>NC_140028.1:108990525-109571847 GCF_963513975.1 Fringilla coelebs | reverse complement strand
AAGCATCTCCAGCCCTTTCTTCTCTGCTGACCTTTGTGTCTGCAGAGCCGTCTGCTCACGCATTCTGACTCCTCTCTTCTTTGACTCCAGTTTCTGTTGTGCCTTTTATTCCCCCCTTGAATGTGTTCTCCCAGAAGCACTGCCACTGTCACTGATGTGTTTAACCTTGGCCTGCAGTGGGTCTGTCTTTGAGTCAGACATAGGGGAAACCTCCAGCAGCTCCTCACAGAAACCCCTCCCGTAGATCTTCTGCTACCAAAACCTCACCATGCAAACCCAAGGCAGACTTACAAGAATGAAACCATCTCAGAGGAGCCAAATCCCTTGAAGGGCTGTTGATCAACACTGATGTGCTCAAATATCAAACTAAACTGAGCCCAACTGTCTGGAATCCCAGTCTCTGCTTGATTTTTCACGACCCTGCTCATATCAGTATGACCTGTTTGTCATCACTGCAGAAGGAGGTCCTCTCCTGACCTTTACAGTGAAAAGCTCACAGGCCATTGCTTCTGCCTCTGCACAGTCCCCTGACACTGTTAATCTCAATAGCAAGCTAGGTCTGCCGTGGAGACAGGTGGACAACTCATCACCAAGTGTCAGCTTGGCTTCTTTCAAAATTAGGGAAAAAAACCCCAGAAAAACAACCCAAGCAGTTCTTCATAGCAAAACTGACAAGTTTTTATCTGTTACTTGTGCTGACTGTTATCAATTTGGATTGCCAGAAACTTGGAGTGCTTCTGAATATTGGTCTCTGCTTCACCAGTTGTTCACAGCTGCCATCTATATGTTCTTCATGTAGACCTTGCTGCATCATCAGATAAAATGGCAATATTGCCTCCAAATAATGATCCATTTAGCACTGTGTCCTGGTCAGGCCCATATCAAAATATTTTGAAAGTTACTGATAGATGGTGAGGTTTTTATATGGGTGAAAGTAGCTCTACTGTAAATCTTGGGGTTGGTATCACACCACTGGAGCTGGTTTTGAAGCTTTTGTCCCTGAGTATTTCCTCCTCAGCCCAGGACAGTTTATCCTATGGTCATGTATAAACAAGAGCACACTGATGGATAAACAGTGTTCCTGCTGTGTCCTGCTTGGGAGCTGTAATTATTACTCAACAAATTACTGGGTACCCTGCTGAGACATTATTTAATGCTACTTCAGGTGCACAGGAACTGATTAATTGAATGCCCCTGTAAGCAGCCATTACTGCTGTTTCAATAGGATTTTATTGTTTTGTCTCTCCTCCACTGGGTATTGAGAGGACTTTTTCATTGCTTAACTACCCCATATCACAAGCATTTGCATCTAAAGAAGAGGGAGGAGATCTGGCCCTTCCAGGTCTGACTGGGACTAGGGCTTTGCCTCTGTGAAAGCGTGCACCACATGAATTAACGTAGATCACCGTGGTTAGTTCTTAAGCTGATATGACTGAAGGTTTGTCTCCCCATCTAACACATCCACTGGATTAGCAAAACCATTTAACATGACTCTTGGTCACAAAAGAGAACAGCAATCATGGAACTTTAGCCTCCAAATCCAAATGAGTATGAGATGGAGCTCACCCCCGTATGGCGGTCAGGATTGGGCTAATCAAGATGGGTTAATGGAAAGATGGGTTTGGGCTGCTTGGGAATTAATCCACAGCAAAATTCTAAATTAGCTGTCTGGATACAGAAAGAATTATGATCTTTTATAAACCTTTAAACTGTTCACAGATCATGTATTATTCTGCATTTTAAATCAGTCTCATGCAAATCAGCCCTACGGGAGGAAAAAGGGTTAGTTAGATACTGATATCTAACCTGCAGTTTTGCTTAAATTATGTTTTTCCGGCCCTGATTTACAGACATGAAGTATAATTCTATAATCAGAACCTCAGATGGACTAAAACTACATGATGGCTATGGCTATGGCTGTAAATTCGGATCTGCCTCCGTTTATGCTGCAGTAAAGAACTATTTTGTTCTTTCATTTTGCTTTATTTGCTAGACTTCATCCTGCAGAGAAAGCATATCTGCAGATATCAAAGGATAGCTTGCAAATGAAATATATATATTTCATTCATTGCAGTACCTGCAAACGAATATATTTCTGTTAAAACATAAGTTCTTACTTTCAAAGTGGTATTTAGTGTCCGGCTGCCTGGCCCTGAGATATCTAGTGGGTTTCATCAAAGCGTCTGTGAGCCTTGTTACTAATGCCTTGATGATTTCTCAGCTCTAATTTCTCTCCCAGGTAACCAGCATTGTTAGCTGGATAGATGCCTTAAGCTCACTGGTTAGATGGGTACCAGCACATGTGCATGATGACTCCTCAGTTTATCTCAGCCACAAGAGAAAATCCGCCGCACAGACATGGAGAAACTAATCTGATGAACAAATCCTCTTTCTTCTTTTCCCTTGTGCTCCTTAAAGACCTTAATTCATCTCAGTGGAGAAAAAATAATAATCAACACTTAAACAATGGGATTTTGCTTGAAACCCTGGGCAGTGGTTTTTAAGCAGCTCAGGGTGGGTCAGTCATGTGCAACTCATTTGAACTCAGTGAGTGCTGCATGCCTGAAACGATGCAAAGCAGTTTGAAATTTGTACATAGAGCAGTGTGTAAACATTAAGGATGTCTGCTTTCAGGTAGTTTTGCATTCCACATCTTGTACACAAAGAGGCACCAATTCTGCTGACATCTTTATGTGGGAAGAGGAAATTACAGTTTTCCTGCTGTCACCTTCCCAGACAATACACGAAGCTAGTTTCTGTGAAAATTCTCACATCTTATTCAGTATCTTTTCCTTTATCTATTTTTCTTTACTCTACCAATAAAGTCTTCTAACTCTAAGCGAGGAGTGTTGTCAATTTCTTGGGTGCCTAAAGCATAAGTGACTGCATGAATGTGGCCTCAAAGTACTGTATTTAATTTGTGTCCTCTTATTTTGCCCAAGAGAACTATGGATTTCAGCAGCTGAATCTCATTTAGCCTGCCAGTGTAGGCTAGGTCAGCATTTTTGCTCAGATTAGAATGATACTTTTGGAGTGAGTCTCCTGCCTGTCCTGATTACTGCACTTTGGTTCCCATCAGGGAGCTTTAACAGCATGCAGCAGTTTGATCCCCGGGGGTGGAACCGGGCTGAAGTCCTCACCTGGGAGCACACTGCAGTGCCCCAGCTGCTGGTGCCTGCTGGGGATCATCAGGAGCCCCCTGAAACACATCCACAGTGTGAGTGTTGGGTCTTCAACAGCTCCAGCTCCACTCCTGAGCTTCCCACCAGTTGCTCCACACTACTTGCTAATGTGGATGTTGGTGCTTGTTTCTGGAGTCCTCTGTTGCTCTGAGCCACACTGGGCTGAGTGTGCTCTCTGCTCTGAGCAGCATTTCTGGGTGAGCCAGGTGACTCCAAACAAGTCAGTCCCTAACTTCATGTCTACACCAAGCCCATTATCATTCCACAGCAAGAGCATTGCTGCTGTGAGATTTATTACATATATGTGCATAAGGTGAAATGAAGATTACCATTTTTTCTTTCAAAGCAGGTTGACAAGATAATGAATGAATGAACGTGCAGCTCTTACTGACACACTGGATGCCTAATTCAAAAGTCATCCTGCCCATGTTAAAGTCATAATTACAACCAATTGGGAAAAACATCCATTTAGCTCATGTTATCTTTATTTTAAGTTACTTCTTTCTCAGTTTTCACGTACTGAGATTTTGTCTCCCCTGTTGTCAGATGTCATTACTTCAGAAGGTTTGGTCAGAAGAACCAAATCACAACATTTTCAATATCCCTCTTGATATAGTACTTCAAATCCCTTTGCCCATGACAGGAAATGCAGTACAACTGACTCGGTAAATGCTTGAAATAATTGAATAAAATCCTCTCTTGAGTGTAGAATACAGAGGTTCAAAGCAAATGGTTTCAAATCCAGAGATCAAAATAGAAATGCAACATAATGGGTGTTGAAGGAGCAGGGAAAAAATTTTCCTTTCATTGTGATGAAATTCTGGGTTCTTTCAGCTTCCCTTGCAGCAATTCTGATTTTTTCATCATTGTATGCTTTAAACCACAATTGAGATTTAATACTGTGCCAAATGAGATAATTTATCTCCATCTGACTGCATATTTCTACTTAATCTACTTAGCAGATTTCTACTAGCTCTGTCAACCATAAACACAACTCTACCCTTATACAGATTTGTTTCAGTGCTTGTGGCTGTGTGATTACCTCTCCCATCTTTGCTTCTGTAAGCTTTCTTTCATGCATAATGGCTTACAGCTCAGTTGTGACTTGTCAACAAAAAAAAAAAAAATGTTTTGTATGCATGTGGTTATGCTGTTGGGAATATAGCATCCCTTCTTAATCAGGAAATGCATTTGGAGTATACAGCAAAACTGCTACCCTGCCCATACTTTTCACTGATACTCTATTTAAGTCCATTGCAACTCAGAGTATCCAGGTCTCAGTAATCTTTTTGTGCTACAAATAAACAAGTGTAGTATTTTGCATACTCTCAATTTGTGTAAATAGTTAGGAAGTTGATTTCTCAGGCAGGTCCTGTGTTCTCCAGCCTTGCTCCCACTCAGCATGTGGTTATCATTGCACCTCTGGAAGTAGTTCCAGCTGGTGTTAATCTTATTCCACATCTCTCATGGGCACTTAACTGTTTATGCTGGAATCTGCACTAGTAAATTACTCATTCCCAAGAACAGTCCTGAGGGCTGATGCCAGCAGGTGGGAATCAGTGGGCTGCTGGGGTTTACTGACACCCCTAGGCTGGGAAACTCTCCCAGCCTGCACAGGAGGGTGGCTTGGTCCCCAATGCACTTGGCAGCAGTTTGGTAGCCCCACTGCAGCAGTGCCAGTACTGTGTCTGAGAATCCTTTTGCTTTTGGATAGCATGGACAACTGCAACCCAGGACCAGGGAGTCTTCCCAGTTCTTACTTAATTAACTAATAGAAGCATAGCTTTATTCAAGGCTTGTGTGCTGTCTTCCAAGGAAGTTAGGAAGTACAAGTCCCTAAGTCAGATTTGCAGTTTAAGATGTTTTTCTGAGATGGGGAGATTTCACAGCACTTCTAAAAGGAGCATTTAAACTTATTCATACTGCCTGGGTGTCATGCAAGTGAAAAAGTGCTAATGGTGTAAAGAGGTTTGATGTGAGATGAGGTTTTGCATGGCTGTTCTGTGGAGCACTCTAGTACTGAGCAAAATCAGAAATGTTAGACTTGGAGATGAGTATCAGTGCTGCGTTGTAGAAAATGGGTATGGAATTACTCCTTCCAGCTAACTTATAGACCCAATTTCTGTGATAATGAGCTATGCTATGACCCAGCAAAAATTTCTGTCTTTGTTCCAGAATCAAGGAATGAAGAGAAATTAATGTATAACAAACCTCACTGATTTCTGTTAGGGAGCTCTGTTGGTTGTCTTCTATTGCAGTGTTAGGATCAACTTTGATATTGAATTCATGTGTGGTCAGAGAGCTCCACGTAACAATTTATGTCTCTTGGATGGGGAGTTTGCACTGAGATAATGAGAAAAAGGTTGCATTCGTTCAGTCTCCTTGAGTAATGGTTTTAGTTGCCAACTCATTCTTATTTTCAGTAGAGAAAGGAAAAAAAAGTTTTTAAACATAAATCAGGGTATATGGCAAATAGTTCTCCCTTTCAACTATTTTAACACAGTGCATTTTTTATAAATAGATTCCCCTGATGAAAGAGTACATCATGAGCCAGAAAGTTCTGACTCCTTTTATTTTTTTTTTATTTTTGCATGATGTATTGTAATAAAGCACATTCCTGTTTGAAGTTAGTATATGTCAACTGATATTTATTTAATCTGGGCAAAAGAATTGCAAGAACAGCAATAGATCATATTCTGTTGTGTTGCATTTTTGGTCCGCTGAAATAGATGGTAACAGGAGCTGGTAGTGGTTTTTGCCAAATAAAGAAAAAGAAAGCTGATCTGATCAGTTACTGACTGGCTCATCTCTTTTGGATGTTGGCACTTATGTCACCTGTTCTTTGTCTTTCCATAATAAACAAGATCAGCTGAGAAAGGTGGAGAATTTTTCTGCAATGAAATAAAAATGAGGAGATCATTAATGCTCTGGTGTTAAACATCCTCTCAATAGGGAGCTTCTGTCTCAGTTCAAGATAATAGACAATGAAGCTCTAAGACAGGAGCAATTTAAATTACATTTTAATCAACTCTCAGGAGGGAAGGCAGCATTATATGAAACTGCTAATAGAAAAACAGCAATGTTTCTTACTCTATCATTTGTGTGCATTATGCCTGAACAATCCGATGAATTAACAGATTATCTCCTAATTCAGTCAAACAGTTCTGTAATGCTTTAAAAAAAAATCCCATCCTACCTTCCTGACACTCTTAATCAGAGTCTCTTATCTAATTTCACTGCATTTAAAGTCTGAGGGGTGAAGGCAGTGTGAATGTAAGAGGCAATGTTGTTATCACTGCTGCATTGTGACTTTGAATGGAAATAGTTTTTCTTCCTTAGACTTTTATACACTCTGTCACTGTTGCTGGAACAACCTATAATCTGTGTAATAAATGCTAGAGATTTGGCCTAGAGTCCAGTGAGTAGGCTGAGTTTTTATATGGCTTGTTCTCCTTCCAGAAGGCAAACTCAATCAGCAAAATGTACCACTTGTAACAATTATTTCGTGTGAGGTATCAGTGACAGAGATGAAATGGCAAGTGTGCTGTGCTAATCCCACTTCCCAGGCTGAAAATGGAAACTGCTGATTAAGAGCAGCAAATCAATTTGCTAACTGTAGTTCTAAAAATAAGGTGTGCTGCAAATAGAAAATAATTTGGAAATGGATAATGTTGAATGGATTGATCAATGGAAATGTACGAAAAGACAAATAATGTGTAACTTTACTTTTCCCTTGGCTAATCAACTTCGTGCCCATATGTAACCAATGAAAAAAGGGGGAGAGAGCACATTAGTAAAAATTAACCAGTGACACTGAACACTGCTCCTCCACAACCCTGAGGAATTAGTGCAGGCAAGAGGAAAAATGTTTTACATTAAAAAATCTTTTATTTCTCAGAGCCTTGGTTTAGCTGAAATAGATCCACTGTGTGCCTTATATTATCCCTGGATCCACCAGTCTGTAAGAAGGGGGTACTGGAAAGGGGCAAAAGTGGAGGCAGGGGCATTACTGGAGGGAGAAGGAGTAATGTCTATGGAACTTGCACCAGGCTAGAGGAAATATTAAAATTTAACTGTTCATTGCCATTACTGGGTTTAACTTGCAAGGGTGACCATGGTCATGGTTTCACCTCACACGCCACCCCAGTGACTGATTGGGATTACTTAGAGTAAAATAAAGTGAAGAAATTTGCCTCTCAAGGCTGAGAAATGCTAGTGAAATTTGGAGGAAATGAAGCAAAAGTAGAACTCTGCAGCTTAGAGATGCACTTCTGCTGCAACCCAGATTAATCTGAATACTTGCAGTTGTGCTGTCTTTGGAATCCCCTCCTTTAAGAGGAAAAACAGGTGGATGATTCATGGCCTTTCTGGGAGTCACACAAATCTGTCTGCATGAGGCTCCTCTACTGATCTTGTGCTCTTTGAGAGCGCACATCCCTGTGTTACTCAATGTCACATCTTGATTCCTCCTCAAGGAATCACCACTCCTCAAGCCAAGCATGGAATGGTGGACAGAGAATCTAGTGTTTTGGTGCAAAAGCCTATATTTCAGATAGTTTTCTTTCATAACAATGGGGGGTTTGAACCTATTTTTAATAGAAAATATTGATTTAATTCAAAAACATGTACTAATCTCTGTAAAACTGAAAACACTGAAAACATCCCAGTTTTTGAAAAAGTAGAGAAGTCTGGGGGACGTTTGTCTTCAAGAAAACCACAACTAAATTGATTTTTGTTGTGATGTTTGAAGATCCCCAAAATCTAGTTGCTTTTTTAAATTTAAACAAACAAACCAAAGCACAAACCCCCCCCCATTTCGTGCAGTGACAATTCAAAGTCAATCCCCCATTTCTTTTAGGAATTATTTGCCAGTTTCTTTCAGGAATTATTTTCCAGCTTCTGACTAGGAGTTCCTGTGATCACAGATCAGGATTAAATCCAGCAAAGATCAAGGTCCTGATGATGAGGATGCCAGGGCTGTGTTCTGGACAGTTGACTGCATTTTGGCAGACCAGATATTTCAGCAGCCTGCCCTGCAAAGCAGGCACGTCCTGGTGAGGATTTGTTGGCTTTATGCTGCTGACTGCAATCATCACAGCATAGCTTCGTGTTAAAATCAGGAAACAGGGCCAATCCCAATGCCATCGTGGCTTTGCACAGGCTTTCCACAGCCAGGTATATTCCACAGTGGCTGGAGTGTTTTGTCAGATCAACATTTCTTCCCCATATTTGATCCTTCTGCTTTGTGGCAGTAGTAAGATTTATGAGACTCGAGGAACAGTAGTTACCTTTTCAAACTTATTTGTGTTTTCAACATGCAAAGCCAATTTGTGATTACTCCATAATTATTTGGGGTGATGAGATATGTTCTGAGATGAGCTGTATTTTTATTTAATTAATCAATTTCCTGAACATGGATGAATATAATAAGCTCAGTTGCAAGTCTGGAACAGACCAGTGTTGGTACCCAGCACAGTGAGACATCTAGCTAAGATGAAATCCAACTTGCATCTAGTACCATAAGCTATCACAGGGCTTTGCTTGATTACTTTGGGAAGAGAAGAACTGGGAAAGGGAAAGCCTGAGGTGGACATCCAGGTACATGCATGAAATGACTGGGTGACCTTATAGATGGCATGTGCTGAACAAACCAAATGATACTTCAACAAAAACATGAATGATTTTGGAAACTCTCACAAGAAATGGTGCTTTGAGAGAGTATATAAGTCAAATTATGGTACTGTGTATTTGGCTTCATGAGCTGAGCACCTCAAGATTCCTGCATTAGGATGTGACCATACTAATCCAGCATGTGTGGTGCATGTTGTTGCCAGTGCCTGGATATATGGGCAGCTTTTAATCTGGCATGGCATGTCGTGCCAAGGAGAGCACTGTGCCTGAATCTTCAAAGATGATCTTGTCTCATTGGCTTCCAGTTGTGTTTACTGGCAACCTGCAGCGTGTTGCCATGCAGCTGGTGTGCAAGCTGAGGAGAACATAAACAACACAGTTGGGAGACAACACATGCTGTTTCCAAAAAAAAAAAAAAAAAAAAAAGTCTGAAATCCAGCAGCACATTTTTATGAGAATTCCATATGGAAACAAAGCGCAATAGAGAATCAATCTCACAAATTATTATTTTTGTGGAAAACCTTCCCTTTTCCCTGAAGCTTTCTCTTCAGCAATCTTCCACTGTAATTCCTTACCATTGACAAAAGTTTTTGGCAGGCTACAGACATGGGTCTAGCCTGCAGCTGGCCTTTTTGGATGCTGCCATCCTGCAGGAGAGGGCTGCCAGGACCACCTTATCTTTTTTTTGCCATTACTACGAGTCAGCTCTGGCAATCCAATAGCTCTGAGGCAGCAGCATCCATCAGCTCAGGGCCGTGGCCAGGACACACAGCCGTGCTCTGCATACGCAGCAATGGATGCTGGAACACAGGGTGCTGCTTTTGACAGCAGTGGCAGAGTATGCTGCTGTAAGCCACATCCTTCTGGGCTGTTAAGCTGGCAAGACGACTTAACCTCCTGGTTGGCTTTCCTTCCTGGATCTTCCACCTAGCAGTGGCTTTTTGCACAACATCCAGGTCCCACAGTGCATTTCTGTTTCCTAGGTCTCATGACAATAGCTCCAGAGAGCTGGGGCTTTCTCCAGCAGATACAACCTGCTGACACTGAATGAAAACACTGCCTCTTTCCTCCCACTAATTGCATCCAAACTAGTCAAGCTGCTTCACTCCCCTGCACTTCCCTCTGTCTGCAGATCAGGAGCATGCCAGGAAAGTAGGCAGAGGTCAGGCACAGATTTCATCTTTCCAGAGAGACCAGTGTGTCAGAAAAGAACAGGCAGTCAAAGGCACCAGTGTGCTTCAAGACCTTTGACTTCAGAGCTGGCTTTTCTCACCGCTGCTTGGCCTTTCCTTCACTCTGTCAGTGTCTTCCTACCCTGGACCAAGTGTGCCTTACAGTCACCTTAAGCTGTGCTTTGTGAAGGCAGGAAATTGTCAGTGCTCTGTGTCCAGATGGAAAAAATAGCTGCAGAGGGTCAGGCTGAAGTGAGGGCCACAGCTTTCCCACTGCAGTGGGCTTTGGCTCTGCTTTGTAAAACCAGATGTCAATGATCAGACATGTGAAAAGGCGAGTGGTTGTTAAAAAGTAATTTAGTAAATAAAATAAGTGGAGATCGCATCCCCAGCTGGAATTATTGCAGTCCTAAGTGCTTGAAAGTCATTAGTCAGGCTCCAAGAAATCCTGAAATTGGCTTAAATAATATGAGATTAGAAAGTGTTTTTGGGGTTCATGTAGTTGCTTTTCCATATTGAAGCATTAAGGGCTCACGTGGGTTAGAAGCATATTTCTAATAAAAAGTGAAGCAGGGATTTTCACTTAGGCTGCTTCCATGTTTGAAGAAATTCACAAAATGTGGCAGAACTAACTGAAATGGTTTCCTCAGTTTTTGATCTGGGGAGGAGAGGAGCATCAGCTTTCAATGGGTAAGCACTTGGTTCCTCTAACTCCGTAGGTGCCAAGGCAGCTGCTCCAGATTTACACTTGAGTGTATGAGAGCAGAGACAAAGTAGACTTCAGCTGACAAAAAATGGTACAATAAATTTATGATTAGTCTTTTCTTTGGCTGCCTTCTAATTACCTCACATCTTGATTTTCTGTGTCAGGCAGCAAAGCACAGGACAAAAAATGTGGACTGTTGTATAATGAGCATGACCTTCATATACTCAGGGTCATGTGTTTTACAGTAAAGGTGGTTGTTTATTGCCAATCTATCTGTATGCTGGCATGAAGATCCCATATGAAAATGAAGGTTTTCTTTTGAGATATTCATGTATCTTCAAGAAAGATGAAATCTTTTAATTGATGTAATCTCTTAGAAGCAGCACCAAGGTTCATTTTGATAAGAGCAGGCTAAGAATTTTAAAAATTCTGTATCTTTCTTATTGATACAAACTGAACTCACAGCACTTTTAATTAAGTTGTCAATGTGGTGACAGTGACATTGAGAAGGTAGTTGCACAGTCATTCCTTTTTAATTATGTCTCTTCTTGGTAATTAGGGTAATTCCAGATTTATGAGGATTAAAAGAGCCATATACCTTAAATTTGTTCTTGGAGGTTCTTGTAAGAGACTGAAAGTATTGTGTCAATGTAGTAAAACCAGAGGCAAGGTAATGACAGATAGGTGATTCTTCCTTTCTGAAATCATGTTCTTTGTCTTCTGGAACATTTTTACATCTATTGTATGTGTGGCTGGAGAGAGAGCACAGTCTGCCCACGGACACAGAGACTGCTCTGGCACAGAGGAATGATGGAGGAGGGTTTCTGAAGCAAGAAAGGGATGCTGTTTGCTGTGGTGAAGGTCTCCTACAGTAAAATATTACCTGCCTTTTAAATGGGAATAATTATTTGGGACACATCTATCTGCAACAGTATGAAGGTTGGGGAGTTATTTCTTAGAGGACAGGTAGTAGCAGCCTGTTCAAAATCAGAGTGCTCTGATGTTTCTGACATTGGTGCTTGGAAATTGAGGCATCCATATCCAGATAAGGGGTTGGTGGGTGTGCCTGTCCAGTTCATTTCCTTTTATTCCCCACATTTTTTCTTCACACACTGCAGTCTCTTCAGGTGCAGAGTTTCTGTTCGGCATGTAGACTTGTGCAGGGTAGTGGAGGAGGCCAGGTGGTGGCAATGCCATGAGTTCCTGCCTTCAGCCCCTGCCAGTGCCTGCCACAGGCAGAGTGAGCTCAGTGCCACCACTCCCCACGTGCTGAGCTCGGTGCTGCCCACCCAGTGGGACTTCCATAGATCCCCAGTGCTCTCCCTGAAACAGCAGTGTGTAAGTGAGGCTGGCAGGAAGGAGGCCTCAGAACAAGAGCTGAGAAATGAGGTCTCTGGGCAGGATGCAAGGGACTGCCTTGCATGGAAGGGGCACCATGCACTTCAGCCAAGCCCTGATGTTGCCTGCCCATCCCTCTGGTTTGACCACCAGCCTTTTCAGGGGTCAGAATTAAGGTGCAAGGTATTCCTGTAGAGGTGTCACTCCTGCTCCTCAAGTGCCTGTCTCTCCTGCACGGGAGGATAGATCACCAAGCACTCTCTGCAGCATATATTCAATAACTCTTTAACTGCTGCCTGCCTTTTCACCTGTCTGATTCTTGACATCTGTTTTTACAAAGCCAGACAAAGTCACACCTTCTCTATCTGTACGGTGAGGCGTCCACATGCTAAAATACCCGGCTGAGGGAAAATTGCCACTGATCCCAATGCAACTCTCATTTGGGGGATTGAAGGTTTAATTTCTCAACATGAGAAACAGCTGCCACATGGGTGGCAGCCAGGAGAGGCAGTGCTGGGAAGCCCTGGGTTGCAGGGAAGGGTGGCACAGCTGTTCCCAGCCACACTGGGGCTGAGGCTGCATCCAGGGTGTCTGGAGCAGGAGCACAGGCATTTCCCACTTTCCTTTACCTGGGGTGTGTTTTACCCACTGGGCCAGTTGGCTTATGGGTGCAGACATCCTTTAAATGAAAATCTTACTCACTCAATGCCTCACGATTCTAAAGGAAAATGCATAAATGAAAATACAAACAGTGAGCAGAAAGTGGTAATTAATGTCCAGTGCACATGTGCAGCATCGCTGATAATGTTGCCTGGTAACAGAGGAAGGGGTGGCAGAGCCTCACCAGGAGCCAGTGAGTCCTTTTCAAGTCTGGGGTTTTGCCCAGGGGAGAGAGAGAGCCCCACTGACAGCTTTCTCCTCCTTTTTGACCCCCATTTACAGATGTACATGCATGCATACATGCATACTTACATTTCTTCTGGGGCTGCAAAATGCCATCCTGAATAAATAAATACATGAGCTCTTTCTTTTCATCTCAAACCAGACACTCATGTTTTGCTCTGAGGTACCTACAAAGGGCTTTGAATAGCAGCATGTTCAGTGGGGGAAATTTTTGCATCCTGTTCCTTTGATCATGATAGCATGGTGAGAAGGAAGCAGACTGTCTTCATTTCTGTAACTAGGTAGGGTGTCCAACTTGACAAGGAAAAACAGTCCTTACCCTACCAATTTGCTTTTCATGACCTAAAGAGCATTAGAACAATTTATGCATTTGTAAGTGCATTAAAAAAAGCTTAAAAGAAAATTGGAAAATTCCTCAGGAATCAGCATTCTTTTTCAGTCCTTAGCATATTCTGTTCTATGAAATTATAATCTGTTTTCCTTGGGGTTTTTTACTATGTTTTCCACAACTACAAGTGTCCTTTTGTGTTCCTGCTGCAGTACATGAGACCGTTAACTAAAATTTGCAAACCGTGAATAAGCAAAAATATTTTATTGTTGCAGCAGCTACCAAGGCCACAAAAAGACACTCCTGAATTTACACTCCCAGCAGGCTGCAGCAAAGATTTTTGATTCATCCACTCTTAAGTCCCACCTGGTGCTGAGGACTCGAGGCCCAGGATGGAGTCCACGCAGGAACAGCATGCACTGCTAAATCAAACGTGCTCTCACAAACAAAATTTCCATCTCGTAAGGATGGAACTAATTGTGTTAGGTGTTGCAATGTCGATGGAGTCAGGCAGATTATTAATGGTTCTCACCAGCTCCCACAGAAGTCAGAATAGTCTTTATCTGCAGCTGAGAGGCAGCCCAAAAGGATGTGCATTTTCTTTTCATTCAAAACTACCTTGTGAATCCAAATAAATTCCTTCCTGACAGAGGTGTGGCAGAAATTGCTGGTGGCCAGCACGAGCTTCTGGGAGACTTTTACATCTTTATTAACTGACTTCTGCAATTCATTTGAGAAATAGTTTGTTGCTCTTGGTAATGTGTAAATGTTTTATTAAAATGTTGATGGCATTGACTGGAAATGAAATAAAATGATTTTTAATTTCTAAAAAGCCTGTAAGTAATTACCAGTTCATGCCTAGGAAACCATTCAACTGCAGTAGCGCCTCAGACCTTTTTTAGCATCTACCTCCAGCTATTTTTTAGAGTGCAGAAGATTAGAATTAAGAAAACCTATTAAACAATTGAATTCCAGCTTTTGCAATATCTGTAATCTAATAAAAGATTAATGCATCACAGCAGATCTGTGTATGTTGCCAGTGGAAGGTTTTTGACTGAGCCGTTAGAGGTGTCACTTTCATCACTGGATAAATAAAACAAGCTCACAATAAAAGAGTTTCAGAAGGCTTTTTTATGGTAATAAAAACGCATTGCCTACAATCAAAAGTGAAAATAGGAGTACACAAGGGAGATCCATTGTTTGAAGGGAATCATAAAACTTATTAGGAGAATTAAAAAGTTACAGGAAACAATGTGATTCCTGCCACCACAATCTTAGTATGCAATGAACGGCAGACTTACCAGCTTTGTTTTGAAATTCTAGGAACAGTGATTGAGGACAGTAAAGAATAAAAAAGTCTTCTTTTAAAGGCACTTTGCATTTATCAACTGCATTATTCAGAGACCAAGTGCTGAATCCACCAAAAACCATTTCATGTTTAAAATCATGACTCGAACAACTTTGCAGGGGTGATATGCAGCCACAGGTCTAATTACTTGCACTACACAGGATAGATGGATTTTCTGTTCACTTGGAATTGTCACAGCAGCAGCGAACTGGGAGTTCCTGAGCAAAAGACTTAGTGAAATATTACCTAGCACATTGAGTAGCCATGAGATTGGAGGGAAGGTTAGACACCCTGAAAGGTGTTTTTCTGCAACTCTGAAGCCATGAAATTGAGCAGCAGCCAATCCCTTTAAAAGACCCCTCAGTAATGAGCTGTAAAAAGCACGGTAGTTCAGTGAGATGCTGCTTTATAAACAGTAGGAGAGAGATTTTGGCTAGCAGACAAACTCCTTCCAGCATCTTGATGAAGCAAGCATCGTTTTCCTGCTGGGATGCTGCCCATTAGCATCAATCCAGACCACCGTGCTTTGGGTCTTCCAAAGGAGTATTTTACACTAATGACATTGACAATTATAAATTCAGATAGCACCTTTTAGCCTTACTCTGTGTGGATTATCATTACTAAACACAACAGTAATCACAGTAACAGTGTATCTGAAGTAAAGTTAGGACATGGAAATACAGTAACACCTCCACAGCCTTGTTGATCATCTGAGTTTAGTGGGAGCTTCAAGCCGTGGCTGTTGGGTTGCTGTTCAATAATGCAAAATACAGCTTCATGGCTCCCTACACTGAGGAAGAGAGCATAGCCAGCAAAGGCTGTTTATTTTCCTTTTCTCTGTTTGCTGTTATCCAACTGTATTGGGTTTTTTCCAAAGATCTGCTGTTTCCACACAAAGCGCGTGGCAGTGCCGATAGCTGTAAGGAAATGATTCGCTGGAGGTTTTTGGGAATGGTGTCCTCTCATTCTCAGAGCACCACCTGGTTTGGTGGGGTTCCTCCCTGACCACCTGCTCACTTCAAATATTTTCTGATGACAGTCTAACAGGATTAATGCCAACCATCAAAACTTTAGTTTAATGCCGTAATATGAAGCTAATTGAGCCCCAGCAGCCATGGGGGAGTGACAGAGAAAAACAGGTAAGCACAGCAGGATGGACTTGGGTACCATCTGGCTTCAGGAGTTCTTCATTACCTGGGTTTTCTCATTTTCTCCAAATTGCTTCTGCTAGGGAGAGGCTACCTACCCCCTGGAAATGAGCTCACTTTTGTTAGGTACTAGAATACATATTAACATACTTAATTTTACATGTTCACATTTGGGAATCTGTGTCTAGGAACTCACAGTTTGAATGGATGTGGGAGAAAACTCAAGGAAAAGTTCATTTTTCTCTCACATAGAATCTAATCCATTTATAAATTTGGCCATTTTTTTAGACCTGTGGTCTTTGGACAAAATTTTTTCATCATTAGTTCTGAGGAGCTGAATTTGGTTCAGAAAAGGAGTTAGCAAATCAAAAAGTTGGGTTTTTTTCTTGTAAGTTATTTCATTCTGGACAGTGAGAAATGGGTAACCTTCATAATGTCAAATTTTGAAGCACACAGGCCCTGTTTGTCTTCATTTTACCTATGGTTGAGCCAGCCTATTTTGATTAGCCAGGAATCATTTAGATAATCCTTTAAAAGTCTAGCCAGCTTCCCCAGTCTTGCGAGCCTGCTGCACCCACCTCGTTCTTTGGATAGCACCCAAAATCAGATCCTTAGGATGTTTTTGTCTCTCAGAAGCTAAAAATACTCACAAACAGAAGGGTTTACCTGCTGGTGGCAAAGATGTGGTTTCCTCTTGGTGCAACATTTCAAACAGTGTATTGGCTAATCCCATTCTTCCTAGATGCTGTTGTCTGCAGTGCCACTGAAATGTAAACCTGATGGTGACCTTCTGTGCAACTATGAATTTCTTACCTTACCCCTGCACTCTCAAGTGCCTGTGACTTTATGGTGTATTAGAGGAAAAAATGGCTCATAAGGATCTTGGGTATCCAAATCTTTGTGTTCACTTGTGTGTCAAAGCTGTTGAAACTGGAAGGATTCTGGCATGCCATATGTATCCATGTTGGATATACCTCCACCATCTATGGCACCATGATAAGAACAAGATGCAGGCCTAGAAACTGACAAAAATGCAAACCTCAAAGCTGCCAAATTAAGTAAATTTGTCAGGGAAGCAGTGAAAGCATCTGCAGGCTGCATCTCATGAATTTCATAAGGAAGAGAATTCCACCAAATTCGGGCCAGGCATATTCCAGATGGCGCAGATGGTTTAGCAAGTGACAGATTGGAAACAGAACCCAAATTATGAGCAAGTACATAAACAGAAGTCAAAATTTCTCCAATAGGTAGGAATCAAAGCCTGAAGGGTCTTCAGAGACAATAATAACATGTTAATTTTAAGCCTTAAGAAGTAGCCAAGTTGGATGCCTGAATAAGGATGGAAGATGACAAGTTGTGAGAAGAGCACACAGCTTTTCAGTAGCTGCCAAGTTTGGAGTAGGTTCTTAACAAAACTGAGAGGCAGAAAATGGCCCCCCAAATGCAGCTATAGTCCAACCTGTAAACTGCAGAAAAGCAAGTCAAGATTTTGTTAACTGGCTCATTGCAAAACCAGTCTGAATACTGGATGGAAAAAATGACATTGTTATACCTTTTTAAATCAAAATCCGATTCAGACTGGCTTTTATGACAGCCAATTTATAGTTGGGTGAAAATGTGCAAATTATAAAAGGAGTAAGTAGCTGTGAACACGTGAAGAAAATGTGTGAAAACAATGGGAGCAATGAAAGAAGAATCAGAAGTAAGAATATTTCAATATCAATAAGGGAGAGAAGGAAATCACAGCAAAGTTAATCCTCAAAACAGCATGTGGGGAGAAGTGAGAGGAATCTTAGCTCTAACCTAAACAAAGACTGATTAATTTATTCTCCAGTATAAGGGGAGCACCCTAAAATTCAAGACAGCAAAACATTGTAATTATTTGGATAATAAATACATTGTAGGGGCAGTATAAGAACTTTTGAGTGTGAAAATACCAATTATAGGTTTGTGTGTATGTGTATGTACATATGTGCACACACAGACCTGTAAAATGCATGGATAAAATTTTACAGCTGCGAGTGTCTCCTACTCCCTTTAACCCAATGGTAAGAAGGCTTCCAAACAGCCATCCCCTTTTTGGCAGGGCTGCCCTTTATTGCTGATTAATCCCTGGGTGTTAAACATGGGCTGTGGGCCTTATTCATGTGTGAGAATTGCTTTTGTGGCTCTCTTAATACCTCCTAGGCTTTTCCTGGCATTATGGACAGCAAGTATTTTCCTGGTAAAAGGTCAAAAATAATGAAAGTGGTGGTTTGGTGTTTCGGGCATGGTTAGGTCTTCTGTGTGGTTCTTTTGCAGAGAGACTGTGGACATCCTTTTCCTGTTTTTTTTTGTTTTGTTTTGTTTTTAAGGAGCTGAATTTGTTCCACCTCCTATAGACACACGAAGAAGGCTGGAGAGTCTCAATAGCTCTGCTCTCTCCCACCATGCACACGTACATTCCCCTTCAGTTTTCAGGGCCATCCAATCTGGTAGGTCTTGTTTATGCTTTTGTCTGGCCAAGTGCACTAAATGCACATCCCCAGGATCCAGGTCAAGCTCTGGATTTATTCTAATGTGCATCAAGGAACTGTCTTAAGCAGTGCTTTGTCCACAGTGCTTTGGCATAAAACTGTTTCATGGCCCTTCTATCACCCACTGTCAGAAAACTACAAAAAAAAAAAAAAAAGAGCGAGTATGTGTGGCCTATGAACAATCCATAAAATGTCTGAGAAAATTCGGTGGGAAAAAAACCCCTGTATTTATGTTGAGTGTATTTTCCTGGTGGCCAGGGAGGTCACCTCTTTTTTTCATCTTTTAATCTGGTCTATCTGCAATATCATCTTTGTACTGCCTTCCTGGTTTCTTTATTTTCCTGTCAGTCTCTGCCCTACTCCTTGCCCCATTGTCTTTCTGAATTTCTTTGATATTCAGATTTACTCAAATATGCTCTCAGATCAAGTAGCAGAAAAAACGCAGTAATTTAAGTCACATTATAAATCCCAGATAGGCACTAGAGGTTTCCCTTCATATCTGCCTCCCTCCCCTCCAAACATCACCAGAATGTTTTCAGGGTCTGATACTGCCTGCCTCCTTTATCTTTCCTGAACAAGGGAGAAAAATCCCCTGTGGGTGGAGAACACAGAGACCCTAAAGCCTCTTGTCTCCTCTGATGTGCAGCACGTGCCGATGGCGCGGGAAGGGAGAGAGGGAGGGAGGGAGCACTGCCAGGAGGAGACTTGTGCTGTGCTCCTTGGGTAAAGGCAGCAAGCCTGGAGCTTAATGAATCAGCAGCTTTCATCTGAAGAGGGGCTTGCACAACGTCCCTAATTGGATTTCTCTGAAGAGCTGCAGGTTAGGACCATCAGCTGGAAGGGGAAGGTGGTAACAAATGTGGACAGACAGGGCATGGTGTTGCTTAAAGGAAAGGGAAGCTGCTGGGTTGGAGACAGTGTCAGCCCTGGCCTCCTGTGGCTGCTGTGATATGATGGGAACCACATCAGTGACAGCATCTCAGGCACAGCAGGAGACCCTATTAAAAATAGGAGAAAACTGCCAGTCTAACTACAACAGCACAACCTCCTCTGTGACAATTTACCCAACCCCAGAGGGATGCCAGCATCCCTGGGGCACATCCACATGGCCACCTTGCTCCCCCATCCCTCACCCTCACTGAAGTTGTGCCATCCATCTTTAGGCTCACCCTGCTGACTCCACTGCCTCTACAGGGTGTCTGATGTGGATGCTGGGGGCACTGGCAGGTGGTCCCTTGGGAGCTCCTGGTCAGGAAGTAGGACCTGCATTAGGGCTATGCCAGGGAGCAAACAACTGACAGCTAATTAAACATGGCTTTAGGCTGTGGTCACTACACCTCTGAGAAGAGGATTAAAGGAAAAATGCATTGGCATGTTCTCAGTTGGAAAAAAAAGTGTTTAAAGTCTCCATGTCTGTCCCACCATGTGTGGAGGTGGAGATGTTCTTTCAATGGAGGCCTGTGACAATTTGTGATGGGCTTTCACTAAGCAAGAAGATGCAGATACCAAGAAATTTTCCTGATGTCTCTGGGAATTCCCTTGCAGTTCCTTGGATGTCCATATTTTGCACCTGCTGGAGTTGCTGTTGACTTCAAAGGAAGCAAAGAGACAAATTTGGTTTCTGTGTGTATAAGAGGGTGTATTCACTGCTGACAGCTTTGTCAGAAACCAAACAGAGTCTTCAAACTAGGAGTAAATGATCTGATCTGTCTTTTCTTTTTCTTGCTCCCTTTATTATGACAGTTAATTTTTCTAAGTAATTTTGTTCTTTCCCTTTCGCAGTTCCACTTCAGATGCTTGATCCAGCCTAGTACTTTCTCTCTGACCTCACAGTCTGTTGCCATGGAAATTCAGCTTGGTAACTTCAGTGATGGATTAGGCAGAAGACAGAAGATAGACTGGATAGGAAACTATTACCAAAAATCCATAAAATAAAACTTCTTAACATCAACATGGCATTAAGAAGCAGGCATTCTGTATTTGGTGCCAGATGTGCAAGGGGATATTTCCACCAAAATCTTGCCCATGCTGAGTACAGAAAAGGCTCTTGTTTATCTACTATAGTTTACATGCATATTCATTGATTTCCCAGAAGAAACATACATATGATAATCATTTCCTCGAAGTCATCAGTGTATTTCCTTCCTCATTAGTGCATGTGTTCTCTCATCCCAGGGGTCTCTCTGGTGGGCTTTGGTGGCCACCGACCCTGAAGTTGTAGTTCACTGCCTGATGAACACGATATTGCTTCCCAAATACAGAGCTGAGGTGACACAAGTGGTCTGGTTCATTACTTTGGGGACCCTCGATCAACAAAATGTATTCTCCCATTGCTCTCCTTGGTTAATGCTTAACACGATCCTCTGCACTGTGTGGGTTCAGAGTCTAATGGTTTTGCAAAATAATCATTGTCTTTTCCCTACCAGCAAATAGTTCTTGATCTGGCAACAAAAGGAACTTTTATTTGCTAAAAGGGCAAGACCAGTTGTGGCTGTGCTGCTACCAAGTCTGAAAAGCTGCTGAAAGCAAAGTCCTGACTCTGGATTTGCTACACGATGCCTGGGATTGAGCTCTTGACCAACTCATATGTGACTGCAGGAAAGTGCCATACCTGGAGCAGAGGCTTCAGCCTGTCCCTTTGTGCCTACAGGGGGGTCACATCTCCGTAGCTTGCAGACAGGTGCCAGAATTTCATCAGCATTTCCTCAGCCCCTGCTAGGAGCCAGGACTACCAGGGCTCCTGTGGTCTGCATGGCTGCAAATCTTCAATTAACCTTCTTCAAGATGAAGCGCATCCCTGAAATGCTTGCTTTTCAGTGGAAGGCCATGTAGAAATCCCCAATAAGAAGCTCTCTATTAGCAAGGCAAGGCCAGGCCATGTAGAAATTCCCAACAAGAAGCTCTCTATTAGTAAGGCAAGGCCAGACATCCATTTAATGTTTTGTCTTATTGCACTCCATTTTTGCTGCAGAAAGTTATGAAGGGTGTATTTGCCCCCGTGGGTCTGTGTGATGATTTCAGTGGATTTCCAAGAGGCAGGGTGAGCAGTGCTGCTGCCCCCACACAGTGCTGCCCGTGTTGCTGCACGGGTAGGGCCAGATGTGCAGCACTTTGCTGATCAGCCCTGAGAACCCCACAGCTTCCAGGGCACTGCCTCACATTTTGGCACAGTCTGACGCCTCGCAGTGCCTGCCCAGAGCACGGTGTTGATGTCACTGTGCTGGATGGGGGCCGAGCATCCAAAGGGCAGTGAGTTGGTTAACATGATGATCACGTTGCATCCTAGTCCCTCCATATGACAGAGCTTTCCATTCCTGTTCGTGGCTGTGCCACATTTTTCTCTAAGGGCAAATGTGACTTAAGCAAAGCGGCAGAAGGGAAAGAGGCCAGTCAGCATTCATCAGGGAAAAGAGGGATCTGTGATGTAAAATGGTCATATTGGGGATTATAAACATCAGGAACAACTCCCACCACTGCTGGATACAGTCTGTTTGGTCTGATAAATCTTTGAGGACTGGGAGCCCCCAGTAAGCAACAGGAGTGCTGGAAAAATAATAACCCAGTGAGGGTCAAGCAGCCTGGGGGTGGCAGGGACTTCCATGTCCAATCCAGCAAAAAGAAGGGGGAGCTGACATATCTCAGAAGAGGTGGTGCCTCTTCTCTGAGGGATGAGAGTTGCAGCAGCTGGAGATTGTGCAGCTGCTGCAGGCAGTGTTTAACAGCTGGTTTGACATCCAGCCCCAACAAAGGGCAGAGCTGTCCTCACATCGTGGGAGTTATTTGGGTTCCCAGCATGATTTTATGCTCATGCCAAGGATTAGAGCAGTGCAGGGCCTCTGCCATTCTCTGGGGACAGAGTAGGGCACAAGAGCTTGTACAAAATGAGAGCCAAGCTGAAGGTTTTGGCTAAAGCCATTTTTGATTGGTGGAAATCCTCCCTCTGATGGCAGTGGCCCCCAGATCAGGCCTTGAATTTTTGCATCTTGCCTTGTACAAACACGAATCTTTCTTAATGTGGGTTTATTTCATCCTAAGAATTTGCCAGCATTCCCAGCCCTGAACTGTTCTTTGGAGTCTCCAGCTGCACCTGCTTCTTCTGGGTTTGTGCAGGCTGAATTTGGTGGAATTGCTTTGAGCTCCTTGGGACAAGGCTTTCAGTTGCTATGTGCTGGTAGTGGGCTTAGGCTCATGGAAAAACTTGCTCCTGGCTGCTTTTTCCAATTTCTTGGGCACAGCTTGGCCTCATAAACGAGCAGAACATGGGCAGGCAGAGCACAGGGAAGGAGGAGGACCATGATGCACCCATCCAATTTCTTCTTTATGGCAAGGATGACATGAACCAGCGATCCTTTGCTATTGTATTTGGTATTTTAAAGGAAAATGTAGAAAC
The DNA here is from genome assembly GCF_963513975.1 of Fringilla coelebs. Classification (NCBI taxonomy): domain Eukaryota; kingdom Metazoa; phylum Chordata; class Aves; order Passeriformes; family Fringillidae; genus Fringilla; species Fringilla coelebs. Next base: position 109,549,185 of record NC_140028.1, on the reverse strand, counting down.
ATTGTCCATGCAATGTATTGCTCATGCCATACCTTTCCCACCATCAGTCTGAGACAGAATACAGGTTGACATGATCAGAATTTGACCAGCAAAGCTCTAATATCACCAGATGAGCCAGAAGAACTTTCAGCTCAGCGGCAGAATCTTTTCCTAATGTATCTATACAATACTTCAAAATATTTGCAATGGATTTATTTCCAGTTGGGTCTAAATCCTCCAGCAAACTCCAAATTTATTACCTCTGTTATGTGCAAAATACCTTCTTTATACCTCATATCAGCTTCCTTTCAAACCAGATGGTACTTAGAGTTTATGGCATACTACATTATAGTCACTTACCGTCATAGACATTGTGTTCTTCCATGGCTCTAAATGTTAAAGGACACTTTTTTGCCCTGTTTGAAAGGAGGGGGAGAGCTGAAAACACATGTATTAGCAAAATTGCTGTCATTTATTTCATCACACCAAGGCCGAAATAACCAATCCATTATAAGGAAGGTAATACCTCATACATTATCTGCTGCTTGCTATGGAAGCCACTGGCTCAGGACATACAGACTTATGGGTTTGGCATGTGGAAAACTGTAATGAATGGGCAGTTGTGATGAGCAAAATTAATGCTAATATTTACTGCTCTGCACAATTGCTGAATATCAACAGCTTCCCCCTCCCTTCCTGTTTGCCTCCCTCTGTACACGCAGGCAAATGTTCCAGCTATTTAATTTCCATCTCAGCTATCACTCAGTAGCAAGGTTGTCAGCAGAGGCTCCAACCCTTTAGAGGACAGAAACGGAGCAGAGGCCTCAGGGAGGTTGGTTTGCCATGCCACTGTGACCTCCTCTTTGGCTGCCACTGTGCCTGTGGGTGAAAAGAAGCTCCAGAAAGATGCTGCCTGCAAACTTCCCTCCCCACAAAATAGTTCAATCAAAATGTTTTGGATCAGCTGGAGGATGTCTGGCTATGCAAAGCAACTGTGAAATTCGGCATCAAATGTTTTTAACTACTGTAACAACATAATACCTTATAGTGGGGTGTGTGTGTATCTATCTATCTATCTATCTGTCTATCTATCTATCTATCTATCTATCTATCTATCTATCAACATATACTTTTTATGTCTTGATAGATATAAAAATTATATATATATAAAATATATATATACACACAATAATATATACTACATATACACACATATATATTGTATATATTGTATATATATAGTGTATATATATACGCACTATATATATACAATATATATGTGTATATATATGTATATATACCTATATATGCACATATATATAGTATATATAGTATATATAGTATATATATATAGTGTGTATATATATATATAATTTTTATATCTATCAAGACATAAAAATTATATGTTATAGATAGATAGATAGATAGATAGATAGATAGATAGATAGATAGATTTGATAGGTAGATTAGATAGATAGATAGACAGACAGACAGAAAAATAGATCTGTTATATTCTTACAAAGCTACCTGGTTGCAACACCCCATAATAAGACCCTGTATTTAAGCCCCTGCTGTATTGATGGCAGGGTCAGAGTGAGGCATAAGCAGGCTGGATCAGCTGTGTCCTGCCCCACTTTGAGTGGGAAGAGGACAGGACACCATGGGGACACAGCAGGCTCTGTCCTTGTGCTCCCAGGTGCTGCAGACAGCCCCTCTTCCTTTGGCAGCTCCTGGAAAGGCAGGGATGGGCAGGACCCTGATGTCAAGACCTGGGTGACTTTCCATGTGTTCCCTGATGTTCTTTGCATGCAGCCCTGAGGTTCCTTTTGAAGTCAAGCAGAAACATGCACATGTCCAAGCCTGGCTCTTCACAGTCACCTGTCTATCGATGCAACAGGGCGTGCTTGAGGCTTGGTGCTTACAGTTTCTGGACTCATTAACTACATGTTCAGGAAGTGGATCCATGAAATTCATTAACCCTGCGTGATGCATCTGTACTCCCTATGGTGCAGACATCAGCCCTGTACCCTTATTTGTGCAGTGTGAACATCAAGAGCACACTCCAGGATTAGTTCTGGCCAGAACACAGCTACTCCACGTGCACATCCCAGGCAGCTGAGCCTGTGCTAAATCACCTGCCCTTTGGAAAGGCAGGGAGAAACCCTGGCTCACCTGACCACCAATGTAACTTGTTTCACGTGCAGTACAATACAATCATTGCTACAATGGCAGTGTACCATTATTTTCAGGATCTGAAATATTTTTCTAATCAAATTTTTACTGTTTCCCTCAATGCTGAGTTGCAGTTGGTTTATAACTACTACTGTATTCTCACTGCAAGGTTGAGTGGCAAACCTCCTATTAATTCATCTCTCCACCTTTCAGCATTCCCATGTCACCCACTTTAGCTAAATGGGAGTTGTGTGATGCACCTTGGGGAGCAAATCCCCATAAATGTGCAAACACTGTAACCTATTTATTTCTAAAGAGGAACAGCTGCACTCTTACACTAGTTTTCTCAAAACAACCAGAAGATAGTGGGTCCAGATTTGCCCTCAGCTCTGTTTCTGTAACCCCTGTGATTTCAGTGCATTGCAGGTGCCTCTTGCTTTGCCCTGATCGTTGTCAGAGCACCAGGGTGAGATTGAACCTGACGGGAGGTCTGGTGGCACAGGTGGACTGTGCAGGCTTTTTGTCTTAGAAGCAGGAAGGAAAAATGGCAGAGCAGGTATCTGGGTCCTCAAGAAATAGCTGTCTTTTGCCCACAGCACTTGCCCTTCATCACCATAAAAAACGTATTTCAGCATCTCAGTGACCCTTCCTTCTGGTGATCAGGATCTGGGCATTTGTGTCTCAGTATTTCTGTATTTGCCAGGAGGGCTTGAGAAGGAGCAAAACAAGTCATTCATGGCTCACTAGAGCAGTGAGTGGTTGCAGCTTTTGACAGCGTGACAACTGAGTAATGAGATGTTTTCACATGGTGGCCCCGCGTGATGTCCTCAGCGTCTTCGTGCTGTACTAGAGATTCCCTGTCCCAGGAATGACATGTGAAACAGGGCAGTTACATGGTGTTTCGTAACCACTGCCTTTGGCTGAGGATGTGCAGTTAGGCTGGTCAGAAGGTTTTCAAGTGCAAATAATTTTTAGCTAAAAAGGGACTAGAAGTAAATGAGCTTTTTTTTTTTTTTTTTTTGGTATTTGTCTGTGTATCTCACATGCAAGAAAACAAGTTGGTTTTTGGTTTGTAAGCACCTGATTCAAATTCCTCCTTGAACCCTCCAATATGAGCATTTGGAGCTGTGGGGTTTATTCCAGTGGCTCAGATTTTAAAAGATCTCATTTGATCCTATCAAAGCTGCAGAAGGCAAACATGGGTACAAGTGTTCCTCAGAGAATGACTGGATGATTACAGTGTCCTGGCATGCCTGACATGGAGCGGGCTCCTCATCCGACCAGCGTGTCTCAATGTGAAAGGCATCAATATATCAGATTATGCTTTGTGAGCGTGGTTCTGCCTGTGGTCTGGGCTTCAAGGTTCAGCTTGAAAGATGAGGCTGCCAAAGCAGGCAGTGAGCAAGGGTCTGGGAGAAGTCTTACACACGTTCACGATAGTCATTGTGGCAGGGTTCCTGTCTGGGAGACATAAGGAACAGATTAAAATTTCCCTAAACAGCCTGTGATTATCTGATGCTAAGAGCAAAAATGTCTCTTCTAGGAAAGAAGAAAGCCACAGGCCCACTCAGGAGCATGTGGGATCCTCCAAAGCTAATTTATAATGGAGGAGTGGGAATTGTAAATTACTTCTGTGGAAACAAAACCACTGTTACTGCTTCCTATTGGTTTCTTTTTCCAGGCTCTTCCCCGGTTTTCACTTGTTCCTAATTTTCTCAAGAAAGTTCCTTGAGGGGCAGCAATGTACCTTTCAGGCTTGGCTCAGTCTAAAGGTGAATATTTTGAGAACTCTCAGCAAAAGCAGCCTGGCTGTTTTTATGATATGTGGGCGTGAAGAGAAACCAGCTATTCCTATTTGTTCCGGTTGCAGCTTCTCTGACCTCATAACTCAAGAAGAGCTGACGCTAGGAAATTTGAACCCAGCTTGTTTTATAGACCTCGGTGATGAAGGAGAAAACAGTTCGTGTCTGAGGAAGATCAATTCAATATTTCTAGAGCTGGGAGCAATTAGAATTGAAGGCCAAATTTTGGTTTGAAGTACTGCAGCACAGCCCTCCTGAAATGCCAGTCCGAGGGCAGAGCTCATCCTGGCAGTTTGTACATATTGATGAAGAATTTAATTTTTCCAAGAATGTCAAGCAGTGGTTGAAGGGAGGAATGTCAGATTTATTCTGAATGAAAGACCCAGTTGCAGCTCTGGTGACAAACTCTGGGCCAAAGTATAAATAATGTTCATTCAGCAAGAAGTAAATATCTCAGCCATGTCGATGGGAGGTTTGTGTAATGATCAGAAGGAGGATTTTGCCAGATACAAGCAATTAGCTTTTTCAGATAACATTATTTATTCTGAACATAGTTCTTACATCCAGTTGCTTGGTAAGAAAATATGCCATCTTCCATTCTTACTTTATTCTGTTCCCATTTTCCTTCCTCTGTCTTTCTCCCAACTCCCTGTCTTGGTGTATTTCCTTTTTTCTTCTTTTCCTTCTTTAGAGCAATTCTCTAAGGCTGCTATCTGCAGAGGTTTCCCTTATGTCTTACCCATTCCAGGGAGCAATAAATAGTTAATGCTGGAATTCAAGTGTCGTTTTAGGGCTTTGACTCGACATGTTGGTGGCAGAGAGAGACAAATTTTCCCTTTTTACAAACTCAGAACACAGGTACGGATAACATCTCATCAAAATATTGAGGGATTGGTGACATAAATACATTGAGTAAGTTTGAATCAGCCTTTGATTTGGGTTTTTCATTGGGTGAATTTTGTTGTTTCTGTCAAGCTGAGCACTTGTGTGAAATTCCACATAAAATTCTACCAGATCTGCCCCCTTCATCTTCAAATAAGCTTCTTGACCTACGAAAAACCACTACAGACTGCAAATCATTAAAGGGAACACACATACTAAAACCCCTTAAACCCATAACATATTTACAGAAAGTGGATTTTTCCAGCTCCTGCCTTTATTGAATTGTCACCTGCTGTATCAGGCAAACGGCAAATGAGACCTGTTATGAAATCAATTCTTCCTACTCCTAAACCATTGAAAGACACCTCCACAAATGACCCAGCCATCCTCTGACATCTCATGACAAAAACCTCTGCTCAGTGTGACAGAGGTGTCCCTCCAGGTCTAGCTGAGGTCAATTTGTCAGCTAGGGCTCTGTTCCACCCAGTTCAAAAGGATTCCACCTCTCCTGGTAGAGCACTCCATTCTCCCACCTCAGCTGAGTGTCAGTTGTCATGACATATATTTGGGGTTAAGCAAGTGTTGTGTCTTTACTTTGCATTAGGAGGAGCCCTGTTAAATTGATTTTATATTCATAGGCTGTGTGCCATGTGTACATGGTGTAATGGAGGCATTATCTCTACATATGGCAAAACCATGTATCTCTACATGGTTTTGCCATATGTAGAGATAATGCCTCCAAATGAGTAATTTTGCTCAGGAGCTGTAATAGGGACTCACAGGGAGATTCAAATGTCTGGATTTTTATCTCCTCTCCTATTGGAGATGATGCCATGTGGACATTTCAGACCCACCTCTGAATACTCCATCTGATTCACAGTACTGCCTTCCTTGGGCAGTAGCTCTTGCTAACTTCCAACAAATGAAAGACCTTGATGTGTGTACTGGAAAAAGAGGTAAGACCTAAACTACAAGAGATTGAATATTTTGCTGATTTGATTTTTCATAAAAACATGAACAAAATATAGAAATGAAATATAAGTGTGTGTGTGTGTTAAATATAACAAACACTGGTTTGCCCAGACTTCCTTCCTCACAACTGCTGCTGTAACATACTTGTGGCTGTGGGTGCACAGGAGAGGCAGAGAAAACGTTTCAGCATAATCATACACACATCATGAAAAGACATGTAAATGCATCCCACAAGGTGCCTGCTAGGAATGGATTGGCACAGCTGCCACCAGAAACTCCTAGTCTCTGCTGGGTGAGTTTGATCATATTCATGCCCATGAACAAATAAATGAATGAATGGGTGAGTCTTTTTTTTTAACAGAGATTACAATTGGTTATTTTGTCCTACCATCTAAAAATATTATTCACTTTCTGCTGTCTGCTTGTGTTCTCCCTTTCCTTTCTTCCCCCTTGCAATCAGCTCATTTGTTTGAAGCTAGAGGCAGCACTGGCTCAGGGGGGAGGAGTAGGGAGAAGCACGCACTGGCATGATCCTGTTAATGGACTGTGCCTCCAAGATGAGAGTGGAGCTCTGGAGGGGCCAGCCTGCCCTGCTGGCTCTCAGGACGTGGCAGTGGCAGGGTGCTCTTGGCCTTGCAGCTGTGCAGCCACAGAGCCAGCCCCTGGGGGGCTCCAGCTGGGCAGAGCTCTTTGGGTTTCTGTAGGGCCAGATGTCTCACACGAGCTCAGGGTCAGGTCTGCTGCTCTGCAGAGCCTGCAAGACAGTTGATATGTGTGCTGCCAGGCCAGGAACTGAAAATGAAGGGTTAGGTGGGACCTGCTCATCCCACAGGTCCAAATGAACCCCTTCCATCTATCCATTCATCCATCCATGTGGCTGGAGAGCTGTGTGCCACCAGCTCTTTACCTCCACCTCTTGTGAGTAATTAACACCCTCTAGAGTTAGGTAGCCTTTGTGAAATCCCACAGGAGAAGTTTTAGCCTGCTTTAGAGGAAGATCTGAATCTTCATTAAAACTTAAAGGATTTTAAAGAATAACTTCTGCTGCAACTTGCTGGTTTCATCCCAGCTAAGCTTTCCCTGTGACTTTGTCCCATATGGGCTGCATGGGAGCAAGCAGAAAAGCCCTGATGCAAAGTGCAATTGTGATGCCCTCCCTTTCTCAGCAGACAGTTGTTTGGGAGCCACAAAGGGAGCCAGATTTAAAATGTTTCCCTTTCAAGCAGCAGTGAAGCACAGCAGCTCTCTGCAAAGTGACTCAGCCTGCCCTTGGGCACATCTCTTTTGCTGCCATTCCAGAAACGATGCAGCAGAGCTCTCCAGCTGCATCCTCTCCCCATCCTCCCCATCCCTGTCCTACACTCACATCAAGGTCCATCTCAGGCAGCAAGATAGGACTGTTCAGATAACTCAGTGCTACACAGACAGTTCTTCTTATATCAGAAGGGTTTTGTTGAGGGAGGCTGTGCTCTTCCTGTGCCTCCAGAGATGCTGTATAGGTGACTGGCCAGTAAAGAATCAGCTGAAATCTCCTGCTCAGAAAAAAGCTTGGTGTCAGATGTTTTGCTTTCCAGTAATGCCATATGAAAACAATAAATCTCTCCTTTTTTTTCAGGGATCATTTTTAAACTAGCTTGTAAGAATTGTTATCATATTCCCCTTTTAATCATGCTCTGCCAAGAGCAGCTGCTCTAGAGGTGAAAGGGTGTTTGTGTCCAGCTGCTCCCAAGACCCCAGTGAGTGAGCAGAGACAGCACTGCCTCTGTTTCAGTTCAGAGTTGGGCCTTGCATTGCTCTCTCTCCTCCTTATTTTCTGGAAATATCACCTCTGGACTGACTCCAAACCTGAAGTGTTTTAGCCCTGTTAAATAATTATTGTGACAGTTATATGTCTCTTGAAACCACAGGCTTTTTAGGGAACCATAATTTTGGTCTGTGCCTTAGGTACATTCTTCCCTTTCACCCTCCTTTCCATCCTTTCTAAACTATTCCACATACATTCTTAACATGTGCCAAAGATTTCACATAGGAAAAGAGTGAAAGTTTGGAAACAGCCCTGGATAAGTTAGGTAATATGATGTAATTTCAGGGAATAAGTCTGGGTATTTTTTTCCTCCTGCATGGTACATGCCACGTAGCTTGGAAGATCAGTTAGTGCCTTGGACACATGCACGGTAGCTTGATGATTTTTCAAGGCACATGCTGAAAAAATGGAGTTAGCCAAGCCTGAACCCAGTGCAAAGAGTTACACAGCCTCTGAGCTTCAATTAGTAACTAAACCCAAAGATGAATCTGACTGTAGAAATTAAAAATATGTCAGAAAAAAAGCCTGTAAAGCGCCCGAGGCGCTGCTGATAAATATGGAACATTTGTGTCTTACAAAATGTATTTTTTCATAATTACCAGTATATGGATTTGTACTGTTCAAAGCCCAAACAGTGAATGTTCTGTGATGGATGCACAATAAAACAGGACTAATTGGAAGCATTAATTTAGACAGAGGCAGGAGTTGACATGGAGCTCAGAGTAAGAGATGCTTTCTATTACCATAGCAAGTAGAAAGTGCTTGCCTGTAATTTGCAAGTTCAAATCACACACCTTCACAAACAAATCATTGCAAACTGTTGCTGTGTCATTTTTTCCTCTTTCTGTTTTATTACATGTCTGATAAATATCTTGGGCCCAAGGTCATCTTCAGGAAATAGTTGTAATGCAATAGAAACATTGCTGTAGGTGCTGCTGTGTTTCTGGCTATGCAATTGACAGTGAGTGAGCATGCAGGAGCAGCTCCCAGCAGGGATGCTTTTGAATAAATATACAATAAAGAAGCACTGAGGAATGGGAGAGTAATAAAGAGCTGTGTTCTGTGCATCACATCCCCCCAAAGCCTCTTCTTTAGGCCTGTAAGAGCAGAGGTACGTGTCAATTTTGCTGCTCCCCCTGCTTTATCTGCCTGCTCCCAGCCCAGTCCCAGTTCAGTAAAGTGTGACCGTGTGTGGCACTTTTGGCACGCGGCTGATGCCACCGACATCAGATGGAAGCAGCTGTCGCTCCAGTGCTTTTCACAAGGAGTCAGATTCTGAGTGCATGGAGATACAACCTTAGGCAGGTTTCTTGTTACCTCAGGGATTTCAGCCACTGACCGTGGCTCCTGCCAGATCACTTGGTTTTAGCTGTTATGTACAAGTTACTGGTTGTGAGTAATCCTGGGCTGAGAATCTGTTTTACACATCTTATTGAAATCCTTGATTTGACTGAAACACTGATTTCCAGCAAACAAGGTAAAGGGGGAAATTAGGCACCCAAGCTCCCAACCAAGGTTGTGCTAAGCTCTCAGGATGGCTTCAGGTGGTCTACCCAGCACCCAGTTTTCAAGAGAACAAAAGATGAGCCTTTCCACTCCTTTGACTACTCCTTGCAATTCTTGATTGCCCTTAACCTTCATATTATTTCTTACTCCTAATTTGGTCACTGGTCTTCAACTCCCAGCTGTATTTTACTTCTTCAGGTCCATTTACTGTTTCTTCTGTTCTCCTCTGAGAGTAATTTGTATGTTGAATAATCATCCTAATTGCACAGGAGTTGCCCTGGATTTACACTGCTGCAGCAGAAGCCACCATCAGTCCCAGGGGGCTTTTCCTGACACTGCTCTCTAAGGTCCTGAAATTGGGTACCTCGAGCAAGCCTTCTGTTATTTATTTTCATCTAGTCCTTTGAACCCATACTGAACAGGGCTGAAACTCTGCACTTTGTATGTCCTTTGGATAATGCTTCTTGGTATTCCTTTCTCTTGGTGTCCTGACCTTGGCTGAGGCTATTGCCAGTGCATTCTCTTAGCCATAGTAGTTGATGCTAATGCAAGGACTAATGCTCCCCTGCAGCTTTAACCCTGATGTGCCACATGGCTTAGTGCTCTGTGTCCAAACAGAATTGCATCCTGATACTGCACTTTACTGAGGGAGTGCCTTTGCTGTTCGGGTACAATGACAGCTGAGAATGCTTAAAAAGAGAGAGAGGGGAAAAACGTAATAAGGCAAAATTGTGACAAGACACTTTTGTCAGTATGATCATTGCATTTCATGGGAATGTAACATCTGACTGCCACACAGCTCTTCCAGCATCTGTCTGGTGAGGACTCAGAGTGATGTTTAATTGTAGTTCATTCAAAGTGCTTGAACAGAAAGTTCTTTGTTTGTCAACAGCTCCACTGCGCCCTAGTTTCAAGATTATGTTTTGCATATTAATAAATTAAGTCCAGACCAAGGAAAGCCTGGAAAAGAGCAGTGTAGGCAGTAAAAACATGTTATTATCTATTTCAGAGATGAATTTGTCTTTCCAAACGCACCTCTGGGTATGTTTGCACTTGCACTGTTTCTAAGGAAACAACTCACAGCTGTGTTGGAAGTTTGTTGCCAATGCACCAGCAAATCTCAAGCCCTCTCTGAGGCCCAAGCAGTCACACATATTAAGGGCAATGCAGTGAAGCCAGGTGCTGCCACTGAGGTAGGCACTGACTCTGCCAGAAATCGAATGTCCCTGTTCTGTGGCCGGCATTTTTGCATTCCCACCAGAAAAAGGAATCGATAGCCTTCAGGAGCAGAGCAGCTGGGTCACGGGGCAGAGGCACAGCTCCCTGCAAAGCATTGGGACCAGCACCTCAGCCCTTGGCTCCTGCAGCACTATCCCAGCGTGGGACACCCGTGTGCTGTAAAGGCAGAGGTGTCTGAGCACTCGGGGCTCTCAGTGGCCACCCAAGGTCGCTGCACAGCTCTGCACAGCCACCCTGCTCTTGGAGGGGAGGTGGTGCAGGGCAGAGATAGGACAGCAGCCGCCCTCAGCTTTGCCTTCTGATGCCAGCTCGCCTCAGCAGTAGCTGAAAAATAAGCCCTGTGCTTTGGGAACTATGTTATAGCCTGACTGAAATGAAATGAGGCTCGCAGTGTAGTTCCTGGAGGGGGAAGGAGAGAGATAAGATGTCCACGTCATATCACCAACAACATAACTGGTATTAACGAAACAGAAGTCAAGGATGAATGAGCATTGGGGCTGAGCTAACTTTCACATCAAGAGAAGATCCCTAAAGGGCTGTGTGCTGACAGGGCAACATGGAAAAGCTGGTACACTTAATCTCTTCACAAGGGCTGCTCTGTGAATAATCAGAAGTTGTTAGGGTTGTCAGTCCAATTTCCTTCCAAAATAAAATTAAGTGTGGAGGTGATGACATTTCAGAAATGGGTAAAGTAAATTCTTTCCTGAATATAAATAGAGGCAGGTTTGACCAGAAAGGAGAGACAGCTAAGATATCTTACCTGTAAAGTACTGTGTGAATAATGCTGCAGTGGGGGCCTGCATATTATTATTGCTGTAATTCCAAACAGTTATTCTGTTTTGATGGTTTCAAGTGCCAGCCTGTCATGTGTAAGGCAGAGTGACTTTAGTCCACTATGAACACTTAAATCACTGAAGGTAAATGATGCTTCAGACATGCAATATATTCCTGTGGAAGGACAAGACCAACACATGTTCAAAATTGCATTCCAAAGCAGCACACACGTAGTTGCTAGTGGATCTTTTATTTCTTTTTAATGCAAATGGGGATGTAAAAAGAGGCCATCCACGCAGAGAAGTGAAACATTTTACTTTGTTGTGTAACTGCATTCATGCTGAATTGCAAATACAAATTGCAAAGTGAATGAACTGCAGAGTTGATAGAGCAGATTTTTATAAAGTGAGATCCTCTTCTTAACTTCACATGTATTTCCATTTACATTACTCATCCCCTGACTAATCAAATACTGTGTGTCATTGTGTCATCTCACCCTTCTGGTCCTTGTGTATGATATTGAGTATCTCCACCTCTTGAATCGAATTCAGAAGCAGTAACACTGAGTGAAATACAAGCAGTAGAGTCCTTAGAGTCCTTCTCTCATTAGCAGAAATTATATCCAGCTCCTGCTGTGACCTTACTTATAAGTACATATGATTTACTACACCAGCTTGAACCATCATTCCTTCCAGACCAATACCCAGCTCCAAAGCATGGCAAAAAATCCATATCTCAATACCTGTGCAATCTTGCAATTCACCTAATGGAGCAAAAACCCCATTCTTCATCTCTGCAGCCAGCAGCTGATATTCTCAAGAAGGGAATTTGATCTTTCCCTTTTATCTTTGTATGTCCTAGTGCAACATGCACCTCTCACATTCTGGAGTTCCAGGTTTTTTGCTGTGCAGGGGCTTTGCTGACCCCCTCCAGCCACAAGCAGAGCTCCTTGGAGAGCAGCTCCCAGAGCATCTGTGTGGCTCAGTGTGGATGGACCATGATGAACATCCAGATTATTCTGAAATCAGCTTTAACTGAAGCCAGGTTCAATTCAAGACTGCAAAGAGGCAATAAAAATTTTTGTCCCAGAAGCCAGAGGAAAGCTGTCTCTAGTCTGTAGGAAGGACATGTAGAAATGAAAAGAGCTCACTTCTTTCCCTAGCAACCTTACATCCACTCCAGGGGCCTTGCTAGCCTGTATAATCCAGCAGATAATAAAATCAGATAATAAAAGCAGCACGTTACAGCCTTTCTGGCTGATTTATGTGCAACCTTACATCCTTGTGCTGTTCTTGCAGGAGAAAAGCTGGACATGGAAATGTTCACTCACTATTACATCCCAAGTCCATCTTGGGAATAATTTCCATTTACATGTGACCTTTTGTATCCCCAAACCAGTCCCCAGCCCCCCATACCAGAAATGCTGCCTCCCTTGATCCTGACCTGGTTTGCTTTTCACTTGCCCAGATGATAACCTGGGACTATTAATAATTTGCACAATTCTTCCCTGTCCCCTGCCCATTTACTCACTCTCAGGCAGTGTCCTTTTTCCTTTAACTGGAAATGATCAAAAAATCAGAATAAAGCTTTCCTGCAGGTAAATATAGTAATTACTTTCTAATTGTGTCTTACCTGCTCATATAACAAATCAGTGCAAGCTCCTCATTACCAGCTCTCATTGGAGATCAAGCACAAGGATAACCAGGCACTTGGAAGTAATAATGTGTTTGAAGGGGGCATAAGTAATAAATCATCCAAATTACTTTCAGTGAGCAGATGAAATGACAGAAATACCTTCAGGGTTTATAGGAGTTAGTCAGCCTGTGCATTACTACAGCATTCCTCCTGGCTGCAATATCAGTGTTTCTGTACCTGCAGCTGGAGAATTTAGGCACAGCTTTTGCAGGTGGAGGAGAAGAAGGTCTGCGCTGTGGGGTGCTCTGCTCTGCCTCACCAGTTGTCATACAGTGTGCTACCATATTGTAAATCAGGATCAGGAGTTAGTGAGAAAGATGAACATAGGGTGGATGGAGGATAGATAGACAGGGTCCGTTCCTTTAAGTGTTTCCTTAGAAAATACAGGTTGAAATGACTGTGCTGTAATGAAAGAGTAACTTGAGTCCAGAAAAAGCACCCTTGATTGATAGATAAGTCAGTGTAAATTACTTAGAGCTGGAGGTTTAGTCCTGAAGAAATTAGGTTTGGAAAAGATATATCATCTGGTGCTGGAATCAAATGCCTTGGATTTGGTTGTCTCCAACAGCAAGTGGAAGGATTTTGAAAGGAGTGCAGCAGGCACAAGAGCTGTGTGGGTTTGGAAAAAGGTTTATGCATGAAGTGGCTCCTCCTTCCTCATGCTGCCCACCACTTTCCAGTTCAGCAGGCACCAGACATCTTGCCTTGCAGGGGCCAGGAGCAGGTGATCTGTAGTGTGCTGTTTCTTTGGGAGGCAGCAGCTCCAGTTCCAGCTGAATTAGTGTTTGCCCCCTTACCCTCTAATATGCGAAAATGCTTCCTAACACATCACCATGGAAAAGCTGTCAGGCCCTGTTCTAGTCCACTCTTTATGCCAATGTAGTGCTGCTCTATAAAGCTTGTTGTTCACTTGGTGGTCTGTAAAAGCTGGTTCTGAATGTCCAAAGCAGTGGGATTTCATCTCCTGGAAAGTATCTACAGGGACTTTGTTTCTCCTTTTCAAACATCACTTCTATTTGTCCCTTTATGGTTTGCTTCATGATGATGCAATTTAAATAGGTAGAGGGATGTGAGGTGGGATTTCTCTCACCTGGTTTTCATCACCTGAAGGATGGACATCAAGTTAAAACCCATCATCCTCAATGTGACCTCTTTTGCCAAGGCAGGAGAGGTGCCTCTCTGAGGTACTAGTCAGCCTCTGGATGGAGTGAATTGCCTGCCTTCGACCAAGCACGTAACTTTTACTTATGTGAAGTTACTCACTGTTTGGGGAGCTTTCAGAAATCTTTTTAGCATGGCTTTGAATCCTCCCTTCCCCTTTCTTATCAGTGCTTGGGAAATGGACACCCTGGCTTGAGTTAGCATCAGTGACACCAACTACATCCTCTCTTTAGCAAGGTCCTATTTTCAGCTTTTCATCAGAGGCCACAGCTATTTGTGTCATTGTCAAAACTCTTCAAAAGGTCCGGTGACATTGATGGTAGGTCTCTTAGAAGCCAAAGGTTCTGCAGTAACATAAATAGGATCAGCAGCACTAAGTGCAGGTGAAAGAAAAGCCAGCTGCACATCCTTTCTGTCTCCCTTGGCAACAGCATCCTGCCAACAAAAACTGCTGCCAAGTCAAGGCTGGAGAGGAAGGGATGTGCATTTGCAAAGCTGGGGCTGGACAAGCTTTGTGTGAGGGGGGAGCTGTCAGACCAAGGAATGCTCATGTGCTTTTAAAAATATTTTTGGTTTGTTCCATGTGTTTTTGGACAAGGGAATGGACAGAGTCTCTGTCCTTATGAAGAGTTTTCATCTGAAATTCCAAACGACAGTCTTTGCAGTTTTGGACCATATGTTTCCATCCATGACAGCACTCAGGGAAGAAATCTGTGGTGAATTACTACTTACAGATGTGGCAAATCCCCCAGTAAAGGTTAAAATACGTGGCATGGTTCTCTTGTTACGCCAGCTGCAGCTTTGTGCTAAATCATTGTTTCAGCAGCAAGCTCTTAATCAGCCCCGAGTTCTAGAAACTGCTAAACAAGCTGATATTTTTTAAGGACCTTTTCTTTTTTATAATGCACTAAATATCTTTATTTAGAAAAACCTTCAGACTGGAAACAGTAAGGGCGAAAAGTGAACTGCAAATGGCAGGGAGAAAAGGAGCATCATCACAAAAGCACAGAAATGCAAAGCAGACCTAAGATTATTATTTGTACTCTGTTTTTCCACATAATTCATGAAATTATCAAACCTGTGAAGACAGAGTTTGTGTCACTGTGGGTGAAATATGCTTGTGATATATGCACCTGCCTACTCTCCTGATAGGGACTTTTGTCCCCAAAAATCAGCATTGGCATCACTGTCAGAGTCTCAATAGCTGCTAGTACTGCCACGTCTCAAACCTACTGTCACAACATCACTTCTTACAGATTTGGCCCCAGCATCAAAAAAGAAGTCTGGTGGTAACATACTTATTTCCAAGGCCTGGAAAAAAATCAGGATGTTCTCACCTGGTATGGTAAGAGAGAAGAAAGAACTGGCTTTTCTCTCTGGAAAAGTATTAGGATTTTATTTTGTGAGGAGCCCGTGTAACAAACTGCTTGGGCTGTTGCAGCATCCTTGGGTGCAACAAGAACTCTGAGTCAAAAACCCTCAAGAAGCCCCCAACTTGTTTCTCTCTTAACATTTTCCTGTGCCTTTTGAGGGATTGGTATTTTGCTGCCCAGGACACTTTTTTGTGCTCTCCAGGCAGCGGCATGTTTTTCCAGACAGCCAGCTGTGCCAAAGAGACAGAGAAAAACTAAAAAGAAAAAGTAAAATAGAAGAAACTGAAGAAGGGAGGCAGGATTATGACTTCAGTAATCACAGGATCTGTGAACTTCTTTATGGTTACGAGTTGAAATTGCCCATTCACCACTGAGGAGTGAAGAAATAAAATACAGAGTGAGCATTTTGATGCCAGGGAAGGAGAAGGAGAGAGGGTGATCACTATTTCATTCCCTGTATTTTCCTCTGACAGGAATATTAATATCATTAGAGATAATTGAATAAGTGGAAAGTCTGGTGGAGGTGCAGAAGCAGGAGGCAGATCTGTAAAATCCATCCCCACACAAAAAGCTAAGCACTGCTCTGGAGGGAGGGCACTCTGCCTTGGAATAGGGACTGAACAGCCTCACAAGGGCGTGCAGCTGGGGTGCTTGTTGCTGTTTTGTTCCCGGAAAACGAGAACTGCCAGCAATCCTCTGGCATCTGAATAGACTCGTGTCAGACACACTGTATCTGGACTTGATGGGAAACCAAGCTGGAATACCAAGCAGCCCTTCGATCTGCTGGCAGAGAGGGGGACTGGCTCAGGCAGTGATCTTGCCGTGCAGTTGCAAAGGTACTCCATAAAGGAGTGAGCCCTCTCGCTGCACAGCCCTGCAAGACACGCCTGCCTGGGCTGTCTCTGTCCTCATTCCTTCAAACCACTTCCAACAATAACAGCAACTCCTGCCTGCAACTGCCTCATTAGAGAGATGTATTTTTCCTTTTTCCACTGAGAGATGAAGCTTCCAAATCCTTGTGATGTGAGCAGGTGAGGATGTCTGCTGACAAGTCCAAATGATATTTTCAGGTAAGTGCTTACCTTGAACGAGCAGCTAGAGTCAGGCTCTTTCTTTTATTACCCTCCTCTCAGTAATTACTGTTGCCCTGATTGTCAGTAAGCCTTTTCACAAGCTTGAACAGCTCCAATATCTGTATATATTTAGCTGAGTCGGGGGTCTAAATAATTTCTAAAGCACCTATCCCTGTAGTGTCTGTGAGTCTCTAGTGCAGTGTTAGAACGAATTGGGAACTGCTTGCTCTGTGACTGCACGACACTGTTCTTTTTGTAGCACCTATTGTTTAACTCTCCGGAGGGCCAGAAATTAATTTTGATTCCCAGGCTCACTCTCTCAAAGTCTGTGGTGTAAGTGCATTTTAAAGCAGTGATAGTGGTCTGCAATGGTTTTGTACCTTTAAATGTTTTGTACCGCGACTTCTTGCCACATGAAAACCATAACTGCTGGTACTGTTGTTGCACAGGGAGTGTCAGCAAGAGCTGCCTAATTTGTGTTTGTACATGTGATTTCCAGAGCTTCTGCTGATGCTGTTCAGTGTTACTGTAAATAGAGCTGTTACTCTGTGTGTCTCATTCCCTGCATCTTACCAAATGCTTGTGTGCTGAATTTCAGGTTGATCACTCATCTAATACCAGGGAAAACAGGGAATAATAACTTGTAAGTTAATATCTGGGATTTCTGGCATGACAGATAGACTTTCAGAGAAGAGAAATTTTCTATGCAGAGTAATCTACTTTTTTTTTCCCCTCAGTTCTGCAGCCAATCACAGAGATTAAATTTGCTTAACTCTTTGTTTGTACAAAGGCTGTTTTATTGTGAGTGAAAATTGTATTGCTTAGAGAGACCACAAAGAAATGACTGTAACAGAAGTAATAATACACACTTTGTAGACAGTTTCCACCTATTAAAAATTTATTTTGCTCCCTGTAACATTTTAGGTTTGTTGAGGGACACATGAGAAGTTACTAATGTTGAGAAGAAAGCTTTTGTTGCAAAAAAGCTTTTGTTGCTTTTTGTTGTTGTTGTTTGAAGAGGTTTTGTACAATCTTCTCTTGCTATTCCTAAGTCCAGACAGGAGCAGGGAGAGGCTTCAGCCTCCCTCTCTGTGGCCATGTGCACCCAAGCCCTGGGTCTGTAGATAATGGGTCCTTTGTAGGACAGCTCCCGTTGCTTTCCTTGCCCACGGCAGTCTGAAATAATGAGTCCGGCAGTAGGTCTCTGCACAAAAAGCTCTTCCTGACTTCCTAGAGCAAAAATGTTTGCCAAGTACTGCTCAGGCTGGCTCTGTTTGTCTTGCTGCAAGGTCCGAGGTAGCAGAGGCCGGAAAGGGTCAAACACCAGACTGAGCTCGTCGTGCATTTTCATTTGCTGTAGAAAATGTAAATGTGCAGCTCAAAAGTTTCCACTGTATCTCTGGCAATTAGGACTTGATCCAAACCTCGCTAAAGTCATTGGGAACCTTTCCACGGGCTTTAGAACGGGAGTTACATAAGTTTGTGTTGTTCAAAGGGGGTGCCCCCGGGAGGCTGAACGCATGAGCTGACTCGACAGCCACATGCCTGCTCTGCCCTGTCCTGCAAAAAGGCTGTTCTCGAAGTGCCCGTGCAGGGTCCCGTGCAGCACCAGGCAGTATTAACTCCTGAGTGAAAAAACCTTCTAATGCTGTCCTGGGCCAGGACACTGGCTGCTTGTGGAGCCTCCCAAAGTCCAGAGATAAAACAAAGAACATAAGCTTATTTTTGAATTGCTTATTTTTTCTCTTAAGGAGGGACACAGTTCTGTCGCTTGTGTGCAAATAAAAGGGTCACAAGGAAGTTTCCAAGTGGTAGAACCCTGAGGATTTCATAGTCTAGGAAAGCGAGGTGCTCCTAACCCCAGACTTTTCTGAGTCTCATTGAAGATGTAAACCACAGTCTTTCAAAGCATTGCTGTAAAGGAACAGCTTCATTTCTTTCACATACTCAACTCTACACACCATTTCCAGGCTCCTCATGCAAGTGTACAGTGGGAAGAGGCACTGCAGGGAGATCCTGTTGAAATTTGAGCCATTGCACCGTGTGGTCAGGAAGAAGTTTTTATGGCTAAATGCACATCCACACCCTCTGTGTACATTCTGCTGTCACTCTGCTGTGTTTCATCCTTGAGTTAATTCATTTTGTACCTAATATGCCCTTCCTGGTGCACTGTGCACTATGCAAGACCACAGTTCACACAACAGAGATGTCAGGTCAATCAGCCTTCTTATTAGGGTTGAATGGATTCAATGTAACCATAAAATTAGGTTCCAAAAGCATGAATTTGACACATAACATTTAAAACACAAACCAGTTTGATCTCTTCTGACCCTGAGCTCTTGTGCCTTAGAAACAGCCCCTTATGAAAAACTTAATGGTGTGAGCTGACCTTTGAAAATATTATTATTTGCTATGATGTGCATGCATCAGTCTGTATTACTGTGGTGCCAGCAGATCATAAGGACTGCCAGTCCTTACTCAAAGGGCTCACGCTCTAAGTAAAATCAGCTCCAAGAGCCTTAGGTGGCCAAAAATGAAGGTAAAGACTGAAGGACTGCACTTTGAACATTTGCTATCTCACCTGGATTATCAAAGTTTGGCAAGGAGAACTTGATAGAGCCAGAAGGCTTCCTTTCAGTGGTAGTAGAATTAAAGGTAAGCTGAGGCACCAGGGGACAACTGGCATTGTGCCCACCATGGTCCTTCACTTCCTACGGGTGCATTTGTGAAGCACAGGGGGAAGGAAAAGAAATAATGTCACAGCTGCTGGATAAGTCCATTTCTGGGACAAATGCCTCCTGTACAGAAATTTAGAATATCATTTTCCCAGGCTTAAGCCAAAGTTGCCAATAAGGGCGGTCCAGTATCAGGGAATTCAGTAAGAGCCCCACTTTGTAAGACTTTGCCTAGTCTCAATGATAGAAAAGTAAGTGTGAGCTCTGGGCAATCAAGTCTCTGCAAATCCAGACAGAGCATGCTTGGGTGATGATGCAGAGCATCTAAAAATACCAATTCCAGCTTTACTTCTGCTTTCCAGCAAATTAATTCTACTTAAAAGGGCCAACAAAATCCACTGTGAAGTCCTTATCATCAGCTGTTTCTCTCTAAATATACAGCACTGGCTATTTTTACAATGATCTGCTAAGCTGAATATTTTTCCAGTAGTTAAGGGCACAGATTAGCTCTGGTGGTTACTGAAGGAATTACTGTGGGCCATCCAACCAGCAGAAAAAATGTCCTAAAAAGCTGTAGCTTATAGGGCCACAGTGACTCTGCAGAGGTTTTTAAAGCAAGAGTGGCAGATGAGCAAAACCTGACTGCCTCAACTTGGGATGGCCAAATGTCATGGGAGTCATTGTTTGTTGTCAGATAAATTACTTCTGATGTAGTGTTTCCTATAAATATTTATTCATAATTTACAAGCCACATAAAGGTACAAGCTAAATGCATCTGGTTTCCCATGCCTGATGTGTGGTGACCTGCTACCACAACTGACTGCCCCAGAGAGACTATAAATGTCTATAGGGGCAAGCCTCAATTTATCAGTATTTCAAGAAGTGGAGATGGATATTAGGTGGGTTTTCAGCAAAAGATCAGGGTTTCTAACCCCAGGGCATGATATGCAGAAAAGCTGACAGGTTCTTTATTCTTTCAGGAATATCCTGGAGAAAAAACATTGATCCAGTAGTGATGGGGGTTTTGTGTGTGAGAGGTGTGAGAGAAGGCAGTTACACAAAGAACATCCAAAAATTTTAATAGGCATTACAAGCATTATAATCTAGTATCTCATAATAATCTGCCAACGCACTTTATCTTGTGTGCTCAGAACAGCAGGCCCAAAGTTTCCTGGACCATTATCTCCACACACCAAATCCAAAATAAATCGTCATCCTTTCCTCTCTGAGTTTGTTCTGTGGCAGCAACTTGTCTTGGCATGAAATATTAGCCATATGGACACTAGAATATCTGCTTTGACCTTGACCTCAGAATAAGCACTGCCAAATATGTGAGGATAACTCCTGCCTTTTATTTCCAAGAGTGATGCTCCATGGGTACAGCCCGACCTGCTCTCCTGGTTGCATCTCAGTGTAGAGAATTCATGGGTTTTCATTTGAATAGGTGTTCTGCTAAGACCATATTGTCTGTGGCTGTCTGGGAACTGGGAAGCAGTATCCCAGATGATGGTTTATTTGGCAGAGATATTTATTCCAGAAATCAAAAAAAAGAAAGCTAATTTTAGCATCAGGCAGTGGAAAGTGTATTACTTGTAATTGGCTCTCACCATGTTATTTAGTCAGTGTTTTCATCTTCTGGATACTCTTCCAAGTAACAGGAGGCTGCTGGGGGCAAGATGAGCTGAATTTTTTTGGTTGCAGAGCTCTGCGCTTCTCTGGTTCAGAAATGATGGGTAGTGATGACAGTAGAACATTTAGCTGGGTAAGAGGAACAGATACTGCTCCTTTGGTGAGTTTTTGCTACATGTATTGCAATGATCATGCATGGGTGTGAATGATATTTAGGATTCAGAATAAACTCATTTCATCACATTTGCATTTGCCCAGCATGAAACAGAATCAAGGCCAGCAGACACCTAATCAGAGATCTTCTTTCATTTTCCCGAGTCCCTGTCTTCCTCTGGCCCATAACAGACAGTCCCAAAGAGTGTAGAACTAAATGGCATAACAACACTCATGGAGAAAGCTGGCCGACTAGGAAGGGTAGAGCAGGGGGCAGGAAGGCCCTCCACCCAGTTGATCATCACCCAGTTTGGAGACTGCAGTTTTGATGAACTCATCTCCCTGATTCCTTAAGACCATGACAACATTTTTCACCTCGATGCTGCTGGTTGAAATCCACACTAGCACAGTGCTAATGGTGCCATCTGATGATGCTCAGTGGACTGTGTGAAATGGATTTATTCCATGTGCTTCCTGGTAGGCAGAGATCCACATTACACTCGACAGCTTCAACATATGGAAATGGTGACATGTGATTGATGTGGTCCCTGCAGGTCACGCTAACTCAGGGCGTATTAGCCCTGCATCCCGGGGAGGCTTATGCTACTGCAGCTGCCCACCTCCATTATCTGAACTAGGAATAAATGAAAGAATTGATGTTCCCAGCGGTGTGGATCTGGCACCTCGTGAAATTATGTGCAGCGCTGAGGGAGGTGGGAGGCAAAATTCACACAATTCAACCCCACAGCACATGTGAGCACAGAACAGGTTACAACCAAACTTTGGTTATGGGTGCAAAGGGCAGTTGTGTCAGATCACAATAATCACAGTTTTTTAAAATGGCTGGGATAGCTATGTTTTCTTGTTGATTTTTGACAATTGGAGTGACTAGATTTTCCAAAGTCACTAAGTAAAGCACAGCACATATAACCCAGGTAGCCCTCTTATCAGACATCCCTTCTTGACCTAATTTTCAGCAAGGCCTAAGCAGCTGCTCTTTCAAAAAACAGATTGCTTAATGGCAGCCAAGACTGGAGGCAGCCAAATTTAGGATTTTGCAGCCAAAGGAGTGAGCAGACTAAGGTTTCTCATAATGATATGGACATTCATCTGGACACCTCCTGGATGCCATGAAAATGAGGACGTCTGTTGTTTCTGCCCCTGAAATGTAGGATGCTTTTTAGCTTCTCCAGGGAAATCACCTGCCTATGGCATTTAAAAGCTTCACATGAGTCAATACTGCAAGGTCCTCTCTTTCTTTGCAACAGAAATTCCCTGTAATCTTGCTCATCGCTCTCATGACCATGGGGTCACCACAGCTCCTGCAGATTTGCCTTTCTCTTTCTAATTTCACAGAGAAGCAGACAAAGTTGGATGTTAACTCTTCTGTCCTTCTGCAGAACATGGAAGGTATTCCTTCCTGCCAGATACACAAGCCACGCTGTCCCCATCCACCTCTTCCTCCCCAGGATCTCACCCTCTTTTGTGTTTTTTCCTCAGGTGTTCTACTGATCTTGGCACTGACAGAAGAGCTGGTGTTTTCTGTTCAGGTATTGTCTCCCACTGTCTCCTCCTCTCAGGGCTTCCCGATGAACACTACAACCGTCACAGCCATGGGAACAACACCTCACCACAAAAACCACCACACGGCAGAGCCCCTTCCCACATCTGCTCAAGCCATGTCCCAGCCCATCAGCCTGATGGAGAAGGCCCCTTCCACCGGGCAAGAGCAAGAGAGTGGCCCTCGCATCGGCGAGAAGGAAACTCACCGTTTGTACAACCAGAGTGCTTTGTACTCAGGACAGTCTCGCCCCAAGGGGAAAATATTCCAGGTTTTCAAAGGCAACTTCTCAGAGTCGACAGAGCCTTACCTAAAGACGACCCTGCACTCTCCCTTCCCTACCCTGAGGAGCCCTTTCACAGACCACCCGTTTCAGTCCCAGACCGCAGCATCCAGCGATCCAAATGGAATGGGGCTGGCAAGAACTACACACTCAGACCCTTCTCCCCACCACACCACCTCGGGAAGCCTTAGGGAAGCAGAGCGAGGGGATGGGACCGAGGTAGTAGTGCAGGAGGCAGATTTTGCCACCACAACTGCTGGACCATCAACTGATCCCGAAGCAGTGTCGGTGCCTTTTAAACCCACCCGCTATGGCATGTGGGATATGCTGAGCAAAAACAACTCTTGGGTAACCTTGAATCTCAGTACAAATGTCCCTCTGTTTGCTGGCTCTGGATCTGCTACAGCAGCAGCTGGTCACTCAGTGCAGACCGGTTTTGATGTCAGCATCTCGTCCTCGGCAGCGGGAGACCCCGAGGGACTGACTCCGACGCAGCACGGCGCGGTGACCAACGCCACGGCGCCGGGCAGCGCTCTCTCCTCAGTGCCTGCCACCAGGTTGTCCAGCTCCACCTCCACAGCTGGCTCCACCGCCACCGGGAACTTCCTGAACAGACTGGTTCCTGCCGGGACCTGGAAACCAGGTGTGCAAGGAAACGTTTCCCATGTCACCGAGGGGGACAAGCCCCAGCACAGAGCAACCATCTGTCTCAGCAAGATGGACATTGCCTGGATCATTCTGGCTATCAGCGTCCCTATATCCTCATGTTGTAAGTAAATTGTCACTTTATTTCGCTTTCTCTTTCCTTAATATTCAGATTTTGGCCCACAATTCAAGGACTAGCTGGAGACCTAACAGAGGCAGGTCAGCTTGGGATGGGTGAGATGTGCGGGCATCACATTGACTGACCAGTGTTTAACTTCAAAATCCAGGACTAAAATGTTACAGTCAAAGCATACTCACTCTATTGCTGTTAAAAATCTTATGGGGTAACTCTCCACTTGAGGGTGTAACACTAGCCTGAACAGCTCTAGAATGTCAAGCAGCTTTACTCCAAAGTGTTAAGACAGCGATCAAAAACTTGATCAAAGACAGTGATTCTTTTAGACAGCAATTCTTTTATCTAGGAACTAGTATTTGCTGCCCTGAAATTGGAGTTTGAAAGCCCACTGCTAACCTAAAGGATTAGTAACATCTGTAATGACCAATAATTCAGGAAACACCCGTTTTCCAGTGCAATAAAATATTTCATTGCAGGTAGTGCATGAACAATGAGGTTTTAAAATCTGATAACCAAAGTGCTGGTTTCCTCCATTTTAATTCCAATTTACAGTTGCCAAGGGAAGAGAAAGAGTTGGAAACCTTGGCCTTCAGATACCTGGAGTCAGCCACCTGCAGGACCGGGGCAGGTTGGGTTTCCAGAGCTGGCTCAGGGTCTTGTTGTTTGATTTCATTACAAAAAACACATGGGAAATTATGAGCAAGCTTGTGAGTGCTTGCCAGGATGTCCCGTGCCTAGCTGGGTTGTATCAGCTTGGTGGGACAACATATTCTCTGGGGTCTCCTTGTCATGGGGTGTGATTATTCTGATCTGTCTGGAGTGAAACAAAACCAAACATTTCCCAGCCTTTGCTGCCTGAGGAACCATAAAGGGGTAGCAGCCAACAGCCCTGAGTATTAATGCTGTTATTTACGGCTATGAGCTCTACTGAGGACAAGGCTAGGTGAGCTGCCTGAGCCAGTCTCACACACAGCTTTCTCCAGCCAAAAAGGACAGTGCTGCTCTCTCCTACTCTTTCTGACGTGCAGGTACCTGATCCTGCCCCTCTCCTTCTGCTTGGGCCTGACTTTTCACCTCCCCGAGACACTTTCAGATTGTTAAAGTGGCAAAAAAATACTCACTTTACTCTTTGGTACTTTCTGTCCACCCAGTGAGCTGAATCAGGTCCCCACAGAGTCAGATGAGACCCAGAAAGGATGAGGCTGCAGGAATGCAGACCTGGAGAGGGAACCATACTAATCCTTTCAGCAGCTGCAAATTATTGGATTGGGTCAGCATATTTGTTAGAGTCACACCTCTGGGACCATCAATTCTGCTATTGCCAACATGGTTAAAACCACAAGTGAGAATGAAGCTTAAGGCTAAAAGATGAGCAGTCAAAGAGAAACCAAAGCAGAATTTGCCTGTGCATTTCTGTGCAAGATGGAGAGGAGAAACTGGCACTTAGGAAGCATGTGGTCAGAAGCAGCAATATTTGATGATTTGATGAATATGCCTTGTCTGTCCATCAATAGAACTAGAGGATCAAATAAATTCTTCCAAGAGTTATGTTTTGGGCCAATATCCAGAAAGAAAGCTGAGCTGGATAGAAAGCATCTAAATATAAAATAAGAAATGTAAAACCATACAACACAAGCATGGGAGGTATAGCCAGTGGGTAAACTGGTCTGTGCGTGCAGAGCGCCATGTATGAGGTAAATAATAATAATAGTAGCAATAACAATAGTAAGAATAAAATGAGAAGTCTGATAGCAGGAGTGCTAACCCACTGTTCATTAAATAGAGGTGTTAGCACTTCTTTTCATTTGTGCCATGTGTTCATGTGACTGCCTATTCTGGTTCTTGTATTTATAAGCTACATTTTCAAAAAAAAAAAAAAAGTAAAATGCTATTTTGAAAGTTATCTGTATCAGCTCTAATACAACTGAGTGTTTAAATAATTCAAGTATTTAAGTTCTGCTTTCAAGACCAGATTCCTGAGGATGGCCTTCATTGGGATTCTCCTTTTAAAATCCGGGGATCCTCGGACGTATTTCAGAGCCGAAATGAACGGCAGGCAGGCATTTAAATGGTATTTTTGGGGGGCGATCCGGCTTTAGCCGTAGGAAGTCGATTCCATCCCGAGGTTTGGCTGCGTAAGGCGCGCCGCACACGGGCGGGACGCGGTGCGGTGCGAGGCGCAGGGGCTGCGCGGTGCGCGGTGCGAAGGGGACTGCCGCCACCTCCCGGCACAAGCGCTGCAGAGGCACAGCCGGCCCGCGCCGGCACATCGCCTCTCCTCTGGCCTAGAGCCGGGAGAAGGATGAAGAACAGATATTTGGGGTTCATTTCATCTTCAAACAGCGAAGAAGTTTTCCAAGAGAGGCTCTCTCGGTTGTTGCGGGCACGGGTTGAGAAAAAAATATTGTCGTGCTCCTTCCTTGGGATGCTGAAAGGTTATAGAGGCACAATCCCCTGCTGTTAAATATCTGAGCTGCCTTAGGAGGGATCAAGCTGCAGGGGAAGTCACTGAGCCCTGTGGGCTGGTGGCTCTGTGCTCAGGCTGGCACCTTCAGCCCCAGGCAGAGAGACAGCCTCAAGGAAAGGAAGTTAGCCACACACCCTGGAAAAACATGGAAAGAGGTGAGGAGAGGCAACCCAGAGCCCGTGCATGAGGCTGCAGAGCTGCAGGAATCCAATTAACTCAGCTCCCTTGTCCTGCTAATGAGGGGTGCCCGGAGCCGAGCCAGCTCGCTGACCTCCTGTTTTCCCAGAGCCTTTGAAGAGCTGTGCAGTGACCAGAGCATCTCTCCTCTGCCAGGAGCCCTTGTGTCTTTCCATATAATCTCTCCTCTGTGTGAGGAGTTGCAAGGAGGCTGGAAAAGCTTTCTTTGGAGGGCTTCTGGGCACAGCTTGCGCTACCCAAAAATCCTTGGAAGGGAAAGCATATCACGATACTGCAGAGATGTCTCTGTCCCTCTCTGATCCCTACATGCTGCTTGCTGTCGCACATCTAGTGACAGGCACCTGTTCCATGAAAACCTGTGGGCATTTGAGCTCCTGTAGCTGGGGAAGTGACTTGCTGGAGAGCAACCACAGGAGCCTTTGGCTCCTCAGCCCCACTGGAGGAAGTGCTTGGGATGCAGCACTTCTCCTCACAGAGGACAGACCCTGCTGGGGTTTCCTTGCTGGCCCGTCCCTGCTGTGGGGATTTGCACCAAAGAGCAGGAAGCAGCGGTGTTTGTTCAGCAGCACTGTGCCCTGACATCTGAGCCCACTGAGGACTGGCAGGTCCCACCAGCCAGTGCTGGTGCCACAGCTCAGGGGCTGTAACACCAGCCTGAAAATCTGTGCCCCAAGAACTCCCCTGCTTAAGTAAGACCTGGGATTTAGCCTCCCACCCTTACAATTCATTCTTCTTTACAGAGGCACAGATTTCTGAGTCCCACTGAAATCCCTGAAACTGCTAGCCAGAAGAGTAATGCTTCGAGTAGGAATGCACAAGCCATGTCTGCTGCATGAACCTAGGGAAATCATTTCACCTTTTGGCAGCTCAGTTTCATGGTATAAATAATGAGAGTAATGTTGCTAATGCCATAGGAGGGCTGCAGAAAGGAAGGATTCTGTATCATTCCCTTTCCCAAAATAGCAAAATCATATTTAACAGTGATGTCATTATTTTCTTCATGTCACAGTTTGAGTTGGGTTTGCAGTGTCCTTCAGGCAGCCTTGAACATTTTTGTGCACGTGCTGTTGTACATGTGTAGGTGCCTCTCTCTGCAGTGCAGAACAAGAACGATCTGAGCTCATTTTAAAACTCACTGTTCCAGTCCTTGGGCTCCTGGTCCTTGCGTCACTGTAACTACAGAAGGACACAATAAAATGTGGAAGAACAGGAACTTGCAAATCAGATGCACAGGAGTCAATTTATGCAGTCAGTTCTGCTGACACAGGAGAACATGAGAGGAAGACTGAGCCTCTCAACACAGGCATCAGCAGAACTCAGAGAATATGTGAAGATTGCCTTGGGCCTAACCTCACTTAGCTCACATTTCATGCACTGGAACGCTTTCCAAAATTACCTCGCTCACCTTCTCCATCACAAAACCTATGCTTGCTTTCCAGTCTGCAGCAAGAGAGATCCCAAGCCCTGAGCCTAATCCCCAGGTGTGAACTCAGGCTAAGCTGTAGGGACTCCTGTCTCTGGATGTAAACAGCTGTAATCAATAACCAAATCCACCGTGATTATCACAGCAAAGTATGTGCTGCTACATATAGGAAACCAGGGAAATAGAAACACAGAAAAGGCAGTTTTGCCATTGAGGGAAGGGTTGTTTAAAGTTAGATTATGTTGTGATCTGCAGGCATAGGGAGAAGTAAATGAAGATCCTTCACCCTGAATATTGCATGACTTTTAAGTACTTGCAATTTCAGGTCTGTTAACGCTGTGTTTTGTGTGGGGGTTGGAAAATGGGGGAAGGGAATATGCAGCTGCGTAAGATTGGTAAAATATTTTAGTGAGTTGAAGGGAAAGACTGTCAAAAATTGTAAGGAATTGGTATGATCTCATTATACTGCATTAATGAAGCTGGATTGAATGTGGTATATAATCATAGCGGGTTAGATTTTTAAAAAGCATCAGAAGATTAGAAAAGAGACATGGAATGAGGAGTGTAGAAATGCAACATAATTCCATTTGTGCCATGATGTACCAAAAAAAGAGGCTGAAGTCTACATATATAGGAGAGATTTCTGACAGCATAATGGAAGTTTTTAATAGAAAAGGCAAAAGAACATGGAGGAGGTGATGGTTGAAGGTGAAGGTATTTACACAAGAGTAATGTAAGCATCTCCCCACAATGGAAATTAAAAATTGAAACAAAATTTGTGGGAATGGGTTGGACATCTGGTCACTCTATATCCTTATATAAAGCTGAATATTTTCCTATGAGATGTGCTATATCTTAAATACAAATTATGTTAAAGGTAACAGGTGAAAGTCTCCTGGTGTGCAGGTGCTAGATGGGTGACAGTAGGTGATGGACATGTTCCCACCTGCCTAGAATCTTGTAAATCTCTGAGAATCTTGTTTCTCCCATTTGTGGGATGGTTTATGTCCGGTGTCATAGGTGGGGGGACAGATAGTGCTGATGTAACTTGCCCTATGGCCAAAAAATGTCCAGTGTCAGAGCTGGAGCTCCTCAGCAGCTCAGCTCCTTAACATGTGAAGAGACATGGGTTAGAAATGCTTCCAGATTCTCTGAACTTCCAGAGACCCTGATATTTCCTAACATGTGTCACAGTCTCTGTACAAGGCTGTTGTACACAGTCTCTGTTCAGGCTGACACAGCAACAACAACCCTGACATGCCCTCCTCATGGCACTCGCTCTTGACTTGAACACTGAGCAGGCAGAGGGAAGTTAGCTGAGATTTTCTGGCTCCCAGAAAGCAGCCAGAGGATTGCTTGAAAACCAGGGAAGAGTTAACCACATAATATGCCAGGATAGATAAGCGGGGTGGTGCAGCTGCTAGTTCTCTCTTCAACTCTGTGGTTGTCATTACTGCCCTTTGGTCCTCCCAAACCATCTCTGCCCTCTGTGTGTTTCATCCACCTAGTATGGCCTCCCTGGCCATCAGAGTTGTCTGTCTGGAAGAGTTTTTCTGTAATATATGTAATCCTAATTATGGGAACAAAAGGATATCTAGGAATATAAAAGCTGTACCCTGGTCCTAGTGTTCTGGAAGTGGGAGGTCCTATGTTGGCTACGTTAATTTCACTAAAATATGCCCCAAATATGGCATGTCATGTGCTGGATGTGGCGCTTAATGCTGTCGTTTAGTGGCAGATCTGGCAGTGTTAAGTTAATGATTGGGCTCAACATTCCTAAAGGTCTTTTCCAACCTAAATGATTTCATGATTCTGTGAAAAGGGCAGTTAATATAAGATGAAAAGGGACCAGCTCCATTCCAGCCCTGCTGTCCTCACTCACCCTCTTGAATGAGGTCTCCTCTGCTTTGAATTGGGGCAGCTTAGGTAGACATCCTTCTGCTGAAATACATATTTGTGGAAGCTCAGGAGCCCATTTTCCATGCTCTTCCATCCATTTTCTTGTGTGTGCACCACGGTTGGAGGCCAAGAGTGTAATTAAGAGAGGGCGAATTCTTGCTGTATGTATCTACAGATGGCAGGGCCATTTCCTGCTGAAAGAAGCTGGGATCTCTCAACTCAGTGTCACTGGCTTTCCAGCCCCTAAACCCCAAATATGATACTTCTCTGTCAGCAACCACAATATTTTATAAGCTGTAAAACTTCAGGCTTTCAGAAAAATTACTTGCACAGAGTTGACTTTACTGGGGCTCTCACATCCTCAGGCACCTTCAGAAACGCTCTGTGCCTTAGGGATGGCTCTCTTGTTGCTGGAGTACTGAAAAGCTCCAAGGACTGTTTGCTCTCACCAGCAGTGGTGAGGACTAAATGCAAGTCCTGCATCACTTTCTAATCTGCTCAAGCCTGCAGGCTGGGCTGGGACATGGGGAGGGCAGCAGCCAAAGTAGGGATAAAAGGTGCAGCCCTTCAGGAGGACAGGCATTTCCTCAGGCAGGGAGAGCAGTTCTGAGGGGGTTCTGCACCCCCATTCCACAGTTCTGCACCATGAGGTGCAGCAGCAGGATTCAGACTACCGGGCTGTCAGCAAATGAAGTTGTTAGTGACAGAACTGAAAGACATTGATTTTTTGTTTATTATTATTATTCTTAGTAGTTTATTCTCTTTTTTAAATAAAGCTCTAGCCTTGCACTTTTGTGTTGCTATTCTTATGTGGTAGATGGGATAAGGAATTAGATCCATGGCCCATAGGTAGCTGCAATGTCTGTCAAAACATACATAGCAGCAGTGATCTTTCTGCAGTCTTTTCTTTCCTCTGAGATATCATTCTAATACATAATTTTACTGTAGCTGAGGAAATAATACATTTTTCTTCTTCATGAATATTTTCTCCCTTCTCTTTTACCATGAGGGATTTAGAAAGGATAGAGGGAATTTACAGCAGGGCATTTCCTATTTCACAGGTACAAATCAGAGCAAGTACATATGCAGCTACCTGTCTGTATAAATCAGGTAGATTACAAACACAAGTGGCCAATGAATTCCACAGGTGTAAGGGGAGCAGACAGAGCTCACACATTACAGCTCTGAGCAAACCCTTGCACGTGTCCCAGCTTCTCCCTGAGCCAGGGCCGGTGGGAGCAGTAAATCTGCTGCTGTGGGTTTGCCTGTCTCTCCTAAAGTTGCCAAGATTACCCATATGAATGGCAACAGAGATGAATAAACTGAAAGCAATCCCAGAAAATAACACTCAGCCAGGTTTGTGTTCAGCTGCCTGCTGGGAGAGAATTACCTGGACATTTCTGGGGCCCAGGGATTCCTGTGGCCCTGGGACCAGACACATTCCTGAACATGAGGAGTTTCACTTGCTGGTCACTTTGTCTTGACTAGCTGCTCTACTTTAAGTTCAGATATTTCAGATTGTAAAAGTTTAAGTGTGCTCTGAAGGTGAGGGAAAAAAAAACCACTCTCAGACATTACCCAATGCCCAGACAAGTGTGGGGGAACAGGTTACTCTTATCAGTAGATTCCACATCCCACAGAGACAGGCAGTAAAACCCCAGCTGTGGCATTAACACTATCCTGGAAGTGTAAGGTGTGTGAGACTGGTGCCACAGAGGATCTCCACACCACCTTACCCTCCATCATCCTACTCAGGAGCCCATCTGTTCCTCTGGCTGGTTGTTGATGGTTGGAACATGGTCACAACACAAAATCCAAGTTACAAATGGCAGGCAACAGAGGCAGGGGTCAGTGGCACTTCAGGACAGAAGCTTTTGGTATTGAAGCCACACAACTGTGGTATTTATGAATTGGTTATTTGAAATAGGACAGGTATCTCTCCCTGCTCACCAGCTAATGTGCTGCAGCCTCTGAACACACCAGATGCAGAAAAGATCCCCACAGAAGCATCTTAGTCCCTGAGGAATGCCCTCTCTCCTAGAGGGTCTATAAATCCCTGCTTAGGTATTGCCATCAATTACAACAACAAAGGTTTTCATCAATCAGCCAGCCACATCTTGAAGATTATACACTCACATCAATAAGAAAGCAAAAACTGCATATTCTGCCAAGCCCAAAGCCTCAACTGCTTGGCCCAGATTGTGACATAATTGTGTAGGGTTTGTTAGCAGAGAGCTGGGACTGACAGACTGAAACATATGAAAGCAGGTCCCCAGCCCTCTCCTTAAGTAACAAAAAGTACAAGTCCATGGTACTGATGAGTCCTTATTGAAGGAAATAACCAGATTTTTGGCATGTTTCTCTTGACAGCAGTTCTGCTGACAGTCTGCTGCATGAGAAGGAAGAAGAAGACATCTAACCCAGAGAACAACCTGAGCTATTGGAATAATGCTATTACCATGGACTACTTCAACAGGCATGCTGTAGAGCTACCAAGAGAGATCCAGTCGCTGGAGACTTCAGAGGTACCTCACTTGCAGAACTGGTGTCTGAAAACTGTAACTGAAGCCATGCTGTGAGGAGGGGAGAGGAAGTCATATGAATAAAGCCTTGAAATCCCTACACATGGTTAGGGGAAACACCTTTTAGGGAAGGACTCACTCCTACACATGTATTAGTGGGATAAACATCTCAGCTAAACTGGATTGCCATCCTGTTCCCAGCCACTGCAGATGTGTTCTGAACTGCTGCGTGGTGATGGGTGTGAACCATCTCTTGGGGAATTTGTTCCTGGGTTTCTCTTCCTTGTGAGCCTGCAGCCAATGCCAGGCCATGCCATGATGGCTTAGGGAGAGCGCTTTGGGCTGGCTCATTACTGACAGTCAGCCTACTCTGCATGTGCCACACAGCATAAAAAATGGAGGCTGGTGGGAATTAATAAAAAAAAGAAATTTTGTGTGTTTATGTCTCAGCAGCTGCCTGTAACTTCTCAAATACCAGTTTGGGGAATGAGTGTTCCCACTACAAAAGTAATCAGAACATCAGTATGTAGGGGAGTGTGGTGGTGTGGTGTACACTCATCAGCCTTTACTTAAGGCATCTGACTGGTTTGGTAGGATTATTCACACATGAGCAGGTGATCCTACTGACAGAAATCTATTCCCTGGCCTCAGAGACAGAGAATAATTCAGTTTAGTTCAAAGATAATTAAAACCTAGAAACAGTGGAGAGTCTGAGTTTATGCTAAAACGATTTTCAGATCTGCTAGCTGACAAGCTTATGTGACTAAATTAAAAAAAAAGTTTAGAAAGGAACCTCTAAGATGTGATTAGACAGACAGTCACAGTCGCTTCATTAACCCCACTTTGCTGGCAATCATGTTGCTCAAGCTAAGGCAGGACCTGGTCTGGCTTGCCCAGAATCAAATGTCTGGCCTATTCACATACAGGATGGTTTCAAAAGATGAGTAATTTAAACCTGATCAGAATATGACTGAACTGGGGCATACTCAGGTGGACCCATATGTGTGGCTGTCTAACCATAAAAAGAAGTTGCAAATGCATCTTTGAGGAGTCAAGCCCAGCTGAGAGACAGGAAACACTTGCAATGAGTCAGTAAAGTGAAAAAAACAAAAAGAAAAAGAAATGTGAAAGCTCCAAAGAGATTGGAAGTTTGGTGCAGCTGACTTCTGGGTCCCCAGGCTGAGAAAGAATCAGCAGAGCCTCAGAGGAACTTTTCACTCACAGCTCCTCTGACAAAGGGAGAAACCAGCTCACCAAACCCGTCTCTCCAGAGTCAGGGCCACAACATTCAGGCACCTTTGGGGGATTGGGGGGAATGCTCTGTGTGCCCGTGGAGGTCTTGAAGGGTGTGAAGTGCTCCATCTGCCTCTTTGTTTCTCCCCAGGACCACCTGTCGGAGCCGCGCTCCCCGGCCAACGGCGACTACCGTGACAGCGGGATGGTCCTGGTGAACCCCTTCTGCCAGGAAACGCTGTTCGTGGGACACGAGCAAGTCTCTGAAATATGACCCCACAGCTGCCCCCCTGCTGCAGCTTCATCTCCAAATTATAAATAAATATATATATATTATAAATATAACCTTTGTGTAACCCCCAACTACAAGAAATGTTTTCAGCTTTTCTTTTGTCCCTCAGAATTGTCAGCCCCTTTTTTATAAGTGTGGTAAAACTTTACAGAACAAACTGTGGCTTTATAAAATAAAGGTATTTCTAAGCAAAACAGCTGTCAAGTGGACCGTATCCTTTCTGTGACTCCAGTACTGCCTGAGCACCAACTGGGGTGAGCCCTTTACTGTCCCACTTCCAGTCTGAGCTCCAAAACTCTTTTATATGAGCAAGGACAAGAATGGCTCATTTTTCCTGCATAAGTGTTTTAACCACACTGCACGTTGGACTTACAGCCACTACACTTCAGCCCAATACACCTGGAATTATTTCCTCAAGATCAAACAGCCTCAAAAGAAGGCATGTAGAGTGTTCCCTTCAGAGAAACAGAAAATTCCTTTCAAATTATCAAAAATCTTGCAACCTGGTGACTAGGGACTACCACCAATTGAATGCTGTGGCTTTGACCACAATTCCATTTCCCTACTGTTATATTAATCTTGTGTCTTTAGACTGCTGGTGCCACTGAATCTGGAGAATATCTCCTCTCTGGGACTTTCTTTTCCCCCTTAGGAAGGAAAACAGCATTTTGGAGCAAAATGGCAATTCTTTCCTACCCTGTTAAGTGCTAGATTGCAGACTCTAACAGTGTTAGGGGAATAGTAAGGGTGAAAAAAGCTTAAATGATGGATTAAAAATAGGTTGCTGCAAGGCAAGATTAATACATGGAATGTATTGGAACATGGAATGACTTGGCCCAGATCAATGCTCTCTCTTTGAGTAACTCAGAACTGTTACTGTGGGACCAGTTCTCAGTTTTGCTTCTCAAATTGCTTTTTTTTTATATCATTCAGCAAATGAAATGGCTTCTGTCCTTTGAAGTCTTGTCCTCCTTCTCCCTACCTCCGGCCACCAGTTCTGCTGGACAATGTTCTGCTTTCGCTCCTCACTTCATCAGGAGCAGGCTGTGAGGGGCACTTTAGCTCCTGATCCAGCTGGCTGCTCCCTGCCACTGGCTGCTCAGGTTTAATGCTTGGCTGCATGAAAGGGGCATTTGGACAGGCCAGGGTTAGTGTGGCATCATTAACTGTATGCCTTGTTCAACATGAGCCACAGCTGGTACTAGAGAAGAGACTTACAGCAGTGGCACATCTGGTCCAGCTGTGCCCCTTGCCGACAGTGTCCCAGTGGCTGCTGCTGGTCAGAGCAACATGACAGCTGTACTAAATGATGGCTGGAGTCAGACACTGCCTTGTCTGAGGGGGCCACAGAGGCCTCATTGCTCCTCCTTTCTCCCCATCCCACACGTGCACTTCTGCTGTGCCGAGGCACAAACCTGAATGTGGGTTACAGGCTTCTGGAAAGGGGAAGATTGTAATGTTACAGGGACTCTCCTGGATATTTGCTTCTCTGCTCAGCATCAGAGAGCAATGCAGGGCTTTCTCATGAGGTGATGGGGCAGGCAGGATGACAAG
Organism: Fringilla coelebs; assembly: GCF_963513975.1. Taxonomy (NCBI): domain Eukaryota; kingdom Metazoa; phylum Chordata; class Aves; order Passeriformes; family Fringillidae; genus Fringilla; species Fringilla coelebs. Next base: position 109,514,083 of record NC_140028.1, on the reverse strand, counting down.
GCCCTCTATGGACATGGATGGGCACTTTGGGAATAGATCTTTTGACTGTGGCATAAATGCTACACAATACCTGTGATCCTCATGATCAATTACTAAACAACCTCCTAGAAACCACAGTTTAATAGGAAAGTAAAAATTCCCTAAGGGTATTGCCAAGACCAAAAGCAATCCCACAAGGATCTTTGTTTTTATTTAAAGAGGGGGGTGGACAGAGGGAACAAGGTTACAGAAAACTAAATTTAGATCTTTGAAAAAAGAGCACATATTATTACATTTGGGTTTTGTATGTGGTATTACTTTTGCAAGGGAGGTTTTCTAATTAGACACAGAGAAACTACACTGAAAATACTGTGTAGGAAATACTGGAGAATGCTTCCCATTTAACCAGCACAGTTTGCTTGATAATCTAAAGGCAGAATACCTAAACTAGCCAAAAGTATTTGCAAAGCTGAGAGATGCTGCACTGCTCCCAGTCTTCACACAGCCTGGAAACGATGACCTGACTTTGAGCAGCCTTGCAATTCTCCAGTTTAAAAAAACAAGTGAACCAAACTCCAGCCATCAACCCGGCGAGCCAGGATTAGGCACCAGTGGAAGAGAGGGATTTCTGGCTGTGTCCTGTCTCGCCAAAGACTCACCACTGCCCCTGCACAAACCTACACTGCATTAGGGCAATGCCCAACATCAGCACATTACAATCGTGCCTACAAAGATGTGCACACAGTGATCCTACACTGGAACAGCATCCTGGCTGTGAAGTATCCCTGTGTGTAGCTAGAAAAAGCCAGACTTAACATTGTGCTGTGAAGAATTGCACTGTACTGGGAGCACACCCTATTTCTTACTTATTATTACCTATAAACTGCCCACCTGATCACTAGTAGCTAAAGAATAGAGATGTAAAAAGAAGAGCAGGGGAAATCTCCCCCTTTCCCTGCAATAAGTGTCCAGGATTGTTTTGCCCTTTTCTTCTAAATCACAGTTGCCTCACTTAGTCACCCTGTTACACAGGCAAAGAAGTGAAACAGGCCCTTGCTGAGCAGACAAAGTGCCATTGATTATGTGAAGTTAAACTGACTGAGAAGGGGTGGACATGAGGGGTGCTTGTCCCAATCAAATCTGCTGGGATTGTGTCAGTATCCTTTGGGTGGGTAGCGAGGCCAGACTGCAGAGAAACCCAGAAGCTGCAGCAGACACAAGAGAACATTCAATGCTCTGCAGTGGCAAAAGGCTGGCTCGGTTCTGCTCAGCTGTGGCCCAGGTGACTCCGGAGAGGTTTGGGTTTTTGCTAAATTAGGAAAGGTCTTGTAGACTTATGTCTGGAGCAAGCACTGGTGTGAGAAGCAGATGCATTTGTAGTATATAACTGGATACCTGTGGCTATAAGGGTAGGAAATCATCCGGGTGTCAGCGTAGAAAACACTGCTGGTATTTTAACACGTACATTGTACCGAATCCCCGTCCCGCTGTCCCCGTAAACACCATTGTGCTTTTCATCTGCCACATTTGCAGCAGCAGCAGCAGGGAGATTTCCCCTGAAATGGGACTGCTGACCCAGCAGCCGCCCGGACAATGTGACGGGCGCTCCCAGGCAGCACAAAGCCCCCTTTCCAGAAAGCCGTCGCACAAAGCCGAAATCCCAGGCGAGCCCCAACCTGCTGGGCTCGGCACATCCCTCCCGCCAGTGCGGGGCCAGGCGGCCGGGCTGAGCGGCGGTGCTCGGCAGGCTGGAGCGACAACATGCCCTTGCCGAGGCGCCGGTCTTCCTTCCTGGGGCAGCAGCCCTCTACCTCCACGGCGGAGAGCTCGGGGCCGCCCGGCCGCCGGGTGAGCGTCGGCGGCGGCGGGAGCCTGTCGAGACCTCCCGGCGTCTACGTGGGCACCGTTCCCACCGGCGGCGTGAGCAGCCTGGGCACCCGAGTGTCCCGTAGAGCCCTGGGCATCAGCAGCGTCTTCCTCCAGGGTCTCCGCAGCTCCGCCGCCGCCGTGCCCCTGGCCCCGGGGCTGGATAAGGGCAGGGGTCTCTCCTACGAAAGCCTGAACGGCTGCTTGGTGGAGTACATCGAGAAGGTGCGAGCACTCGAGCAGGTCAACCAGGAGCTGGAGGAGCACATCAGGGTCTACCTGGACAAGAAGGCGGCCAGCGTGAGCAGCTGGGGAGCGCTGCGGGAGAACTGGGAGGCGATTTACCACCAGGTGAGCGCCCGAGCGCGCCGGCAGCCGGCGGAGCGGGAGGGAGCTGCGCCGGGCATTGGCAGCTCCGGACGGCCAGGGGCGAGGCTGCAAATGAATGCCGTCTGGCATTCGTGGCGAAATTCAAATTTCAAGGCGAGGAGCCTAGACAGAGGGTTCAAAATCTATCTTCATGATAATTAGCATTATTATGCCTATTAAGCGGGAGAATTGCCTCAGGCATCGTGCGCATGGGAGCGATTGAAATGCACCCCAAGGCGCCGAAGTCTGGGCTGATTAGAACCGGTGGGGTTTTTTCTTTTTTTTTTTTTTTTCCCTTATTTTAAGTCTGTGGTTATTACACTGAGTATCAAAATTATTGAAAGAAACCTGCTAGGACTGAATTAGGTTATCTCTCAATATGATATTACAAGCACGTTGTGGGTTTGTTGGTTTGGTTTTTTTTTTTAATCAGCAATTCAGATTTTTACTTTATTCCCTTGTTGGCTTAGTAACATTTTCAAAAGCTCTATTTATTTAAAAATAATAATTACATGGCTACAAATGAATGACTCCCTTCCTTTCCTTTGCCATCACCCCACCATCCCTTACTCCCACCTCCTCCATACGGCACAGATGCTAATTGTGGGGGTGTGAAATGTACTGACCTCATGGACAAGAAGGAGTTTCTTTTGCGGGCCAGTAAGGCCTTGCAGGCTGATGTCCTGCTTGCAGCAGACGCAGGGCTCTGTCTGCTGAGGTCTTGGTGCACCACATAAGCCTGGCATCCCAGCTCCCAGCCAGTGGGAGCAGACAGGATTCCAAAGACCTGGAGTCTGGCATCTCTCACACCTCTTCCCAGCAGCACTTGTGCAGGCACAGAAAATGCCAGCACTGGGTCTTCAGAAAGCCTGAAAGCCAACTTTAAGTTGCCTGGGACAATTGCATGTTTTAACTTGGGCTGGCCAGTTTCACTTTCCATTTTTAGGGCAGGTGTTCTCCCAGAACGCTACAAACGTTGCCCGAACTCTGAACGTGTCGGCAGAAGCTGTTGTACAAAGATTGCGTCAGCAGAAACACTCAGTCAAGTTGCTACATTTTAGTATTAGTAAACGATGTTATTGCTTCCTGAAGGGAGCAGCTGCTGAAGTCAAGGTGTGCCCTGAATCTGGAGTACAAAAAAGCCATCTCCTTGAACCTGTTATCTCGCTGGGGAAGATGGGGACTTGGATAGGGGACAGGGAGTCAATCCTTTCCAGCTGCCATCCTGTGTTCTTCCGACCAGTATCACATTTCATAGTTGTAGACCTCGCCTGTAAATCCTACCAGGATTTATGATTAAGCCCAAAAATGTGGGACCATAGGAAAGGACCATTTAGGAAGGACTGCTTGATTTTTCATTATACAAACCCCCAACATTGCAGTGCAGATGAACCTGCAAATGTGATAATTTTTCATCCAAATTGCTTTCCTTTCAACCTTCCTTTGTAGTCATCCTTGCCTCTACCTCTTTTTTATGAATGAATAAGAGCATCTCGTAATGAAATCTAGCCTGAATATCAGGCTCTTCCTGTATGAAAATCAGAAAAATAAAGCCATGTAGTAATAGCATTTGTGAGTATCATAGAAGAGAAGAGAAAAAGACTAGCATCATCTGTATCTATTTAACTATCAAAACACATCAGAGAGCACATAAAATCTTTTGAATTACTTCAATTAAATCAATAAAAGAGGCATCACTTAGTGGGTTTTGTCTTTCGCGGATGTGATCCAAGCTGTTATGTTCAATTCTGATTAATAGGTTTCTTTGCTTTTTTTATTAAGCATTTAACCAAAAATGAAAGTAGGACCCTATCCAGCCCAAACACCAATTAGCTCATTCGTCCTGGAGCTAATTGGTAAAATTATGCCAGCATCAACATCAAAACCACCACATTTATTAAAATAATGTCAAAATCAGTTGCTGTAGAAACAGCTGAAATCACATGAAGTCAGAGCCCTCCTGCCACAACACATCCCAAACAGAAAAGGAAAAGGCATTCAGGAGCAAGGTGTAGCAGAAATGAGAGACACCTGGCAGATACATTCCTAAATGTAATTTTCGTAAATATATTCAGATTTTCTGCAGATGTCCACATTCACCTTGATTTCTTTAAAAATGGCATACCCCATTTTCAGCTTCTTGCAAAATCTGAGCACTCATTTCAATTCCCAGCCAGGCCCATGGGTTCGGTGGGGAGAAGTGCCCGGCAGCTGTAAAACCCCTCGGGGCCATTTGCATAAAGCAGCTATGAAAGTTTTGGGGGAAAAAACCACTTAAGCAGGCACCTGGATTAGCCCAAGCACTCACAATAGGAACAGTTTTTGAGCAAGAAACAGCAAAGGAGCGGGTCTAAGCAGGAGCCCTTTCTTCTTGCCCTGCTAAAGAGAAGACAAGGACATGGCCACAAAGGACTCTTCTGGTCTCAAAATCACAAATGTGACAGGCCCCTCTCTGCAGTGGCACAGGAGAGACCCCAGCAGACCTGAAGTCCCATTTCCCTCCTGCCCTTCCTGGGATGTGCTCCAGCATCCCAGATTTTGTGTAGTTGCACTGCCAGCAAAAACAGCTTGGTGCCAGCATATCTCCCAAACACGGAGCTAAGGGGAAAAACGAGCCAGCAAGTGACTCAGAGGGTGTGTGTGAGCACAGGGTCCCTTGGGAGGAAAAACCACTCGTGTTCCCTTGCAGCTGTCAGAGCTATGGCTGCAGCAGGGGATCTCTGGTGGGAGCTGAATGATGGAAAGCCACTATCCAGCTCACAGGGTTAATTACCCAACCTGGGCAGCTGGCTTTTTAGTAGAGCAAGTGAACACACACTAATTGGGACAAAGAGAGAGGATTTTTGCAGGAAAAGAGGGAAATGAGAAATCCTTGCCAAAAGGAATTCATATGACAGAATTGCAATTTCATGACAGAAATATAAATTTTACCTGTGCATACTCTTCTTCTCCAGTCTTCATCTTGGTCTTCTTGTGGAAAATTCTATCTCTAATCAAATGTGTCTCTTCTGCAGAATAGGAGACTGTTTGCAATGGCAATTCCCTCCCAGGGAACAGGGCAGCACCTGACAGAAGTGGATGCTTGAAACAATCTGAGTGAGTTTACAGAGAGAATAGAGTAGCTCAGCCTCCATGACTGCTCAATTACAGCTGCATGGGAGACACAGGGATTTAGTCTATGAGATGACACATAGTGCATCTCACAGTTTAGATCACAGGAGTAACACACAAGCAAAAGAAGGAATCAACATCCTGGACCAATTTTATCACTGCTGTGACTGATCATGACATCCTATGTGTGGTTGGGAGCATTTGAAAGACCTCCAGAGTTTTCTTATGGAGCCACTTCTATTTGCATTTGGCCTTTCTATCAGCATTTAGTCAGTGAGACTATTAAGCCTGGAGAATATGCAGGTCTAACAGCCTGAGGAATTGCCACATTGGGACTCACACCCACTAATTTATTTGCTGCAGGGTCAGAAGAGCCTCTGAGTGTTACTCGTGACCCACTCTAGCACAACACAGTGCATGATCAGTGCCTGTAAATGCATGAAATAGCATTTACAGACACTGATACTGTAAATGCTATTTACTCTGCTACTCATCTAAGGGTACAACACACTCCCACAAAATGGCACAAAGCTTGATCAACTGCCCTACAGAGGATGGCAGTGAATTAGTTTTCATCATGTTCTCTCAGCCACCTCCAACAGCATAAATTTGGGCTGCCTTCACAGGCAGCTGTGAGGGGGTGTGAGGTTCTCTCCTTGTGCTTGGGCAACATTACAGTTTTACAGATCATTTCTTGAAGAGGTATCTCCTGCTTCGAGAACCAGGCATTCTTTGATGCAGTCCTGTGTACTTATAAAATATTTGATGTATACACGAAGTTGAGTTTCCCTGGATGCAGCAGGAATCAGGAAAGGAGCCATCAATCTCAGCCTCTCTCCAGGTATTACCTTTCCTGAGGCCATGCAACAAATGCTGCCCTTGCTGCCTTTGAGGTTTCCTCCTTCGGGCTCTGAGAAAGGGTTCAACATGGAAAGCATGACCAAGACCATTAAGAGTTTATTTCTTGGCAGCAGGCTGCAGGCTTTTAGCCTGATTTTAGCTGTGAATTAAAATGTGTTGGAGGCAACTATTTCCTTGTGTGTGTGGAAGGAAAGACTAGATTGACATCTTCTGATCTTTCCTCATGGAGGCGTTTGCTTTACTGAAGTGAACTTAAAGGCCAGAGAAGTTTCCATTACATGAATAATTAAACCATGAGATTCATTATCACAGGCCACACCTGAGGCCATGAATTTAGCAGCAGTCAGAAAGGATTTAGACTTTTGTAAGAACAGCAAAAGTATACAAAGCTACAGATAAAGGACAGCTAAAAATTTGAAAGGCATAGTAAATCTTGCCATGCCAAACTTGGCCAAATCTCTGTTAAAAATCAGAAGTTGCTAATCACCAGGGATATCTCCCTGTGTCTGTATCACTTCAGTCTGGCATCTGCCCACTCCCTTGAAGCAGCTGTTTTATCCTTGATGCCAGTTTTAACCCAGGAAATGGGCCAGCATGTCTGTGCAGATTTTTATGAGACTTTTCTTCCAAAAAATTAATATTGCTTGTTCATGTCCATAAAATCACAATGAAATCAAAGAAATGTGTTGCTGCTTTGTAGTTAAGATGTTTAATCCCATGAATATTTACTGTTAATTCAAGAGCTGGAAAAAATTGTGATCAAAAGGTGTATGTGCATCACAGATCAGAGTGTTGAAAGACAATGTGTGACTGAAAGGAACTATTGTTAGTAATACTATTTGCATTTTTTAAACTCTTCCCATTTTGGCTCTTTGAATGTTACATGAGCATCAGTGACATAAGCCTCCCAGAAGCTCTGTGAGGCAGGACAGCACTGCCTTCTGCTTTAGGGGCAGAGGAGGCAATGTCCAAGTGCTTGCAGCATTGCAAGGCCTCCCATTCCCAATGGACACAAAGAAGGGTGTTTCCCAAACTGCTGCCTCATGTGTTTTAGTATATGTGTCAGCAGAGTTACTACAAATCTGTCTCCCTGATGCTGTGTGTTTGCATCCAGCTGTTGATTAATAGGAGAATTAAATCAAACAAAAGAGCCCCTAGATGGAAGACTTAGATCTCTTCTTCTGGATTCTAGGAAAGGGCTTTCCCAGCTCATGCAAATCAGAGGGAACCAAGATTTTAGAGCTTGTGTCAAAGAGGTCCCTCTACTTCTGCGCTGACTAAATGCCAGTTTTCCATCCTTCAGCAGAAAGCTCAGGTGTCCTGCTGCAAGGGAACCTGAGGACAGAAGAGCAGCATGCCCCCAGAGCCCCAGCTCTGTTCAGCTTCTCTGGAATGCCACAAATGGACAACCCAGGGTTTGGGGAGTTAGGCTGGTGCTGGTAAAGTGGGGCTGCAAAAAGATCAGGGAGAAGGGAATCAGGGGTTGAACAATGAAGAGCAGCCAGTTCTGTGTGCAAAGGAGCACACAGAATTCTTCTGTACCTGTGTGCTGCACAACAGGGCTGGCTGGTGGGAGGTGAGGGACCATCTCTTTGCCCACACCTGTGGCTTTCACGACATCTCTGAGTCCTGAGCTTTTGCTGCACTCCCCAACTTTCCCATGCCAAAATTGGGGCTTCCCCCCTGCCCCAAGTGGCACTATTTACAGAACCTCTCCTCTGTCCAGATGCTATTTTCATGAAATATGTTAGAACTGGATGTCTCTGAGATGTTCCATCCCTCTATCATATTGTTTGGAATAGGCCAAGAAATCCCACAGTTATCGAAGAAAAACAGGTTCCCCATTCAATGGTGGGAAACAAGCTCCAGCTCCCAACACCTTCCCTGTTTTTTCCTAACAGTAGGCAAGAATGAAGAAAACCACTTTTTAAACTCTTGTTCCTCATCAGATTGAAAGAAGGTAGAGTACTTTTAACTTCCTGATCCATTATGGTCATCATGGATAGTGAAGGAACAGGTTATTTCTCCACATTTCTCCTTGTCAAATGCCTTCAGGTACTACATACATTGCACCTTCGGGTCCAAACATTTGTAAGACATTTGGAGCAGTAAGCCTCTCCATGAGGGTAAATGTTAATTACCACCTAGAAATGCTTCAGTCTTGCACGCCCACCTCCACTCCATCACCAAGCAGCCTCAGGGCAGGTGGGAACATAGGGCAACAATCCCACTTGAGATCCACTTGTCTGGATGCAGCCTTGATGTTTCCATGCATGGTGTGTTTCACCTTGGGGGAGCAGAATGCTTTGAGTGATTTGCAATCTTAGTTACAGACTTATTTATCTAAGGAAAGATTTTTCAGCTTCAAGAACTCTCCTGGCCAGCTTAAAAATCTGATCTTATTCATGAGGTGATTTAGTTTTAACTGCAAATCTTCATGGGTGTCTCCTGAGAAAGACCAAAGAAGTGTTCAGCTTTTCCAGAGTGACAGCATGGATCATAGGGTGGCTGGAGCTCTCAGACACTTACTTGCAGAGGTGCTCACTCTAAGCCTGGTACTGAATTCTGCATGGTCAAAGCTCAGCATATATGTGACTCCAGGGCAGGCAGTGATCTTTTTTTCCTATTTATCATTTTGTATAACCTTCCTGAATCACAACAAGCTACCAAAAGTCACAAGCCTTTCAGGTTTACTTACCCCTCAAGTGCCTCTTGGACGTTAGAGATACACCCCAGAGCCATAGCAATGATGCCACAGTCTGCTTTGCACGATCTTTCCAATCAGTGTAATAATCTTTGAAGGCTTCTCAGGTCTCATATCTATCGCAAGAGCCTAGAGGATCCCCTAGGAGAAGGAAAACGACGCTCTGGGAGCTGAGGAGGGCTCGCAGGCGGCATGAGCAGCAAGTATTCCGTGGCTCCCTGAGGAGGACGACCCTGAAGAGGACTGCTAATATGGGAAGTAGAATAGGAACTGCATAAGTGCTGCTTAAATTGTATCTAGAAAGTATAAGTGGGACTTAAATGATGAAAGTACCTTGAGCACAGCAATGATTTTTGCCCCTTGCAAAGAGCTGGTGATCAGAATAAATGTGTTGCTACAAGAAGATGAGGGCTTAGGAGGATTGAGCAGTTTGATGACAAATTACAGCCTATTTGCTGAGAATTTGTGAACTTATATGTACAAAAATAATTGATTAAGTTATCTGGAATGAGTCACTTGGACAGCCCTAGGATGAAGGATTGTTTTCAGAATCAAAGCTGTACATCTGCTTAAGATACATGTGCTGAAGCTGTTCATTGCTTGAGCTCTGTTGTATCTTTCTTCTAGGTAGGTGAAGCAGTCCTTGAAAATGCTCGTCTTATGCTGCACACGGAGAATATTCAAGCCTGTGCTGAAGATTTTAAAGACAGGTAGTCCTGTGGTGGCACCCAGATGACCACTTTCTTTAAACTTCGTGAACACTTAATTTATAGGGGTGTAATGCTAGGGAGAAGAATGGGCCTGTTTTTTAAGTTGCATATTCATATTGAACATCCTGATTTGGGAGAAAAACAATGATGGTGTTAACATTATTTTGGAAGATTTTGAAGATGCATAGTAACAAAAATGTGCACAAGCACAAGCAAAATGACCTAAGCTAGTCTTAACACAGACATTGGCCTCTCTCACTGAGAGGCCAGTATTCATTCAAAATTGAGTTGGCATTTTATAAAGGTGAAATTACATGTGATTTTTAGTTGTAATTTTCAGTACTTCAGCATCTAAACTAAACGTTTTTGGAAGAAACAATCATTCTGCTACAGCCTCAAAGTGAAAACTGCACCCCTACAGACATGGGTGAAAATGTTAGACAAGAAAACAGAAATGGCCTGTGCTGACTTTACTTTTCTTTACTGAGAAAAATAAGAAACAAAAGAAGATTTTAAACACTGGCAAACTACTTTTTTATTGTCTTTCAGTCTGATAGTCATGTGTATGAATGCATGAACCTCTTTAGATTTTACTCAGGAGATGTGATCCTTCTAGCTTTTTATACTCATAATGGTCTCATTCATTTACAAATAGCTTTTTGCATGCTCTGATACAAAAACCACAATTCAAATTAATTGATTTTTATCTCCTATGGTTTTTTATCATCCCTTAAACTTCTTTTTCTCTCTCTCTGGAATGATTTTATTTAATCATAAAACCACAATGTGCTAATCATTTTTTAGTTTTATTTCAGAAAGGTACAACTCTGAGATACTCATTTGGCTTTACATCCAGCAAGTTACATTCATATTTTATGCAGTTTTAAAATAATAATTTTAGAAGTGTGAGCTGACTTGGACAAGCAGTCTACCTAACAAAAACAATGTTGAATCAATCTACTGTATAGTGAAAGCACCTGGGATCAACTGCCACTCTCCCAAGCTTTAAACTCTCAGCAATGAAGGTGGTTATCAAGGAGCAAAGTGTTTATGAAGCAGGTTCCCAGCTAACCTGCCAGCCTCTCCACGTCCCCAGGTTGGACAGGTTTGGCACAAATGTCTCCCACCCAAGGAGATTCACAGTGCAATCCACATTTTCAATGGAAAGCCTAAACCAAAAAGTTACAAACAAGAGCAATGCAGCAAGCAGGTGCTCTGGAATGGAAAGTGCTTGCCAAAATTTCCCTACCATTACAGCCATGGTTTGGAAATGAGCTGTTTGTTCCAACAGCAATTCTAGCTGACAAGTGAACCACAGAAATTTCCTCTTTATTTTGATCCTACTGGGATTTGGTCTTAGGGATGGGCCGGGACCCTGGAACAGAGGCCAGACTTCCATCAGCACATCCGTTAAAGACGTGTGTAAAAAAATGTTTGATGTTTTTTCTTTAACCATTGCTCTAAAAGGTTTTTATGTAGACAAGTGAGTTGGTATTCTCATTTTATAGCCAAGACAACTGAGAAAAAGCCACCCATGGTGATACTGTAGATAAATATCAGATCTAGCAAGAAACCATGACCCTCTCCATGCTTTTTCTGGAATCCTATCAGGTAGATAACCACCATAGCACATACTGCTGACTTGGCCTGTTTTCTTAGACTCTGAATTAATGACAGGGCAGTTAACTTCAAGTACAAAGAAATAAGGTGAGAGCAAAGTATACTCTCTGTGTTTCTGTGCCTCTGTCTGGGACACATTTGCTAATTAGCAGAAATAATATCATTCAGAAGAAAAAAAGACAGGTTTTACTTGCTGAGTTGTGCTATGTTGAAGTTTGTTTTTTTTTTTTTCTTTCTCTGCAGGTATGAAAATGAGCAGCCATTCAGAAAGGCAGTGGAAGATGAAATTAATTCCCTATATAAAGTGATTGATGATGCTAATTTAACTAAAATGGATCTGGAGAGTCAGATAGAAAGCATGAAGGAAGAACTAGCTATGCTGTCAAAGAATCATGAAGAAGTAAGTGCAGACTCGGGATACAGCAAAGGCAATGTGTACCTGTTTCATCTGGTTGGTATCATACATCTAATGCAAAGCAAACATTAAAAACTCCACCTGCCATGTCTGGGCAGGGGGGGGATTTTCCTGAAAACTACTCCTATTTCTTCCTTCTCTTTTAACTCAGAGGACTAACCCCTGAGGCATTTTCAAATGACCTTACATGTAGGTGTTAACCCTTTCATTTGATAAGTGTGACATGGAAGAGACACCATCCCTTCATTTCTTGTCAGTCACCACGTGATGGTCAAGGGGCTGCACAGCCATGCATGTGGGTATCTCAGCAGTGAGATCTGATGGAAGGAGAAAGTGCATGTGCAGGGCACCAGCTCTGGTCCTGCTGCACTAATGTTGAGCATTAACCAGGTTCTTATGAAAACTCCCTGCTTGGCTTAGCAAGGTGCTCAGTTCCCAAAACTGAGCCTCTCTTGAGAAGCAACACTGAAGCAAGTTACAGGGACAGTGGCATGAAGGAGTGGCTCTAAAGAATTATCATCAAAGGTGCTGGCAAAAGCAGGTTTAATATGAGATGTGAAAGTGCAATTTAAATTTGATGGTAAGGTTCCTTTAATTTCTTACTATATAATGAAGCTCACAAAAGAAAATTGGATTAGAGTCAATCTAGAATAGTTTACATGGAAATTGGGGATGCAGAGGGTTAAAGTGCTAAAGGATAAAGGTTCAAAAGGGTTAGGGGAGGTCATGAGGTTCAGAGCAGAGCAGAAAACCGCTTGTTTTCTAAACTCCTGATGGAGATTAGGTTTAGCTGAGCCCAAACTTGACCTCAGACTTGGTCAATGGTTTATAGCTAAAGGATTTGTCTGCACCTGATCACTGAATTACTGGAAAAATTTAACACCTATAAAATGTAAAGCACAGCAGTAACTTAACTGTAGATCTGGGATGGCTGTATTCATACTATACTTGCTATAGGGTATTCAAACCAATTCACACACAAAAGAGACATGAAGAAGTTGGTACAAAAGTGTGTGTTAAAAATTTCCCTCAAGTTCAGTGTAATACTCAAGTCAGATGCTTTTGCATCTCAGAAGCATCAAGTCAGATGCTTCTGCACCTCAACAGGTGAGGGCTGAGCCTTGAGGAGTAGTCAGGATATCCCAGGCCCTACCATCAATCAGCATTTGGCAACAAGTATTGAGTATTGCAAACCTGAGAGCTTGTTAGCTCCGAGAGGTGTCCCAGTCAGAGGGACACAGCCTACTGCAGTCCAGGAGATCTCAAAGGGCCTCACTCAGGACTGCTGTTTATAGAGTCCCAAGATGATTGGCTTCAGTCATCTGTTAATCTCCATCCTGGCTGTAATCCAAGATGGTAATTACTGGAGTTTTCCTCAGAAGTCTGGTAACAAAAATATTGTTTCATTCAAGCTATGATTCGGGCAACTAATATTCCAAGTTTATGCTAGGATAGCTGGCTATCTTTTCTCCTTCCTTTGTTAGGCACCAGGAGCTCCTAGGAACAGACAGTGTTTCTGATAAACACAAGGGAAACTTAATTGATTAATCATGGCTGCACAGCCATTGATTGATTAGGGGGGAGGCCTATAAAGAATTCCTGAACCCATACAGAGGCCCCAGTGGGTGGGGAGGATGCACCACCACAGACAGGCAGCCAGAAGAGAAGCCCATACTACCCAATTTTACAATACTTTCCCGCCTACTCACCAACACTATTTGCATGAAGGTGGTTTACTTCCTTCAGCAGGGATTTCAGGATTGAACACAAATCAGGATATTTATTCATGGGGAATTGAATATGGAGCTGTTACTAATCCCTCATAAGGGAGAGCAAACAACTGTGCTGGTGCCTCAAAAGTAAGGTAGAGCTTGAATTGTGATGGCTCATGAAAGCAAGGTACTATCCTACTTTACATTTCTTACCAGTTGTTCCTTCAACCACAGGATTCAGCAACACTGTCTTGCCAAGATGAGGTTGCATCAACAGCTCCCTACTTGCGTCAGTCTAATTCCAGGGCTGGCATTTTGCAGAAGATAACCAGGGCTTCATTACCAGTGCATGGCAGGAGAAGATTGAAATTGTTTTAGATAAGAGTGTAAAGAGAAAAATGACAGAAATAAACAAGATCCTCTTTAAACCTCCAAGTAATGCAATGACTGTTGTGAAACCAGAAAAGCTGGTGCTGATGCTGTTGTCTGTAGCTATGGCATGATGAGAACATAACCTTGATCCATCTTGATCCTCATGTAGCCAACAAGGACCCCTTGCAGAGTGGAAAGATGCTTTTTTCTTTATCTTTTGGGACTACCTGAGCATTTACAGAACCACTTCAGCACACGACTGGTTTTCCAATGGCAGCAGGACCAGGGGAAGCTGCTTATGAGAAGTCACAGAACAAAGGCTAGAAGCAACTATTGCTGAGCCCTGGCAAAATATAGTATCAAGGTCTTTCCTGAACTAATTCAAACCTTTCTTTCCACTGGTGCTCCCACTAGCAAATCCATGCCAAGTCCTTTTCAAGGGTTTGTGAACTTGGAGTGGGCACATTTTGAGGTTTGCATTCATGCAGGTTCATAATTCACATAATTCCCATCCATTTTTTCCAGTATTGTCACTGTCAGGGGCCATTGCTTACAAATACAATTCCCAGATGCTTTTACACTACTTTTTTTTTGTGTGTGTGTGAATAACACAGATAAACAGGCTGATATAAAAGGATTGCAGTGCCAGACAGTGAAAATCTCATTAATTCTTGCATTCCTGAACACAATGTACAACTGATGTGCTACCTTTAAGTGTGAAATTCTAAACCTGCTAATTCTCTACTGGTTACATGTTTTTGGAGCATTTAAATTTAAAGAAGGAACAGAATGCTGCTACAGAGGAGAATCCTCTTCATCTAACATGGATAAAACACACACTTGTCTCACACAAGCTGGGAGGCTGTAGAGCTCCTGCTGCCTTGCACATCTTGTATCCTCCAGTAGATGCTGGAAGGCCCATGCTCCTGCATGGTGCAGCAGCAAGGGAGGAGTTTCTGATATCCTGTAAGCTGTTAGTTCCTTGGCCCAAAGTCCACACTGCAGTTTTACTGGCAATGTTTGTAGTGATTTCAGGTCCCAGCTGTGCAGTGTGCACATGCCAAGCACTGGCTGCTGGAGAAACTTGCCACCATTGAGAGGCTGCTCCAGGCACTGCCTTGGTGCAGGGCTTCAGTCTCCTTCCACCAAGGGGAAAACTCTTCCAGTACCCTAGATCTGCAGGAAGAGACCCCATGCAGAAGCAAGGCAAATCCACATATAGAAAAGAAGCCCTTTGGTGCACTAAATCATTAATGTAGAGACAGCTTTTGGGACCAAATTTAATTACTCTCTCTGTTTGTGGCACCAAAAGAGCTCTTCCTTGGGCTTCTCTGAAGATACCATTCAATTGTCCAGTTCACTTTCTTTATGTTTGTTATTTTTGTTCAAGGATGTGAAGGTATTATACAAGCAGCTTGCTGGATCTCAGCTGGAAGAACTTGATGTTCCCCTGGGAAGTGGCCTGGATGACATTCTGGAAAAAATCAGAATCCACTGGGAGAGAGACATTGAAAAGAATCGTGCTGAGACAGGTGCCCTGCTCCGTACCAAGGTCAGCCCTCTGTAACCCACTCCAACATCACAGGATATCAATCAAACACAAAATCTCTCTAATATTCTGCAATATCTTTGAAGGCTGGTTGTTTTTTGTTTTTTGGGTGGTTTTTTTTGTGAACAAGAAAACATGTTAAAAATCTGAAGTATTTTGGTCCAAGTCCAAAGGAGAATGCACTTATAAATATAAAGGCCTTCTTGGGAAGCACAGAGTTAAGCACTGGTGGAAATGGCCCTCCTCATATCTCAGGTATCTGTAGGAACCTTTCAAGGGCTCTGAAATGTCGGCTAAGGAAAACAAACTTTATCAGTTGATACCTTCTGCATAGGTAAAGCCACTGTTATTACCCTTCTTACTAGGGCTGTTCCTCCACTTAATAATTTACAGGGGTCTATAAATATAAGAAGGGCAAAACACATTGCCCTCTATACTACAGACTCCTTGATTTCTCCCAGATATTGTTTCTCCTGGCAGTAGTGGGAAAACTAGATATTAACTTAGAAATGAAAAGTGATGATAATAGCCAGAAATGAAAAGTGATGATAATAGCCATTCCCTTTAAATAGGGTTTCTCTCCTGAGGCTGTGTCTGAGACAGACTCAGCCCTTTAATATAGCTTTTTCTCTGTCATGAAGGATCTCTTATTTTCCAAAGTAAGTATTTTTTGCACAGCTGAAGCACTTAAGTTCAGTGGATGATCCTATATGTTAGAAGCCATCTCATTTTGAGCTAGCTCTTACAGCAGAGCATGACAGAGTAAATCAGGAGAGCAACAAAGATGGTGAAGGGCCTTGAGGGGAACCCTGGTGAGGAGTGGCTGAGATCACTTGGTTTGTTCAGTCTGGAGAGGAGGAGACTGAGGGGAGACCTCATTGCAGTCTGCAACTTCCTCATGAGGGGAAAAGGAGGGGCAGGCACTGATCTCTCTGTTGATCAGTGGCAGGGCCCAAGGGAATGGTCTGAAGTTGTGTCAGGGGAGGTTTAGATTGGATGTTAGAAAAAGGTTCCTCACCCAGAGGGTGCCTGGGCACAGGAACAGGCTCCCCAGGGAAGTGGTCACAGCACCAACCTGACAGAGCTCAAGAAGCATTTGGACAATGTTCTCAAGCACGTGGTGTGACTCTTGGGGATGGTGCTGTGCAGAGCCAGGAGTTGGACTCGATGATCCTTGTGTGTTCCTTCCAACTCAACATATTCTGTAATTCTGTGAAATCATAACTGCAGCAGTGCTGTTGAAATACATAGCAAAACCATATAAACATATCCCCCCTGTTCCAAGGTAAAGAGCTGCCATGAGAGGTGTAGGGGGTATTGAAGGCAAACAGGAAGAAAAAACAACAAAACCAAGAAATATGTTTGCAAACATATGTGCAAGCTCTGAGTTAATGTTCAAAATAAAGAAGAAAAATCCTGTCACAACAGTGATAGCAAAATTGCTAGGAAATATACAAGAAGCCAAGCAGAGGGGTTTATCCCAGAGGTCCCATAAAGTTTGTGAGAATGCCAGACTTATTAAGAAAAGTTTTCATAAAGTTAGTCTGTGGGGCCTGATTTTCAGCTCATAAAGTCCAAAGGAAGTGAGTGACACAGTAATAAACGGCATGAGTTTGAAGAGTGCCTCCATACAAAGCACATGCAGCCCTGAAAAGCCAGGGCATCCTCAGTGGCCTCTTGAGCTTTCCCCAGAAAAATCTGTTCCTGACCCACTGCCAGGTTTCTGCAAAATGAGCTTCCCTCTGATGGCACCAAATTCTCCAATGCTCCCCCTTTCCCATCCTGTTTCTTCCTCCTCCTTGTCCTCCTGTGCAAAAAACCCCTTACAACTTCTTTCTGTTTCTTTCATACCTTCATTACCTGGACTTTTAGCTGCTCAGAGATTACATTTGGTGAGAAAATTGGCAGCTCCTAGTACACTGCTCTATCATGTCTTTGATACCCAGCCCACCCCTACTCAGCCATCTCAGCCTAAGCTCTTACTAGTTTCAGTTCTTCCTGTTTTGGTTTAGTTTTTTAATGGAACAAAGAAACAGAATATCACAGATTTCTGGAGCTATCAGTTATGGTTCTAAATAGGTTCTGGTAAGAGATTCCAGGGGCTTTTTTTGCACAAATTAAACGCAGATGATTCAGTTTTGTGTCCTTTATCTCCTACAGACACAGTTCAATTCAGACTACCACTATGAATACAGATGACAAGAGCTTAGCTTTTATCAACTAAGCTTGTGGTTTAAAATCATCTTTTGTTGTTAGGATGTATAATTTGGTTATCCACACAGTGAAAAACTTGCTCTCGCTCTTTTGTGACATCACAGGAGGGAGAGCAGTTCCCTGCACTCCTTGGTTCTTCATTACCAGTTTTTTCAGTGTCTCTCTGTGAAGTTTTCCTTGGCCCCTAATATTTTGATTTCCTTTTTCTGCACCTACTCTCTGGTGTACCTGTGACCAGCTCAGCCCACGGTGTTTCAGATGATGTCCTAGCACTGACTTGGACATGAGGGCAGTATTTTAGTTTATTCTGACTAAATGCCTTGCCTCATTTGCTTTGTCTTCTGATGAGATTTGCAATGTTGGCTCAATTTTTCAAGGACATTTGGGCACCAAAACACATCAATTTAAATTCATACCTAATGGGGTTTCATATGGGCCTTTTTTAGATGAGTAACCTCAAAACTCAAGTCCATTGGTTCCACCTGTGCACTTTTTTGTCTGTAGTGGTCAAAATCTTCCCTGAACTGACACATGTAATTCAAACCCTTGCAAGACATGCATGCTATTTAATATTTTTCCCTGGAAAGATACTTTACTTACTGATGTGCTGTTCATTCATGTAGTTTGATTCCAAACATCCACCCCTGCTCATTGCTAATCTGTATGGTTTTCTGTCATCCATAAATCCTTCTAATTCCTGCTTCATTCCCAATGCAGTACACCTTGAGGCCTCAAGCTGTTAAGCTTCTGTCTTAATGGAACTAGACCTTCATTTTTCTCTTCATGTTCTGTCTCTTGAACAGCTGTTGATCCATGGAAATGTTCTGCCCTGAGCACATAAATACACAGCTTTCTCTCTTGTCCTCATAAGATGTTCTGAAAAATCTTGTGAATTATGCCAGTTGTTTCTCCCTTTTTTGCTACTTTGCTAAAACTTTCCCAGAACTCTCAAGAGCTTTTCAAAGTAACTTTCTTTCTTTAGATGCCACGCTGGTCAACTCTGGGTGTTGGTGTTCCATTCCTAACCATTCTTTCATTATCTGGATTCCATGAAAAACAGACTAATGAGGGCTCCTGCACTCATACACAATGCTTTGCTCAGGACTGTACAGATGTTTGAAATTCACAGATTCCTAGGAAACTCAAGCACCAACATGATAAAGAATTAGGAATATTATTTCATCCTCTCCCTCCATTAATCCAGTTGTTTGTAGTCACCACATGTATAGCCTTTCCCTTATAGAGCATCTCAGGAATAGGAAAAGTCCCCAGAAAACATTAATTACCTAGTGAAAAGGACACACAGACTACTTCTGCACTTCTCCACAGCAGGAGCCCCAAAGCTGAGGCCAAGTGTCATGCCCTGCAGCACCCCACAAATGGGCACTTGGGGCTGGTAACCCTGTAAGGAGGGTGGGGAAACCTTGTGTGTCCCAAAAGCTTTACAGCGTATTCGGTGTGTACTCACTTGATGTGTCCTCCTGAGTGCTCATGACCTGATGCAGCCCTCTCCAACTACTCCATCTGTTCTCTTGCTCACACCACTATGGTCAGTTCACAGCTTAGGGTAGCTCCTGGAAGGGTTTCAATGCCACCTGTGGTGAGGGCAAGCTGGATTTGCAGGTAGCATTTGGGCCACCAGCAGGGTAAATGTCAAAGCCAGGCTTCAGGTAATGGGTGTAGGCTACAAATATAGAGGCAAAGGCACCTTCCCTTCCCTGTGTATCTCTTTAAAAAGAGACATTTGCAGTCCTTGTAGCCCAAGAGGGTGCAGACTACTCTCTCAACACAATTTAGGAGACACAATTTACTGAAGAGTCGCAGGTCCTTGATCACTGGTTCACCAGGAATAGTCAGGTAGAATTATGTCCCTGTGAAGCACAAGCCCCAAAAAAGCATTTCCAGAAAACACAGGATCTATGCAATTTGCTGGAAAGGACAGGTTTGGTGCTTGGACTGAAATTCAGCCCTCTGCAACATAGGTTCTTAAATCTAAATTTCTGTTTGAGACTTAACTGGTATTTAAATGACCTTTTCCCACTGAGGCTATTTCAATCACAGGTTGTGGGCTTCACATGGTAATTCAAAATAATCCCTATTTTTGGTGCACGGTCCTAGATTATTTAAAATTCAATTTTACTTTTGAAGTAAAAGAAAACCAGAGCAGGGTCAAGATGAAGTTTCAGAGTAGGATGGAAGTATTTTGCATAGTTTAATTTTAGCATCAACCACAAGAAATGTAGGTTTTGACTGAAGAACTGTATTTTCTGGAGAGCCCAGAGCTCCAGGCTGAAAAACCTTGATCTCAGCCCTTATTAAAAAGTATAGAAATTCTATTTTTACTAAGGTACTTTTTCCTTCACCTATTTTCAAGGAACCTGAACTAAACACACATAAAACCCCCCAAGCCATAAGAGCAGGAGATAGCATAATTAACTTAGGATTTAATTAACAGGATTTTTTTTTTTGATCCCTGTGATATGACTTGCTGTCTGACTCATAGAATCTTATGTGCAAAATTAAGGTGCAAGTAGTTCTGAAGACACAACTTTTTAAGAAATCTTATAGTATGGCTATAAAATGAACAATTACAGTCATGTTTTCTCTTTAGAGATAATTTTAAACATACAAATATGAATTCTAAACAGCTGTTGTTGACACAGATGACAAAAAATATGCTCCTATGGATAAGCCATTTTACAGTAAATGCCTAGAAAATATGATAATTTTGACACTAAGAAGTATCCAGAATTATTAAACCGAGGGATTTAATGCACAGGAATCAAACTTAAAGTCAGAATTGCCACAAGCTGTGAAAATATTACTGTCAGTTTGGTCTGTAAAGAAGTTAAACCATAACTTGCGTAGGTTGTGATGACAGTCGCCTTCTTTCGCCAGCAACAGGCTGAGACGACGGCTGCCGTGCGAACCCAGGAGGAAGAGCTGGTGGAGGGCCTCAGAACCGAGTTCCACGAAACTGCCTGCAAAATACAGAGCTTGCAAGCAGAAACTGAATCTTTGAGAACCTTGGTAAGGAATTCTGGGTTTTCAGTGGGTGGATTCTCTGCGAACTCAACACAGCTTCTGAGGGGAACATTCCTGTCTTGGGATGCAGAGTTAGCAATGAATCCCATTTTCCACCAAATCCTGTTTCCAGAGATGCCAGACATTTCTGGCCTCTTCTTGATTGAAATAGTGCTCTAAGTGTACCACATTTGACAAGCGGGCTCCACATTTCCATCTTCAGTGTATTCATACTCAATCTCACCGAGATTGCTTGGTAGTGAAGTACTAGATAATGTGAGGAATATCTGCACCTTGTAAAAGTGCAGATATTCAACTTTTGTCAGGTTAATACCTAATACCAAGGTAGCTAAAGAAAAGAATTCTCAATGAAATAGATATATAGACAATAGAGATATTGCCCAAACCTGAATAAAAATCACTATGAAGCATATGGAAATTGACTGATTCATTGTCTGCTGTCCTGCCCTTGTAGAAGAGGGGTCTGGAGAACTCTTTATATGACGCCAAGCACTGGCATGACATCGAACTGCAGAACCTAGGCTCTGTCATTTCCAAGCTGGAGGCAGAGATGGGAGAAATCAAAGTAGAAACAGAGCAGCAGCAGAGGGATCGTGAAAATCTGCTGACTAGCAAACAACAGCTGGAGAAAGACATTGCTGCATATCACTGCCTCCTGGATGGAGAGCAAAGCAGGTACTTGTCCTTAAAAGGATGGAGAGCATGCTCCCTGGGAAGGGGTTGTGAGGTGGCTGGAAGCAGGACTGGGGTGCTTCTCATGTTTCATAAGGCTGGCTGGTAGATGGTGAGGTTTGGAGAAGCTGCCAAAGGGGGAGTACACACCAAATCCCATCAAACAGAGATTCCTAATATATTGGAGATGGGTGGTTTCCAGGACTACCACAGAAGGACATGGTTTGGGAACATGCCCATGAGTTTCACTTCTCTGAAGTGAAGTTTGAGATGTGACATTAAAAAGCTGCTACCAGGGCTACATCAGTGGCTGCAAAGTAGATATGTTGTTGTTTCCTGATTTGAATACATTATGCCATCCTTCCTCCTCCCTCAATGCAGTCCAAAATTATAGCTGTGATCCTGGGAAAACTCCCTGTCTAAGCCTGTAAGTTTGTCCTGAAGTCCAAGGACAGAATCAGGACCACTGACTGTACCTTTTGTGAAGAAATGTGGTTCCAACTCTTAAGATTTTTCTTCTGGGAATAACCTGCAAACACCTTCACAGTGGTTGGGTTGGTTTGCTTTGTTGGGCATTTCTAAGATCCCTAATCACCCTTAGTCATGGGAACCTCTGAGAATCTGATTCACAGATTTTGACTTGCTCTTCTGCTCAGGACAGGGAGTATTTTAAAATAATCAAATCTTGCTGAAGCTGGTGAGATTTCACCAGCTGCTGAGGATAGGACTTGGTTCAGCAATTTTCCTGTTTATAGCAGTGACCAATTTTTTTTTTTTTTTTACTTTCAGCTGAGTATGACTCCCAGCTCACAGAAGACCATTGGCATTAAAGCAAAAGATATCACTGCCAGATATGTTCGTGGAAGCTAAAAACCCATCAAAGCAGCCTGCTTTATTCAGTTTGATTCAACAATCAAAGTAGGTTGTAGCTTGAACAACTTTATTAGACCCTCTTCACGTAATTGCTTTGCTTACAGATTTCAATTTACTCATGTTAAAATTATAATAAAAATAAAGAATATCATGCTTTTGTTTGACTTTTTATTTCCTTCCAGTATTTTTCATGATAGCTGGAGGGGGTTGGATAAAGAATATCAGCTCTCCATTTCCCACCAAGTCAACTTGTTCTTTTCACAGTACAAATATATCAAGACTGAGCTATCCCTCCACTGTGCACACAGCACCCACATGGAAATTATGAATGTTCTGTTGTGTCACAAGACAACAGCTCTGTAGTGTGAAATCTAATTCAAATAGTGCCGAAGGAGTTTAAGTGCACTGTTAACTCAACATGATTAATTTTGCAACATGTAAACCAGCAGAATCATTAATCTAAGCATCCCAACGGTACCTTACAAACACATTTTTAAGTCTAGACTAAACTTCTGGAAAAGCTGAAGGTGCAGGAGAGCAACAGCAGTTCTGCCAGCATCCAGGTTACATCCTTTTATTGTATACCGAAAGTCCAAGCCAGGGTATCAGTTTGTGAAAATTTGATACTTTTTAATATATTGATATATTTTTATATTTGTTTTTATATGGTTGAAAATCAACATCCCTCCAAGGAAGTTTGGCCATACTTCTTTTGAAAACGAATCCACACAGCATCATCCTGATGCGTGACCTTAAGTAATTTCCTGTATTTTGATGGCGTCATGAGGAAAAAGATTTCTCCATCTTTTACTTTTGGCTTTCTTTTATATTTTAAACATTGACAACCTCATTGTATTGCATGTGCAGTATGGTCACATAAAATGCCACGATGGAGCTTGCATTTTCAGAGAAACATAACGAACCTTAGCTCCTATCACACAAAATTTCCTTCACAAGTTTCCGCACAGCGATAAGTTAACCATACATGTGTTTGTCGGATTGGGCTTCACAAGACCAACACTTACATCAGGTGACAACACAGTTCATTAAATGGACTCAAAGACTACTGAGAAATGGCATATATTAGAGAATATAGTGGCATCCAGGACATACAAGAGGTAGACTTCAGATATTTTGATTTTTAATTGAAACATTAGCTAAGAAAACTACTTAGATTTTAATGACTGATAAAATCAAATACTCTCAGAATCCACTAAACCAGTGAATTACAGGAATAGTGACACAAGTGTTGTCATGCCTTTCCTTGTACATTCCCCCATGCAGGAAAAATCCTTCCTGATGCAGCTGCTTGACAAATGACCGTTCATTTAATCTCTGTGAAAAGTCCATCTGGCATATACCACCTGCAAGATTTTGATTAAAATTACTGAATTAAAAGATTACCCAACAACAACCAAAAAAATAAAGGCAGATGATGGCAGATTCTGGTTTTTTGGGGTTTTTTTCCCTGATATAATGTAGGCTCCTCAGAGCAGCAATAATACCTTCTTATACATCAGTGCAGACAGAACTTACGAAGCTGAGACTCCAAGAACAGTGATGATGACAGAAAATGCACACAAACAGTGATACAAGAAATTAGACGGCACACGCCCTTGGGTTGGTGCTAGCTGGTTGGTGTCTAGGATTGATCACTTTTTGGCATTAACAGAACATAACCTCCCACTCATTCCTGACAGAGAAGAGAACAATTTCCCTATGACTTGAAAGTTAAGAGGGAAATTTAAAAAACATAACAATATATAATCTGGATTCAGATCCATTTGCTATCTTCTAGTGATGCTTCAGGTGTGAAGAGCAACTGACTATCCCACTGTGAAACTAGTCTTTATAAATGTCACTCATGGAGATAAACCTGATGAAATTCTGAGTCTACAGTTAGACTCAGATGTGAAAGAAAGATTATTTAAGCTTTTTATATGCCATGATCCATTATACTCCATAAAAATTAAATTAGATTAATACTAAGATGTTTATTCATTGGAATGGAAATAGTTTCTTTCAAAACCATCAAGGTATTCCAGACACAGAGAAGCGTCTGGAAAAGGAGGAAGCATCTAAGCATAAATAATGAATTTCCAGCAGTTTTTCTCTCTATTCCTAACAAAGACCAAAAACCACAGAAAAGATGATCTTTGTGAATAGCCCATCAGAAGTCAAATGTAGCACATCTGGCCCCTCTAAATCAAAGTGTTTTCATATTAAGTGCTAAAGTTCTTGTGAAGAAATCTCTCTGCACTTTTACACGGACTCCTGTGAGTCCCTAGCTGGCTATGCAGCCCTTCCAGGCTGCTTGAATGCTGTCTAAGCACTGTGTGCTTAGTCTTCATCGTGTGAGATGGGATATTGAGAATATGAGAGACTAAAGGCTTTCACAACTATTTGTAAGCACTAAGGTTCATAAACTGATTTAGCTTTATATTTATCCTCTAGTCTAGCAGTTGCTTTATTAAATACATATGAAGACATTTCCAACTGGTTTTCTGCAGAAAATCGGCAGCAGAAAGCAGATTTTTTTATCTCCCACTGCAGTATCTCTCACACCTATATTCCTGTGAAGGAATTTGTGGCATTTGCTTTCATGAACACTCAGGATGCACTCAGAGAGCACAGATAATACAATCTAACAAGCAGCTGCTGCACAAAAAGACACCTCTGCTCCCCCTCATGTGCTATGTATTCCCATTGCATTGTCTTGTGTTAGCACCAACATCTGTCTGATGCCTCAGGAGGCAGCTCAAGATTCAAAATCAGCAGAAAATTAGCCTTGCAAAATGCTGCAAAACTTTCCTGACACTTGGTTTCCTGAATCCAGCCACTGCAGGGACAGACACATACCAATGGCAGCACAGTGATGGGAGGGGGACAGGAACTAGTCCAGACTGTAAAGCACAGCCACCCCCTTGGAGATAGCTAGTCACTAGGTCAGATGAGCTGTGCTCTCAAAGCAGATGTGTACTTTATACTCCGCCCAGCCAGACACAGCTTCTTCTGCACCACAGCCTGAACCCACACTGCTGCATCTTTGGGGGAAGGAGAGGGTACTAGCTCTGTGTGAGCCCCTGCCTCATTTAAGATTTCACACTGAGCAGCAACATAGCTCACCAGCTAGAAATAGGCATTCTAGTTTATCATTCTACTGGTTCTATTTTAGTATAAGAACTATTATACTGATTCTGTGGTTAAAAGATTATTTTTAAGGTCACTTTTACTCTGGCATTGTCTAAAATTTAACAGTTTAACAAACCACCATGCACTGCTGGCACCAGTGCCTGCATTCAGATGGTAATCAGTGGTGGAGAAATGAGCGTGACAAAACTTCTCCCTTCTGGTTGTAGAGGTCTGAAACTACTCCAAACTCAGAGCTTAGAGGAAGGCTAAGCTCCTAAAGAGAATTGGGCCCATGATTTGACAAGGACTCCACCAGAACCCTTCTGCAAGCTGCTCTGCACCTAAGGGCACTTTCTCCAATTTCCTTAAGCAGGCTTCTGCCCAGGAGTTACTGAATGTTCTTCCGCTTTTGCTCTGCAAATGTCAATGCAGTTTGCATGCTGTCACCTTCATGTCACAGAATGGAGATAATTGGGTACAAAGGAAGATGAAACACTGGGAGACTGGCAATGGAAGCCTGCTCCTAACTCTTGCATCACCCAAAACTCACTCCAACTTTCCTTCCTTCAGTTTCTCCAAGCGAACAGTGGCTGCTGCACCCCTTTCCCTACATGTAGTGGTGCTTCGCGCCTCAGGCTTTATAAAATGCACCAAGATGCACAGGGAGCAGCATCACAGCAGCACTTGCCATAGCTCCAGAATAGAGAAGAGGCAGGCAAGCACCACTGTATGAGGAGGAGAGAGAGACAAAGTCCTCGGAGTCCTGAGCAGAGGCACTCAGAGGGCTGTGTCTTGCCAAAGGCGGGTCACAAAGGTCAGTGATACACAGTGCAGCAGGGAGCCGTGTGCTGAGCTCATGCTCCCGGCACAGCAATGTGGCATTCTGGATATATTCCGTGCATTACAAATGTCACTTCTGCCTGTCCATGCCTGTGAGCCATTCTTCAGCCAAGTGTCCTCTGTGCAAGTATTGAGAGACGCTGAATTTGAGAAAAGAAAAACACAAAAAAATGACAGTTTTCCTGCATCTAAATTTTTCCACAATAAGAATCTCAATGGTAAAAGCTGAAGAAACGCATTCTCACAGAAATACAAATGCCATGCATCAGCACATTTTCACAACTTTACATAAAAATAAAACTAGAAGTGGGAGGTAAATCCAAGCATAACTGCATCACTAATGCTTCCTTTAAAGCACCGAGATATGTCTTTAAATCAGGATTTAAGCCTTTTGAGGCACAAAACATTGCTGCTATTTTCCATGATTTCTGCTGAGTCTGTTCCAGATTTAACAGCTGAAATGTTTCTTGGTGCACTGCTCCTGACAGGTATTAAGTTTCTAATCCAGAGCTGGACATTCCAGCCTTACAGTACTGTGTTTGCAAGAGACAAGTGATGCAGATGCTAAAAGCTGCAAAAAGGCATTGGTTTCACATTCTCCAACCTAATAATGGGGATATCTGTTATAATAATACAATGAAAATATTTTATCCCTTGCTGAAATTCAAGAAATGATTGGCTTAGAATGAGGTACAGCACTATGTTTAGCACATTATTAGGTTATCTACCACAAAAGCTGGGGGACACAAACTGTCTGCTTAGTTGAATGGTATTGCCAGTGCTGAGCCTGCAAGTCCCAGCATGGGGCAGTGCTGGAGGTATGTTGGCTTCCCAGGAAATAAAGGAGCACGAACACAAGGGAATGTGGCCTTTGCCAACAGGAATGTGGAACACTCTTCCACACCCAGCTGTTCCCTGTCACACCTTCCCCGTGACCTTCCATCAGCTGAAAGGGACAGTAGGGAGTACCCAGGAGGCACAGAAAAAAAGAGATTTTGCTACCAAATTTGCTCCCTACTTCAGTAATGACTCCTATCACAAATGGAAAGTGTCACTGATCACATGACATTCTTGGTGCTACCAAATGAATTGGTATCCTTGCAACGTTTAGCTCTCTAGGGCCTGCTCTGTGCAGGCTCAAATCCTCTAAGTACACAGGTAGTAAAAATACAAGGAGGACATCGGGGGATGCATAAAAAGAGGATTGTAACGCATTACCCAAAGGCAGAATGCTTCACTACAGTGACTCAGTTACTCACAGCTACAAAACACTTCATGAAGACATCGTGTATTTAACCTCTTTCACCTCTTTCTGAAACATCAATGGCACCTTGCCTGTTTTTTCAAACAACCTGAGAACTACGGATGGAAAACACTACATAACAGCATTGTCATGGACATAAGTTGAAACTGACAACCTCCAGAGAGTAGAAAACTTTTTAATTTGTATAGTAATGCACACATACAAAATTATTTCAAGTGAAAATATGACATGTACAGAATTATACTAAATAACTCCAGAATACAAACATGCCTACTTTTATATAACTGTAATACAAACCAATACATATTTGATGGATAATTCTCATTTGGGCTCACACTTTCCCAGTAGGAACTTCTACCTCCTTTATATGGCTGATGAAAGAAGTGTAAGTAATTGGAAACAGTGTTTCATGTAATTATTTATGAGTCATGACAGGCTGAGGATGTTTTTCCAAATATCCTGCCTCAAAGCTTTTGACGTGATTTGAAGCCACAGTGAACTTTTTAAACACCCATGTTTTTCCCCAGAGTTAAAGGTCACTACAGTACCCGAAGTGAGAGGTAATAATCTGCAAACACCAGCTGCAAAGCTTGTTTTCTAGCCTATATTCCCTAGGCTTCAATGCCAGTCAGAAAAGCAGCTAGGAATCTCAGGCCAACACATCCAGACATCCTAGACAGAGCGGTGTTTCAGGACTTACTCACTTAACCACAGAGACCCAAGATGAAAGCTAAATGAATTCCTTGCATCCTGTGCAGTGACAGTGTAAGTTCACAGCCTTTGCTGGGGTGTGGGAGGCAATGACTGTCCCCGCAGTCCATGCTGGGAAAGAATGTCACCTTTCCTCAAGGGCTGGGGGGAGCTGGGCTGGCCCTGAGCCTGAGGGACCAGCTGAGGACTGGGGCTGCTCCAGCAGCTCTTGCAGCCTCCTGGGAGGGGTCCTGACAGAAAGAGCCTGCACCCAAAGCGGGAGCAGCCAACGGCTTCCAGAGGAGCTATGCTGGTCTCAATCACAGAACTGTTAGGGTTGGAAGGGTCCCTGCGACCAAGGCAGGGTGACCTAGAGGAGGTGACATAGGAACGCATGCAGGAGGGGTCTGAATGTCTCCAGAGAGGGAGACCCCACACCCTCCCCAGGCAGCCTCTTCCAGTGCTCTGCCATCCTCAATATATAGAAGTTCTTCACGCGAAGGTGAAATTTCTCGTGATTTAGCTTACGGCCATTGCTCCTTGCCCTGTTGCTGGGCTCTATGAAAAAGAGCCCGGAACTCTCTTGGTACCTGCCTTGGAGACATTTATGTAAATTTATGAGACCACCCCCCCACCCCCCGAACTGTGCCTTTAGATTGAACAGGCCCAGCTCCTGAAGTCTCTCATGCCCTCATAAAGAGATGCTCCAGTCCCCTCATCATCTTTGCGGCCCTCCACTGCACCCTCTCTAGTAGCTCGTCCTTCTTGTCCTGATGAACCCAGAACTGGAAACGGGACTTTACATGCGGCCTCACTAGGGCTGAGCAGAGGGGCAGGATCACCTCTTTCGCCCTGCTGGCCGCACTCCTCCCGACGTGCCCCGCGTCCCTCACGGCCGGTGCCCGCCGTGTCCCTCCCGCCCTCACGGGTCCCAGAGCTGCCCGAACGCGGAAGGGCGGGGCGGGAGGGGCCAGCGCGAGCCCGGGCCCCGAGCGCGCACGCGCTGTCCCGCCCGGCTCGGCCAATCCGCGGCCGCTTCGCCACCGCCCTCCCCGTGCCCGCCGCGCGCATCCTCACGCGCCTCAACGTCAGCGCCTTTCGGGCCTTTCTGGAGACACCCCTGAGCGGCCGGCGGCGCTCATTGGCCGCGGCGGGCAGCGCGTGCGCGGTCAGGGGCGCGGCCCCGCCCCGTCTCCCCTCAGCCCCTCCGCTCCCTGCGGGCCGCGTCAGGCGTGGGGTGCGCGGGCCGCCGGGCGGGCCCGGGCAGGAGCCGCCGCCGCTGCAGCAGCCGCAGCCAGGCGGCCGCGCTCGCCGAGCAGCGGGAGGGCCGCGCCGCTCACCTCTTAGCCCGGGCCGCCGCCGCCCTCCTTTCCCCACCCGGCCGCCGCCATGGCGGAGACCGAGGAGCGGAGCCTGGACGACTTCTTCGCCAAGCGGGACAAGAAGAAGCGGAAGGAGAAGAGCAGCCGAAGTGCCGCCGCCGCTGCCGCCTCTAGCGCTTCCAACGCCGGCTCCAACGCGGCGGGCGCGGCCGCGGGGACCCCGCGACCGACTGAGGGCGGCGGCTCCGGGGCCGCCGCTGCCTCCAGCGCCGCCGGCGGCTCCTCGGCTAAGGCGGCGAGCAAGGTGCGGGCGGGGAGGCCGTGGGTTCCTGCCGGCAGGGGGCGCCGCCGCCGCCCGGCCATGCGGCGCCCGGGGCCGTGCGGGGCTGGCGGCGCTCCCGGCCCCGCCCTGAGGCCGCCGGGCGGGCGCTGCTGCCTCGTCTGTTGCTGCTGGCGGGGTGGGGGGAGCCTTCGTCGGCCGTCCTTGCCCTGGGGGAGGCGAGAAAGCTGGGCCCCTTCCCGCTCTGCAGCTGCGGCTGAGCCTGGCACTCCCTCCCAGGTTTCTGGGTGTTGCGGCCGGAACCGGAGGTTTGCGTCAGGTGCCACCTGGGGCTGTGCAGCGTGGCATGTGGACCTTGGCGATAAGATTCCCCCAGAGTCCCCCGAGCTCTGTGCCTCGTTACCAGGCAGGATTTTGCTGCCAATAGGTTTTTGTTTTGTTTTTGTTTTTCGGTTGGTTTTTTTTTGGTAGCGTAGTACAGTGAAACGATAAGAATGCAGGAGAAGCCTAAGTGTCCGTAGTTGAGTTAGTAGCTCTCTGTTTCTTCCTCCGCCCTTGTTCTTCCTGTCAACAATATCAGTGCTGAAGTAATGAAATTTAAATCAAAAGTAATTATGAGAGCTCTAATCCTTTATATTGTTGAAAGAATTTTGAGAAATACTCTACTGCTGCCTGCCTGATGGTTTTTTAATTGTGGAGCTTGACACGTGCCGTACCTTTGTTATATATTTGTCTGCTGTAGACCAGACAGATAGGACCTAAAAAATTACTCGCACTTTTTATCTCTATTTCTAGTTTGGTTTTTTTGTCTCTTGGTATTGTTTTCCTTTGGAGGCTTCAGCACGTAGTAATCTGAGGATGTGTTCCCTGTCCTACTGCTACGAATTGAATCGTAATCCTTCTAACATTATACTCTGAGTATAAAAAGATGGCTTGTGAAAGGGTTCTTGGAAGTTAGATACCTTGCTTCCTTCATGCTTATATAGAGGATCAGTAATTTAAGGATATTATCTTGTACTAGATTGATACAAGAGCTCTAATGCTGTGTATTTCAAAATGAATTTTAAGAAATACTCTCCTGTTTCCTGTTGTTGTTTCACCTGGGGAGCTTGACACGTGCCGTAGCTTTTTAAGTAGATCAAGGTCAGTGCTAATCTTTCAGCTGCTCTTCTGCTCACTTGCTTGCAAAATATCTGGCTTTGACTGAAGCTGGTACTTGGATTATAAACAAAAGTCATTAAATGTGAAAGGTATGTTAGCTTGGAAACTAACGTTTCCATGGAGATGGGGATTTAAGAAATCAAAAAGATTTTAGCACTGTAGCCTGCTGCTCTTCCAGAAGACTGAATCTTCAGCAGACAGTGCAGTTAACATGAGGTCACTTCCTACTTCTCCTGTTCCTCTAAAGCAGGTCAAAGTTTTTTCTGTTGGAATTGACTGTCTAGGAGATCCCATCACAGGGCTCTAGAAGCAGCTTTATTCTCAGCTGTTCAGTGGAAAGGGGCTGCACCTTTGGCAGACCTTGCTTACAGGGTCCTCCTGTTTGGAGGAATATAACTGCATTTCATATAGAGTGTAAGAATTAGGTAAACTACTAATTAGGCTGTGTGTGAGTGTCTTAAAGCTGGGACTGGAAACATGGGAGGACTGCTTGTCTGTTCTGGTCCATTTTTAGTCTACCTTAATAATCCCAGAATCTCCTGGTGACACAGTAGGACAAAACTGCCTCCACTTAGGCGAGTCCCTCTTTCCCCAAACTCCCATTTTAAAACCCTCAGGTGGTTCTCTTGAAAGATACATGTATTTTGTGTACTAAGATTGCTGTGGTTTTGAAGCTGACCTTTCTACTGTTACAAAAAAAACTGCTTAGGAGAAAAGGCTGTAAATGTGGTTGTGAATGTGAAAAAGTCAAATGTACCATTATTGATCTTTGTCATAAATCCACTGTAAGCTCTTCCAAATGTTCTTTTTTGTTTGGCTCATGAAATAGGTGATTGAAAAGTGAATTTAAAGCTTTGCGTGCATTCCAGCTGTGTTAGTGAAAGGGAGAGGTCTTGCTCTTGTATTGCCCTGGTCATGACTGCAGGGTCGTGTTCCACACTGTGTTGTTGCTTGATTTCCTGATATGTTTTTGCTGAGGTGATGTGGTTTTCTTTGCTTGAATAACTTCTTGCTGGGGCATTTCTTAGCTGTTCTAGTGAGTTAAAGTCACCTCTCAGGTGCATTCCAGGTGACACAGTGATTTAGGGAATGAAGGCGTGCAGTCCTTTCTCCTCTTGGCAGTGGGGCACACAGTTTGGTTTCTCCTGGAGCTGTACCTTCACCCTCAGGTTTTGGGTTTTTTTGTATTATCTTAGTTATGTTCTTCTTTTCTACTTTGATTATAAAGAAAGTGACTACTTATATTTTTGTCTTCTTACAGGAAGAGGATGATTGGAAGGAGTTTGAACAAAAGGAAGAAATTGATTATAGTGGTCTTAGAGTTCAGTCCATGCAAATAAGGTATTGCTTTTTCTTTTTTTTTTTTTTTTTCTTCAGTGTAATCCTTAACAATGTCTAAAAATGATGGGTTTTTTTCTACAGAGCTGCTTTCATGGAGTCCAGTTAAAGAGAGGTTTGATATGTTTCTGATAGTACACAAGTTTACTACTGGGTAATTTAACTTTGACCAGTCTCTGCCAATATTCTCTTTATTTTCTGAATCTCTGCTCATACTCAACAAAGCTATCTGTTTTGTTTGGGACTTAAGACTTCTTTTTTTTTTTAAATGCTTAGCATTCTGCTCCATAAAGGTAGTCAAGTAGGAATTCCTAGGAGTAGTGCAGGATAGTAATTCCCACTGAATCATTTGACTGCTGTAAGGGTATCTGACTAAATCTACTCAGCATCTTTAGTTGGGGGCAAATTCCTGAATCATTGCACTTGAATTTCAAGAAACCAGAAATACAGTTGGTAAAAGTAGTGTCCCATGAGAAAATCCCACAGGATTGATGAATCTAATCCACTGTTCCTTGTTTGTATTTTTCATTAGACTTTTCCTGTTGTCTGGTGGAAAGTAAGTCTACTTATGTCTGTCCTGGTTAAAAAAACCCACAACTTTTCATCATGTCAGAAAAAGGATTTTTATGACCTCAGTTGTAGACTGAGAATGTTAGATAATCGTCATTGTCCAGGTGTTTATGTTCAAAGTAATGTCATGTTAAAATCAGCCTACCTGTAACCAGTGCAATAGATGCTTTCTTCACTGTGTGAGCAGGTCTGACATTTCTGGATTTACTCTTTTGGATCATAGCATTTCCCCCACTCCTTTCAGTTAACTAGTCCTTTGGGCCATTTGCATGAATTTGTCCCACAAGCTGTCCATGGCACTGAAGTGTCACCGTAGATAATCACGTCTGATTAGACAACCAGTGAGCTGCTGGTGCTGTTTGACTGAAAAGCCTCTACTTTGGTTTTCCAGACAAAGGCCAGCATTCCTAATATTTTTCATACTGTGGCAGATTTTCAGGCATGTGGAAGTTTTTGCCACAGGATTTTGTAACCATTCAGTTAGTGGATTCAAGGGAAGAGTGAAGAAGTAATGGGAAAAAAAACCCACTAGCAGTTATAAATTATCCATCTCTGGAGGTCTCTTTGATGAAACAAAGATACAGAGTGTCTGGCGGGGGTGGGATGCTCCCTGTGCTTGCTCTGTTGTAGTTAAGTCTGTAGGCAGTGCTTCTATCATTTAAAATAAGGTGTTTAGGCCCTTGGGCCACCTTACTATGGTTGTTAGGATGAACAGTGAAAGGCCATTTACAGGCATTTTTTTTCTGTTCTCTGACCATTACTTAACAGAAAGCTTACACAGATCATGATCATGATTAGTAGGATTTGGTGTGTTATAAACTTCTGAATTCACACATTGCTGACAGTTTCTTGCTTCTTTTCAATAGCCTCACCTTCCACCTCTGTCCTACTTTACCACACAGTTTTCTGTAGTAACTTTAGCCAGCAAATTATTTTATGTGTCTGACTACATCTGTGCAAAATAAAATAGTCTAAATAAAGTACAGCCAAGCTTTTGCATTGGGTCTGTCTTTGAAAAAATTATATTTTTCTGTCTTTTTTTTTTTTTTTTGCCTGCTTTAAGAAAAGAGATCTTAGTTTATTTGTGGATTGTATATTACCCATACATATAAGGGTGTTTCTTAGGTGGTTGTGGTTGTAGGAAATGTGAACTCAGGACTTGCTTTCTTCCAGCACTACTCCACTATTTCTTCCTCTTGACTAAAGCATTTTATGGAAACTGGACTTGTAGACCTTTCCAGTTTTATCTTGTCATCCCTTCCAAATGCACGTCTGCATTAGTAAGAAAAAAGCCTTTCTGCTCAAAATAACCTGCCAGTTTCTTTGATCACTTTGTTCAAGTTGATTTTTTTTAAAATTATTATTCTTTTAGGATCTTTTTTCCTTTTCAGTTGCCAAGTTATGTAGCATCATGCCAGAAATTGTTCAGATGAAATTGCTAGTACAGTGAGTACCGGATTAACGTAGTCTAGTTTGATTTAGTATCTTCAGCATGGCGGCCATGAAATCTCTTGTCTTATGGGGATTGTGTAATCTCTGGCAAATCTTAAACCTCTGTTTGTAGGGTGCTACTGATCGTTTTTCTCTTACAGTGAAAAAGAAGATGATGAAAGTGAAAAAAGAGAAGAACCTGGTGACAGTTGGGAAGAGACTGGTAGTGGTGGTAGTGTAGACAGATCATCTGGTCCTTGGAACAAGTCAGCTCCTGCACCAGCCCCTGTCGTTGAACCAGTCGGTAAATTAAACTCAGACTTGTTTTTTTTTCCAATCAGAAGTGCATCAGGTTAAATTAACTTGCTCAGTGGGTAGAGCTCAAGGAGCAGCTCTTGTTCAGGCACCCTTTAATGAACTAATGGCTGTTTTGGCATGCCAGCCATCAAGGAAATCTTTGTGTTAAGGGATCTGAGGAACAGAATTGAATTTAAAGTATCTGTCAGATACTTTAAAACACATGTGGAAGGGTTTTTTTATTTCCAGATTCAAAATGGGGGGAAACAGTCTGTATTTACAGGACATCCCTCTGTTTTGCAGTCTGTGAAATACCTGTTGGATGCATTTCCGTTGATCTGAAAATACTGCTTTACCACTTCAGTGGATGTTCAGCCAGCATCTGATCTATTGTGGCCATTTGAAAAGCACACTTTTCAAATCAGTTCTTAAAATGTTTAGAACATGACATTGCAAAATTTATTATTTATAATTACGTGTTTAGATCTGTTTTAAATGTGTTTAAATTGTTGGTAATAAATTGCCAGTGAGAAACATGAAGTCTTCCTTAGTAGTTCAGATTCCCTAAACTTTGAGAGACAATATTCTGGAGCCACGTTTCAGTTTGACTGAGTGTAGGTTGTTAGGTGACACCTGATTTCCTGCCTTGTCTAAAACTTGCTTCCAAAACTTAAAAGATAGAAAAGCATAATTGTAAGATTCTTTTCATTTCTTGTTTGTGGAGTTTTGTTTGTGTGTTGGTTGTTTTGGGTTCTGTTCAGCTATGAATGCAGACTTGTTTTCATGTGTGAATCCTGTTGTTTTCCTAGTTACAGAAACTCCAGAACCAGTGCAGACTGGTGGCGTGTACCGGCCGCCAGGTGCCAGGGAAGGCGGGCGGCCACGGAGAGCACAGCAAGGACCACCAGAGATCTACAGTGACACACAGTTCCCCTCACTGCAGTCCACTGCCAAGCTCGTAGACAGTCGAAAGTAAGTGCATTCCACTGATACCCCAAGAGATCTCTAACTGCCTTCTCTAAGTTCTTATTTTGTCCTAGTGCTTAAGCCTGAATCTTTCCATAGAGGAAAGAAATAACTAAGGGGTGGTTAATGTATTGTCCAACTCTGTTTCTGTGAAATAACTTTCGTAGCACAGAGAGATAGCCAAACAAGACTGCCAGTTGTGTTCTTTGACAGCTGAAGGATTTCGCTGAATATTTCTGGTACTGACAGCATGTGCTTCCCTCAGACACTAGACTAGGCATGGTGAAGCTCTGTGTTACTTCCTTCAGCAGATAGATGTAGAAGTCCTGAGCTTTCAGCCTTCTTGTTAGAGATGTGGAAGTGGTTTAACTGGAGGAGTGCAGTATAACTACAAATCAATACACTTGCTGTCTGAGCTGTGATTTACAGAGACGAGCTCCCCCAGTTTTGCTAAGTGTTTTTTATTATGTGGTGCTGAAGACTTTGGTCTCACCCTATCTTTCAATCCTGATCTTTCTATAACCTTATTCCCAGTAGAAGAGATGGCTAGGCCAATACCTAATTCACCTGGGGGATTTGGGGTGGTTTTTTGTTACTGGGTTTTTTTTCCCCCCTCTTGCTTAATACAGCTTAGGAGAAGCTTTGTTTCTTCTGGGTATTTTTTTCGTGTAGTAAAGGAGACATGGTGTTATTGATGCTTTGTGATTTGAATGGTGCACATTGAGCCAAGATGAAATTCTGAATTAGCGTTCTAGAAAATTACTTCTTCTTTCTAGAACCTATTTTTCATAAATAGGTTAAATTTACTGTCAGATACTTAAATCTTAATTTTTTAAAACTTTAAATTTAAATTAATTTACTTAAATTTACTTTGGGAGTGTTAATGTAAGCTGTACTGGGTGATGAGCTTATTTTGGAGATAAGGTTTCAAAAGATTTGCTTGGGAATGTTTAGGTGTTCTGTTAAGCTCTAGATCTTAGTTTGCATTCTGTGTTCGTAATGTTTTTGTTGGGATGGGGTGGAAATGGACTGGAAATTCACAATTCACAAGTTAGTGACAAGATATTTACTGATTACATTTATTTTCCCATAGGGATAAAGAAATGGAGAAGAGCTTTGAAGTAGTAAAATACAAAACTAGAGGTAGGGATGAGGTCTCAAAAAACCAGGCACTTAAACTTCAGCTAGACAACCAGTATGCTGTGCTTGGGGATCAGTAGAGCTGCACACACATTACAATTAAGGAATGCTTTTTTGGTAACCCTTCTACTAAGGTAACTAAACTACAGCTAACAGCTATGATGAACGTGCCACCTTATTTCTGCTGGATCTACTGCAGCAAGTGCAGACTGCTTTGACATAAGTGATTGGTTCTCCTGCACTATGGAAGCATAATATGTTGCAACTTCTCCATTGGATATGGGGCAAATTAATGTAAATGATTGAACAAGAGTCATCAGTGTGCTTTAATTGCTCAGAAAGATACCTACAGCCAGTGGTCATTTCAAAATCTTTTTATGTTCAGATACTGAGCCTTCGTAAAGGTTGACTACCTCAGACTTGATGCACTCATTGTGGACACCATGTGGATCACAACTTCTGGAAGAGAAGGTTACAGCTGTTTTAGTGGCCATCTGAAACTTGAAACCAGCTCTACTGGATTCCTGTCAGAAATCCTGCAGAAGTCAGCCATTTGGTTCCAATTTGCTATAACAAAGATTTAAGTGACCTTAATGACAAACCTGTTCGTTCCCCTTCTGAGGAATCCTGTCACGTGTAGCCATAGCCTACTAGAGACTTCTGGAGCGTCCCATACCACTCATACTGTCCAAGTACAACAGAGCTGTAGTTTGTTTACCTTTCTAGAGTGCTGTACGGAAGTAACTGCAAAACAAATTAAAACTCATTCAGTATCAGATTGGAGGAATGATGGGTTTGAATTGTTTGTTTGCATTAGCCATTTTTTAAGTTGTCTAAGTTTTTTTTTTTTCTATTATCCACAAAAGAAATGCCTGCCTTGTTTCTGATATTGATTTGCAGTATATTTAAATAATGGTAAAATGTTGTAGTGTAATAGGGTTTTATTTTGGTTTTTGTCATGAGGTTTGTCTTTCTCACCCTAAAGCACTAAGACTTGGAGTTTTGATTTGACACAGAGGTATCCAGACTCCAACTACAGTCTTCAGAATTTGTCCTTTAATAATGAGACGTGGCAGTAGCGATACTAGATAAAAACTGTCTTCTATCAAAAACAATTTTTTGTTTATTGAGGAGTGATGCTTACTTGATAAACAGAATAACTTAACATACAGAGAGATAACTAAAGCTGGTAAGCCTGATTTGTTTGGCTACTTCTGTGAAGCATGCAGCTGTCTGAGGCAGCAGTCCTCCAAGTATAACTCGTAAATGGTGTTTATTCACAGTCAGAAAGTTTAGTAATGATGGAAGGCAGTGACTTCTTAAAGTTACTTAATTTAGTGGAAGTAGGCAAAATGGCACTGGTACACGAAGAATATAGAACATTGCCTGTAACTGTTTCAGTGAACCAAACCTGTCAAGTACCAGAAGTGTTCTGCTGTAACTGTTTTTTCTCTTCTCTGAATTTTTACATCAGAAGCAAAATGAAGTACAATAGTGGTGTGCTCCAGTGTTGAGGTTTCTCAGAGTAAATGCCAAAAATAGACCCAACATCCATAAGAGTTGCCAATGGCAAGAAAAACAAGGGAACAAAAAGCTTGCTTACGTGTGTCAGAGTACTGTGTATGTGCAGAAGATAAGGATAGTTCAGGAATCACCCAGTTGGGTTCCCTTTGACTAACTGCTGACTTGCTTTAATTTACTTCTCTGAGGTCAGTGCAGATTTTGCTGTTGACTTCAGTGGGGCTGGGATTTCACCTGGTTCTTTT
Source organism: Fringilla coelebs (assembly GCF_963513975.1). NCBI lineage: Eukaryota > Metazoa > Chordata > Aves > Passeriformes > Fringillidae > Fringilla > Fringilla coelebs. The sequence continues at coordinate 109,475,814 of NC_140028.1, read as the reverse complement.
GAGCACAGACTAAAACTGGCCTTGCCCTTGCAGAGTTAACTGTCCATAAAAATTCTGCTAGAAGCTGCTATTAAAGAGAGGGCTCAAGAGACTATTCCTAAAGTTGGAGACTTCATTTGGAAACAAAACCCCACTGAAAGACTGATACCAATACCTTGGACTCTGAGCCATGTATCTTCCTTGAAAATCCATTGTTGCCAGCAAAAGTGTTGTTGTCACAATTTCTGTGGAATTCATGGTGTATGGACATGTCACTTGATGGGGTAGAGATGTGAAGTCTTATGCTTTTCCTCATGCTCTAAAGAGATTGCAATCACTAATGCACATGAATAGAGTTTTAGTCTCCTGTGTGAAGGGTAGATGAGACTGTCCATTGCACCACCTTTGAGGTTTTTGGGCATGAATCCTGGCAGTTCAAGAAAACCCTGTACAAGTTTCAAATCAAATAAAATGGAAATATACATGGATTCTGGAGTCTAGTGAGTCTTTACGTTTTAGCTTGAGCTCATGACTGTACAATAGCAGAGGAAACAGGGCATTTGGATCTCTTCAGGGATAGGCCTTGGAGCGGGCAGTTGTCCTTATGGTCAGGTGGGCTCTATTTCAGAGCTTATAGCAGTGCATATCAATAAAACTTTTATTTATACATAGAAATTAAGTTTGCTACCTGGCACAGTGTCTTCTTGCTCCCACCATAGATGACTGGTTTGAGATTGTGAGTTGAGTATGAATGAAGTTTTGATTTGCTTTTCACTTAAAAGTACCTCTGCTAAATTAAAGAATGGGGAATAAAAACATAACCTCTGCATGGCTGCTATCACTGGAGCCCATCAGATACTGATAACTAAAGGTGTTCCTTTGGGGGCTTCTCCTAAGCATATCATTCCAGTGTCTTTCTGGAGGCATAAGGAAAAAAATCAGAAATGCAGCAGATTTCCATAGTGCAGAACGTTAAACTGTTTTAAAAGAAGTGTTTCTCATGCTAAGTATAGCTGCCAGCAGCTATCAAAATGCCAGTTGTCAGTATCTACCTTGTAATTACTCTGTATGCCTGAAATTTTGAGTCAATCCTCTGCAGAAGCTTGGTATGCTTTGGAGACTCTGAAGTCCAGCTTTATCCTGGTTTGTTGTTGCTTTCATTTAAGGCATGCTAAGAATGTCCTTTTCATTCCTTCAAAATGCTTGTTGAAGGCTTATTCCATAAATGAAGGGTTGTCAGCTGTAGAAATGAGACTCTTGATGGCAGTCCATATAATGGAGTTGTGTGCCACTTCAAGGACTCCCTGGCATGTGACATGCTTTTATGGTGGGTTGCTTGTTAATTCCCAGCTTTAAGGTTCTGTTTTACTTCCTCTGGCTTACAATAAAACATAGCCATAAAGTTACCAGTTTGCTGGCAGAACATGGACATGTCCAGTGATTACTGGGAAAAGAACAGTTTGGATTGTGTTTCTCAGTGGTAGTCTGTATTTAAGGATGTTAAAATGCTAAAAACCAGGTAATTTTAATAAAGTTGGACTTCCCAAATGCCTGCTGTAGGTATCTGGAATCTGTATTTACTTGAGCTGATGATAAATATAGGAGCGGATTAGTTTTGCCCCTGCCCTTCTCTAACAGGTTAGCTGTGTCATGTTCAATCTTATTTAAAAATTAAGAGGAATTGACAATTAAAAGTGACTGTCTCCTGTTACTAGTTTTGTGTTTGTGGCTAGCTCTACCAGTCATGTCCACAGTAACTTAGTTGAATTTTTAATGGTAGCAGTTGTGCTAGAGGCCTGACACCACAGGGAACAGGGCTTTTGGTATTTGACTGCATCTGTCAGCTCTTGGAAACTTTGACCACACCATGGCTGAGACCCCAGTGTTGTTCAGGTCAAGTAAACACAATATAAATTCTATTGGGCTGCACATCTTTGGAGTTTGCTTATCTGAGCTTTTGCAATAGTTGTAGCTTTTTAAAAGCCTTTCTAATTTCTGCCTGTTTGAGCAGTTTTAAACTTGCTTGTGGTTTCCTTTCAAATACCCTAACTAAAATGGAGCAGGGATTAATAGGGCTTCATGTGCTTAAATAAGGTTGCTTACTTACGAGATAGTAATATTATTCTCTCCAATACTGACATGGTCAGAAATTTATACCTCATTGGCCCAAGAAGCTAAATCATACCAAAACCACCTTGAGTACTATATAATCTTTATGAACAGCCATGATCCAGGTTTTGTTGCTGGACTGTAATTCCCAAATTCTCTCTCCCTGTTTTCAGCTTTTAATGTTACAACTTGTTTTCAATGTTAAATAGGAGATTTTATGAGGCAATATAAGAAAATAGTAAGTGTACTCAAACTTCAGGTATATGAATTAGGTATGTACAGAGGGGATGAAATCTGACATACGTTTGCAGATAAACTCCAGAAAAAGTTAAAAAGACAGCTTGTCTGTATTGAGGTTAATACGAGAGCCTGCAAGCCCTAGCAGTTGGAGGAAGATGTGACAGCAGAAAACAGAACTGAGGAGTCTTAAGTTATTGCAATTGTGTATCTGAAGTTTGGCTTCTCAAGCATCCCCTGTTGTTCTGCCATGTTCTGTTTGAAGTGAAATAGAGCAGGAAGGAAGATTAATAAATAAATAAATTAAGGAGCGTGGAAATGATGCAAATAAAACATAGGTGCTGTAAGAAAAGAGGGATTAGGAGGGCCATTTTCTAAATGATAGCTTTAGGTGCATAGCCTGAGGCAGGGAGTGGAGTGTCAGATGTTGGATAGTACAGGTGCTGTGTGGGTGGGCACTGCTTGCACATGTGACAGATTCATCTGACTTTAAATCAGCAAAACTCTTTAAAGTTCAGTACTTGGGGAAGGCAGCCCATTTTATTTCTTCCTTTCAATGAACTGGGAGAATGTGTTCACAGAGAAGCTAGGATTTTGCATTGGTATGAAGCTGACCTGTTTAAAGAGAGAACTGAGGACAAATTTCAAGATGGCTCAGCAATCCTCTTAGGAAAAAAATTGTGTATTTAAGAAAATGATTTTTCTCTTCTGCATGATTAAAGGCTGAGACATTGTTTCAAATAGCTATGAAGACTTTTTTTTATGAATGAAGTAACTTCTAAATGGTACATACATCATGGGTTTATCTTCAGTTGCTTAAGAGTATGTGTTGATGCAGCAAGGTTAATGAAGTTCAGTGTTCACTTCAGCAAAGTTCTGCTTAGCCAGAGCACAAATACTAAAAACATATCACAGTATCAATGAGTCACCAGGAAAAGCAGTGTGTCTGGAATATTGGATTGGAAAGTATCAACTGTGTGCACTGAAAAGAAGCCAAGCCCATTTCTTAGCAAGAGCATGGGAAGCATGGGACCAAGAGAGTGGGATGTGGCCTAGGTTTTCTACTGAGCTGCTATGTTCAAGTTATTTAGTTTCACTTTGCCTCAGTTTCCCCAGCTGTACCAAAATAACCAACAACCTACCTCACAGGGATGTTGTGAGGCCAAAGCTGTTCTTTGTCAAAGGCTGGGGCTGATGGAAGGTTCTACAGAGGACTAAATCTTTATTAAAATTAGCTTTTATTATAGTATTTTAATACTACTTTGGCAAAGGCTTATTTCTATGGAATGTAATATACGTCCTATTTAAGTATTATGTAATTTGACTTATTTTAGTATGTATGAGTAAGGAAAAAGTTCAGGCTGAGCACTCAACTGGTATTTCCTCTATTCAATTATCTGTGCAACACAAATGGCATATTAATATGAGGCTCTTTGTTTTTATGTGGAACATATTAAAATCAATATTGCTTTATTTTGTAAACCCCATGACTGAAATAAAATCCTGCTCACAGTTGATAGCCATTTCTTATAATGTGGCTGTTTTAAAGTTTCTTCCAATCATGCGAACCAGAAATGTTCACTTCTGATACTAAGGGGTATTTTGTCATAGGAATGTGTTTTTCTTCTCCTCTCCATGTGTAAACACTTTTTTCTGCTCTTCATCCTTTCCCTTACTTAAGTTGAAGTGGCATGCAGATACAAGGGAAAGAGAGAATAATCTTCAAAACTTGTAAAATCTGGTATCAAGGCAAATGGTAGAGGAAGGGAATGAACAAAAGGGAAATAGTTGGCCATGGAGAGAGTTTTATGAAATAAACAAAGGGATGAAATTATCAAAAATTTAGGCATGAGTGTGGTAAGCAGAATGGGTAAGAGGAAGGAATGCAGATACAGCAGAGGCGATTATCCTACTTATTATCTCCTGATTTATCAGTTAGCTGCAGCTGAAGTAACATGCAATAGTAACTTACAAATATGCCTTTGTCTGCTTTTGCTGATGATTTCAAGGTTCACTGCTCAGCTTTTACAATGGGTCTTCAAATAGAATCAGAGAACACTATGGTGGCCTGCACGCAGACAAATGAGAGCTCTGGTGGGTTCTGGACAGAGATGAGGCCCAAGCAGTTACCTTCTCTTACTGACATTTTTATCATTGCAGCACCTCTAAGACAGTTGTTAATGTGCATCAGCTGTGACAGTTCTGTCAGAAATTATTACTGTTAAACTTCAACAAACTGTGGCAGTTGCTTCAGAGAAAATATTTAACTAGCTGAATAAAAAGCACTGAAGAATAACATGGGGCTTTTTAGAATACTTACGATGATGATGGTAACAAGTGGTATTAAGGTCCATCTATTGTTTGGACTTTCAAGTATGTATCTTATATAGGAATAATTGCTTTTGAGATGTTTGTCATCTATCCCCCTATTAACAAATAAACTAAGGTAGTTTTACTGTCCTTCCAGCTCCAAGGAGCTGCTTCTACCATTCACTTACCACTTTTCTGCCTTATTTTTCTAATATGTCACTTTTTTTAAGGTGCTGAAGAAACAGCAAATATTCATTATCACCTCTAAGAGAAATAGATGCTGTAATATTTTTCTGTATTGTTCTGTCTTTAATACAGCCTAACATCTTATTCGCTTTCTTGACTGCAACTGCACAGTGAGCAGATGTCTTCATCAAGCTGCCCATGGTGATGCCTAGATCGTCCCCTTGAAAGATCACAACTAATTCAGACTCATGTCACAACTTCTACCAGAGCATGTATGAGTGGTTTAAAACCTTTCAAGTATTTATTGCCTTGGTTTTTCCTGTTGACAACTCACCTGCCCCTGATTTGCCTAATTTACAGAGTCATTTACAATATCCTAGCAATCACCATCAATCCAGTAACTTCCATGGGGATTGGCTTTTGCCATTTGATGTACTGAAGTCTTCAGTTTCATGTATATAATCCACTCCTCTGGTTAGTGAGTAGCATGGCAAGCTCTTACTAATTTTTGCTCAATCTGATGTTTTCTGTTCCTTTTCATGTTTCCTATCTTCTGTACTGAATTTCCATTCTAGCTGAGTTACAGTAATGAAGCCATCACATAACATCTGTCTGCTTTATTTCAAGTAATTGCCTACAGAAAACTGTTAAGGTATTGTCTGTCATAAGCTTCCTCTTTTAATTAAAACAAACCACTTATTTTGCATATCTTTCAGAGTATATACAACCATAGCAAAGGGATTCAAACCATAAAAACTGCTTGATTACAACAGAACATATCTATTGAGAAAAAGGCAAAATATGTGTATGGTCTCCCAGAGCTTAAGTTCACTGGTTTCAACAGAGTTATTTCTGTCACACAAGGTCAGTTTCATTAACATTTGATTTGAGACCAAAGATTTGGGATCATTTGACATCTAGGTGTGACAGCCAGAATCAAGTGCCAGTGAACAAGCCCCATAGAAACTTGTTTTAAATTTCTGGGTAATTCTCTTTGTGCCAGAGATGAAGTAGATGTATTAGTATTACTTAGTCTCTGATCAGCAACCACGTGAGCTCAGCCATGCTCAATCTAATATACCTGGGGTAGTATTTAACTGGATATTGAAACTGCATTACAGTATTTGAGATGAAGCAACACTGGGGGGCAGGCTTAGTCTTTGTGGTTTGTTTCATCTCTCCATTCTCATAATCTTGTGCTTTAAAGAGCATGGAGCTGTAAATGATGTTGTCTTTAAGCACTGACTGAATTTCCCAGTCATGTTATGTTTACAGATACAAAGGATGTGTAATAAGGGCAGACTCAAGCCTGGTAGGATGTACAGCCTGGCCCTTGAGAGCTGCATTACCTCAATTATCAGAGTACCACATCCTAGAGAGCAGCTGCCTTCCAGTACTAATGCTGATACTGGGTTGAGAACAATGTACCTTGGATTTTGCATCCAAAGATCTGTATCTGTTAAGTGTTCTATTACAGCAGTACTCTGTCAAAAAACAGTCACGGCTGCTGGGAGTTGAGTAAGTTGGCCAAGGGGAGTTGGGAGTTCTTTACTTTTTGAGGACGTGGGTGGGAAAACAGAGCCAATGAGTCTTGAGAGTTGTTAGAATGTAATACTTGATAACCTCCCCTAGGCCTCTGGAAGCCTCACCTCTGCTGGTACTCACCAAAGCCCTGCCTTGCCAGCGTAGCTCTGTACTGTTACTAACCGCCCAGTAACATTCAGGACTGACAAGTTCTTTGACCATGCACTGTGTCTCTACTCTGGGAATTGGGAAAAAGGCAAAGTGGCTTTGGAAACTGGTATGACAGTGTTTTCTAGGTAATGGGCTCTGCTCATTGTTTTTCCTGGAACTCAAAACACAGCAAAAATCTCTTGGTTTGGCCTCTCTTTGCCCTAGAGTATTCCCTCCTTCTTCTGTTCATCTACATTATTACCATGCCCAGAATTTCTTAGGTGCCTGAATTATTCACCACGTATTTAGAAAGCAGCAGGCAAGAACTCCTGAGTCTTGATCATGCTGCATTGTTTTTGTCAGGGCTGTAATACCACAAACATTGCAAAACTGCCTAGCAAGTAAATGCAGTCTCCTTGAAGAACTGAAACCTAGAGAGCCTCAAAGGCTACGCAGGAGCCAAATTCCCACAGAGTACAGCAAAAGGGAGGCAGTAGCACTGTACAACACAGCTCAACTATGGAAAGGAGTAGGGTTGCATGACTGGTAATGCTCTAGCTTAAACAAAACTGTCTTACCTGGACAGCAGGATCTAGCCTAAAGCATTTTAATTTTTTTTTTTTAATGAAGAGATTACCGAGGGAAGAATTGTAAGAGGAGCTCTCTGTAAATCAAAAGAAAAAAAACAACCTGAATTTGTTTTCGACCATGTACCAGAATGCCTCAGCACCAGCCTTAATGTGAAGAAATTAAGATAATTGTGGGCTCAGTGTAGCGCAAAAAAAAAAAGAATTATACCATCTGGGAAAATGGTTTGGCTGGGAGCCTATGGAGCACAGCAGAAACTATTTCAGCAGAGTTCAATATGATCTATTTCTGAAAATCCCTGTGTGGCCCCCACAGTTAACGCAGGAACCTAATGGTGCCTGTATATTTATATAATTGTGTTAATAGTCATAACTGAAGTTCAAAACCTGAACTATATATATTTTTGTCAGTAGATTTTTTTTTAACCCTGATTTACCTATCATGGCTTCTGCATATGACAACTTCTAACTGTGCAGTGCACACACCTGTTGTCCTTTTGTCCCATGGTAGAGTAATGGTATTCAAACTCTGTAAAGCACTTTCATGATGTTTCCTGTGAAGAAAGCTGAAGAAAATAAATTTATCTTAACAGCACCAACTGAATTTTCATCTCCCAAGTTTGTCTTGCTTGTGTGGTGTTCCCCTGTGTGTGGCATACAGACAGCTGGATGTTTGAGGCCCAGCACAGAAGAGGAGCTGGCTGGAACAGCTGCTCTCTGCTTCTGTTTCCCCAGCCCTCCCTCACTGTCCTGCCTCAGCCCTGGCTTTAAACCAGTGTCCACAAGAGCAGAGAACACTGGAGGACATGTAGCACTCAGATCCCAGGTTACTGGTTTCTCTGTGGGTTGGTATGTGCCTGATTTTAGCTGCTCCCCCTTCTGCCCCTGCTCCAGGATTCACAGCAGCTGCAGGAACTGTGTGGCTCCAAGACTTCTTTTAAAGCTTTAGTGGGTCAGGGAATGGTTTTTTGATCTATAAAGTGACAATACCAACACTACCCCTTCCACAGCAGCTTCTGGAGACTGGGAAGAAAGTCACAGGAAGCTTAGGTCTTGCCTGGTAATACTCACACCTATTTCAAATGCCTGCAATGCAAAGCAGCACTTCAGAGGCAGAACAGTGAAATACACAGTTAATTCAAAGTTAAAGTTAATTCAAAATGTGATGTAAGGCATTAACAACGTTATTACTTTCAGTATGTGGAATTGGAATAAGCTGGAGATATTTGATGTCCACAAATACCGAAGCATCAAGCTGTTATATAAAAAAAACAAACAAACCAGAAGCAGGTGGTAATGCTGTAGTCACCGCAGCTCAACACAGCAGTCTTGTCACAGCCAAGACCCCAGTGACAGGGGCACAGATTTCACTTCTTTAAAAGAATCAAATCCCTCACATTCATTCTCAATCCTTTCTGGCACTTCCTTCAGGTGTTCATGACAGCAGGTTGCAGAGCTCATTGACAAAAGATCTGCTGCACTAAAGCATGAAATCAGAAGCACAAAGTACAAGCCCTGCACACAAAGACAAGCTGCTTTCGTGTTCTCTCTCACCTGGAGACCCCACGGCTCAGGTGCCTTGTCCCTTCCCCAAGCAGCAAAATGTTTGTTCTGTCCAGCCCTGAGTGCCTCTCCAGGTTGCACAGGGCTTAAATGCTTGTGGCTCAGTCTTCTATCTGCAAATACTGATGCAAACCCTTTCTAGAAAACAGTATTCAACAGCTAGAAAATAAACATAAAATACACCCTTGCTTTCAAAACAAAAAAGAGGTGAATTAAATAGACTTCAGTGTTACATGTATTCATCCAGACAACTCCACTGGTCCTGTGCAACTGGATGCTGTGCTTTTCTGTTAAAACAGCCTGTAGCAATTCCAGCTGCTTAAATACAGCTCTTCAGGTTCCATGAGAACACTTTTGCCTAGATTAACACACTGCACTTACATACATATATTTCTGTAAATATAGACCCAGACCCACTGTTACTGAAAAGGTCAAAGGCTTTGTCAAATATTCTGGTTGTCTGACCAAGAATATTTCCAGCTGCCAGAAACTGAAGCCTGTGTCTGGCTCTGGTTCCTGTCACAGACTCAAACAGGGAACATGGTCAAGACAAACTTTACCTCTTGGGTAACAGAATTGTTTCTACAGTTGCTGAGCAGATTCATTAGCACTCAGGATGGCAGCAACAGCACCTGTAATCTATAGAAATAATTTACTACACCCTCTGTTACTACAAAAAATTTACAAGCCAGCTCTTTTTGTCCGGTTTTCCTCTTCCCTTCCAATAGGAAACACCAAAAGATGAAAAAATAATGTAAAAATCTAAGTCTATTACCATATGGGAAATGCAATGGAATTTTCATCAATTGATATTTTCCCCACAGAACACAGATAAAAGATGTAATAAGCATTTTACAAATGATTTCTCAACTATTATTTTACAGCTGTGCCCACAGACAAAATCACTAGTCTAGTGATAGGATAGTTTGGACATGGTAAAGTATGTTTTGGATGAATTCTTGCCATATTTTTAGATGCTACTGGTAACCAAAGCAATCTTTCCTATAAGCATTACTGCAAATTTATTTTAATCTCAGGACAAATTAAAAGTGAAACTCAAAGCTTTTAATTTTTTGGGCAAGAATGAAAAAATATAAATATGAATTTAAAAATGTACAAATTAAGAACAGAGAATATGCTTAGTGTATTCTAGATCGCTTGACTCTGCTCATTTCTCCCAGTGCTTTTCTTTTCTGGGATGATCCAATTCCAAGATCTGAGTTATTCTGAAGGTAAGACTCAGCTTCTGGCAAACAGTAAGACTCCATAGGGGGAGGTGGATCCTTCGGTAAAGAAAGAAAAAAAAGAATGGGTCAGCTCAAGAAACAGCTCATTAGTTGTCTGAAACTGAGACAACAAAACAAACATTACACACCTACATTTTAAATACGTTTTGCGAGCAGCTCCCTACCCTGCAAGAGATCCTACTGCCAGCACCAGAACAAGTCATGTCAGAGCATAAATTTTATGCCACAGATCAAAGCCCTCAGCACAGGCACTTTGTGGCAAGAATTTTTGGCAAACGAGGCCCGTGACTGGTAGAGCAGCCGCCATCCCCTGCAGGGGGCTGGGGCACTGTGGCAGGTGGGGAGCCCTGGGTGTGCCCACCTGGATGAGGTAGTCAGCGATGTACTCAGGTTTGAGACAGTTCACGCCTTGGGCTGCTGCCTCTGCCACGTTCACCCTGGAGTCATCTGGCTTCAGCTTACTGAAGTCAGCAAAGAGGTGAGTTGCTTCTTTAAAGAGAGATGCAGAATGGCCAGAGAACACCTACAGACAAAACATGACCCACAAAAGTTTAGTTCTGTTTCTTCCCCAAGAAAAATGAAGTTTATAACCTTTAATTTCAGTCATCAAACTAAGAGAAACCAGTGGGAAATCAAATACCATTTACAGCTGCATTCTGTACCATCACATACCTGTCCAAAAGGGTGATCCTTCCCATCAGAGCAGGGGACAGAAATTCTATCCTCAATTCCCACCAGCAGTACTGACTTGTGTAACCTCAGACAAGCTGCTCTGCCTGACCACTTGCAAAGTGAAGATGACAAAGCTTTTTCCTCCCACCCTTTGACCATGTCTCAGCTACCCTGTGTAAGCAATTTTGTTCATTAAGACCTTTTACTCACATGAAAAATGCCCAGCACAGAGTTAAACAGAAAGTAACAAAATAATTAAACAACATATATTATATGCATTTCATTGTTTTTTTCAAACAACTACATACTTTTGCTCCTCCCGACTGAAGAAGGCGCCTGAATCCTGCTTCCTTGGTTTGATCTACATTCAGGATCACTTTCCAGCCACTGAAAGCTCCCTAGATAAATGACAATTCAGTCAAAACTATGCTGGTACTAAAAAGTACAAAGATTTAATGGGTCTTCAGATGAAGACTTGCAATTACCCAGTTTTGCCTTTAAGTATGCATGCCAGAAAAAAAATCCACAGGACAGCTACCAGCCCCCTCTAAGGGAAGACCCTTGCAGAGAGTATGCTTTCCAAAACACCAGACACGGAGAAAAATGTATCTTAAAAAACCACCAGTTACTTGGAAACATCTTCCCCTGGTCCCCCACGATGCACTTGGTTACAGTAACAGCACACAGGGCCAACTGGTTGCCTCCTAGGAACACTCAGTGTGGTTTCCACACAGGCAAAGGGCACGGAGGATTTGTTACAAGCATTCCTTTTAAAAAAGTTACTGTAAAACACACCAGATTTTTCCTGATGTAATTGAAACATAATCTTTCAATGAATCCTCAATGGCAGTGCCTGATTTGAGAGGAGTTCAAGTCTCGCTTCCAAGAATCTCACTGAAAGACTATGAAACCAGTAACCAGTTTTGTTTTCCTAGCAGAGCTGACTTAAGTTAGCTCCCCGTCAGAGCTCTTAAGAATAAACATCATCTTCATGGCTGAGGGACATTTACATACATAAGTAGCCACATTCCAGCCTTGCAAAACATGAACAATGGTTCAGAGGAGACTAAGATTTTTAATATACCATCACAGAAACTTTTTAAAAAACAAAATTACTTAACTAGAAATATCAAGCCGAGACATTTTGTTCTTGGTAACAAGACAGAACCTTCCCCTGACAGTGAAGTTTTTAGTTTCTTGGTGACAATCCCTGTCCTGTCCATCCACACTGTACAGCTTACATTACAGGAGTATCTATATACCTCAACAACACCCGTTTCTTGCTTCCCTTTATGAATTTTTTTCCTCCACCTCATGGCTGCAAGTGCTAGCTTCTTCTGGTTTACATTGATTCCAGACAAAACATTAAGTATGGAGTTGCTTCCCCACTCATAATCTTCTTCCTGAAAGAATCATAAGCTTGAATTACAAAGCAGTCCTGCCAACTTTATCAGCATAAAAATAGATTTAAAAAACCCACACCAAATAGAAAATAAAAAACCCTGAAACAAATCTCATCTCACTCTAGCTATATATATGTACGGATTTTATCTAGCCAAAACAGTTCTAGGTAGAATTCAAGATATGGCTCTGAATTGCCATATTTATCTAAATTAACTCATGTTTTCTGTGACATCAAGTCTTGCACACAATCTGATTCCTCTTGCAGTTACATTTACAATAGACTTCAACAGCAGGACAAAGCATCTCACTACACTGGATACCACTCATTATATTTCTGCACTATCTTCCAAAACAATTAAAGTTAGTTTTAATACATAAGGATATGAAGCAGCTTACAAGCCTTACTTTAAAGTTAGCCTGGTCAATGTAAAAGAACTATGTGACCCAGGAGAAATGCAAAATTAACAGTAAGGAAGGCATCGGAAGAGGCAGATTTCAAAAATATTTACATATATGCTTATAAAATCAAATTATTTAAAAATAATATGTGTTCATTTATTGAAAGAATCAAGATTTAATTCCTGGTTTAACAAGAGCCATGTAAATTTCGATGATAACAGTGAGAATCTACCAAAAGATATTCAAAGACTCAATTTTAAGAAACAATTACAAAAACTGTAGGTATTTAATTTATCTTATATCAGGAGTTTGGTGCAGGGCTAGTTTTCAGACAAAGCTGGCCAAAAACCTCTCAGATTTTGGATTCCCTAAAACTCCCATGGCTTGGGCACCCTAAACTAGCAATTGGTTTTGTGAAGTTGTCTTTCCCTAGTAGTGCAAAACAAAAATAAATGCAAGGAAGTAAAACACACTCATGTCCTAGTGCTAGGGTGACATGCCTGAACAAAGCAGCCAGCTCCTCGACATGCCTCCAGGTAGGAACGATGGAGCACCCACTTGCCAGCTGCCATCGAAGCCAAGAATTTCTCATTCCGAAGAGGATGTCCCACAACAATGTGTGTGCAGCTTGGATCAAAGTACTGTTTCTCAAGTACTATTCCACCTTGAATTGAGGAATGAATTGCATTCAAATTATCTAAGCATCATGCTGAATACAGAAAGGATCAACTCTAAGTGAGAATTATTTGAATTCAGACAAAAATTCAGCTCAAATTTACATGGAGAGTATTGTCATTGAAATGACATGGACAGAAGCTGCTAGGGAGGGAGAAGCAGCCAGCAAAGAGTGGCTCTGTAAAATGCCACAGCAACACAGACAGGAATAAGAGACACCAGAAGAGAGCCCATCCTGGGCACTCCTATCAGTAAAGAATGAGGCTGTTGTAAAGACAGCTAAAAGAAAACTATCAGAAGACAAAACCATTGCTGTTATATGGCAAAGCTGATCACTCACATAATAATAACCCTGTATTCAAGGAATTGCTCACAAGCACAGAAAGCCACAAATTTGAGACCTCAAATCTGATGAGCCACTAACAGAAGCCCTTTCTTCTCCCCAACAAGCCACAGTTGAACAGACACATACAGACACATACTATTCTTTGCATTTCACAAGTATCTGGTACCTAATTTCTCAATCAGATGGCAGTAATCAATTCTTTCTTGAGGATTAAGAGAAGACAGCTGAAATTTACGGACTTTTTCTGCTTCTTCATCAGCCTTCTCATCTTCAGTAACAACCTAGAAACAGATTTTGAAAATATGACAGAACGATTAGGTTGACAGCTGACTATTTCTCTGCCAAATATTCTGGCTTATTTATATATTAAATTTTCTTTTAGCTGGGAAAAGCAGAACCAAACCTGTCAGTCACTTGACAAAAAGCTTGGATCTTATCATATTATCCTTAGGCTCCTGCTTGAACATCCTCTTGGTTCTCCCTTTCTTCAGGGCACAGCTGAACTAATCTGTCAGAACAACTAATCCCTCATTCACATCCATGGAATGCCAGGTTGAACACATGAAGAAATCAGCACTGATCTATCACACTGCCTCATTCATACACTTTCTGTCAAGTCAGAATACTATACTTGTTGAGGGCTTTCCCACTAAGATGACACGCTATGCCTCTGAAGACACACAGCTGCTGAAACTTTGAGCAAGTGGCACACTGCAGGTGAGACTATAAGCTCATTTTCCTTTCCCTTTCCAAGTTCAAAATAAAATAGAATTTTAAACCAGGTTTCAGCAGAGAAATATTTTCCCATTTGTACCTAAACATAAAATTCCAAATACGACCAAAGAAACAAAGGCCTAAATTTTTTTCTGTCATCTTAACATGGCTAGAGGAGTTCCAAGCAGCACACATAGTAATTCTTCACTCCAAAGCCTGACTTAGCATCCCAGCACTAACTAATGGGACAAAAAGCTTCATTTGTCTAAATAAACAAGCTTCATGTTTTTGAGCAAATATATTTTTTTTTAAATCTCAAAGGAAGGGGGAGTAATGAAAATAATAGAAAAAAAGAATAGAATAGAACTGTACAGAAGTAATCTACCTCAAGATTTTAAATCTAGATCTGCACATTTTATATTTATCATTAAATTCAAAATTTCTTTAAGTATAACTGCATCTCTCAGCACACATCATCATAAATATTTTTCCATTTGACAAACCTTTTCTTTGGGCTCTGGTGCCACAGGAGGTTTAGCCAAGGGGAAAGCAATGCTGGGCGCCTGTGGAGTAGGAATCAAGTTATCCTTAACAGGCGTTTCAGGATCTCTACAAATGTGATTGAAAGGCTGAAGAATCCCATCTCCATGCCCAGCCTCAGGAACAGCTGTGAAAGTAAAGTGGTGTTGCATGACTTGCCTTTGGCAGAACATAATTACGTATAAAGTAAAAGATATAATAAAAATAAAAAATCCTCACAATTGCTGCTATAACATGTATAGTGATATTTCACCTGCCTTTCATAACGATGCTTTTCCTTATACCACAAACCACAATGCAGCAATCATGCACCTGAAATGCCTTGCTTTTAAAAAAACACCTGAAAACCTCTTATTTCTTTGGCTAGACTGCACTAATTTGGTTGAAACAAAAACCAGTTGACTGGAGTTTTATAATTTTCTTCAACCTCCTCTAGGACAAGTCAGTTTTCAGGAAGACTGCTGCCACAGAAACTCTGCAAGGAGACTGAGGGAAGGAGTTGGTGGCAGCAGAGAGTGAGAAATAAAGGATTCTGCTATCTCAGAAAGAAAGCAAAACAGATGAAAAAACATCTGGTTTTGGCAGAAAAGATGCTTCCTTAATCCTAGCAACAGACATTAGACTTCAAGAACAGGGAACATAAATAAAGTATCTTTACCAAATCCTGACCCAAGCACATCCATCAGTAACTTGACACATCTTGTTTTTTGGGTCCGTGAGTTAATCTTGTACCCCAATTTTTCACCTACAAATATTTCCACTACAATGGAAAAGATCTTGCTCATGGTATTTCCATTAGAATTCCACTACACTTACCTGAGGGGTTACCTGAAAACCAGCTGTGGTTCAAAAAAACAAAGAAATCAAAACAACTTGGAAAATTTTAGGAAGTCTTTCAAGCTGTTGGTGTTTTTCTGGAGCCACAGCAGTCTATTTTTAGACAAGCACTGCCTTGGTATTTGACCACAAATGAATGGGAAAGCTTCTCTTTAAAAAACAGCAACACAAAATGGAGCTCAAAGACATGAAATTGCATTTTTGGCCTTTGAGAAATGCCAACAATGCTCACATTTTTTGAAAGTAGAACTCAAATACTATTGTATTTTAGAAATCCCAAAGACCAAATGGGTGCTGTTGCACAGAGCAAGGATATTGCACTTGTAATTTTACCTATACCAGCCATCTCTGCATCAGGTACAGATCCTTTGAGGGCAGACTCATCCGCATTCTTATTGGTGTTACTCTGGCCTTGCTCAAGGTACTGAGAGGGACTATTAGGCCACTGAAGGTTGCTGACAAGTCTTGCTCTCTCTTCCCTTGCAGTAGGATCATCCCAAATGATCTGCTCGCTCTGGGATGGCTCTGTATTTATATCTGCCAGCGCCTGACGGGACTGCCTAAGGGAAAAACCAAGACACCTTACAGACTCATTTTACAGAAGAGACTTCCATTCTAGGAGGCAATGTGTTAATGATCACATCAACTGCAGAACCCAAGTGATGTCATTATTAGAAATTATGGCTGGGAAAGGGGAAAATTTCAGTATAGAAGCTATTCCAGCACCTTGGCTCTATGAACCTAAGTGTCAGCATGGCTGAAAATGGGCACCCAAAATACCAGTAGATATTTTTTATTATATGCATATTAGTAAGTTATTATAAAATCAGTGTACCTTACTCTTTATTAAGCCTATTTATTTGCAAATAGGCACCAAGCTAAATGAATTATTTTGCAAGGTTTCCATTACTGTCTTACTGCACATCAGTATTGATGGAGTTCAAATCCTATTCTCCATTTGGAGAGAAAAGAAAAATAGAAGAGAAGAAACACTCACAGAGGTGCTCTGCAGTAATGCCTACTACTTCTTTATGACCTACGTAAGCATTCATACACACTTTCTTCAAAAGCTATAAGAACACTAAGGAATCTGAAGAGAAAGATAATAAGCCAGTTCAAAACCTGAACATTAAAACCAATCATACTAGTCTGGTTTTTATAAAAAACAAAAGATACCCACTATGGATTAAGACAATATTCTGACTTTACCTAGCACATTCAGTTAAAGATTCTGAATTGCAGGAGAAGCAACTCAAGCACATCAGTAGAAACAGACAATACATTTGAAAACCCTGGAGACCTATTAAAATTTCAATGAATGTCTAAGTACATGCAAGGGCAAAACAAGATATATTTAAATACAAATTCATACCTTAGAGCTTCCAAGACCCTACTGCGGCCATTTCGCACAGACCGTGCGCTATCAGGAGTGGCTGGAGAGCCATCAAAGCTGCTCCTTGAAAGGGATCCTCTTTGCCCTTGTGGTTTCACTAGTGATGTGGCAGACATGAGCTCCTGCAGCTGTCTTTGGAAGTTCTCCCTCATTTCTAGTGCTTGGGTTAAAACTTAAAAGAAGAAACAAAACTCATACTATCACAACTCTTATACTGAAACAAGTGAAAAGTAAACAACTGCTCACTGTCTCACTGAAAACTGAAATTCCACTCAACCTCCCTCCTCCACCAGGACAAAGACTATACACTAAAAAGAGGAAAAGTACTTGGGCAAGAATATCAAGGAAAACTACATACGCCCTAACTCACTTATTCTTAGACACAAGGAGAAATCTCCATTTGGCTCACTTCTGAATCTCCTCAGACAATCTAACTTAGATCCACAAAAACACATTTAATTACATAATATATACTCCAAAACAAAAATCTGTCACATTAAGGATGAACTTTTAAAAACAAAGAAATGGCAATTAAGTATCTTCCAATGACTAATCATGATTTTCTTGTGGGCTGCCAAGATCTTTAAAAGAGAGACGAAAACCCTTCGCTAGAATCCAGCAGCAATAAAAGCTAGCTGTACTTGACCAGTATATTAATATGCTACCTAAAGTTTCCAGATCTTAGCATTCAGCACCTGGAAGTGCAGAGGAACTCATATTGATAGTTTGATAGTCCATGAATATTCTGAGAACAGTGATTTGCATTTACCTCCTTTGGATTCACTTGCTACAATTTGTTCTTCCCCTACAGTGACTGTTTCCTTTATTTGGTCAGTAGTTACATCATCTTCATCCACTGGAATAATCTAAAACCAATGAAAACAAGCAGATTTCTCAAACACTAATTTTTTTTTTTCTTTTTAACTGTGTATGACACTTGTATAAATTCCAAAGATCATTAATCTTGCCTTAGAGTAAATTTAACCTTTCTGCTACTGCAATGACATTAGAACAGTGAACAGTAGCATGGGTCACCGCTCCAATCCTGCAGTCTTAATGTCTACTAAAGCAAGGTCACACCATGGATCTCATGACCTAAAAGAAAAGATATCTATCTTTTCAAATCTGGAAAGCAAATGCTGAAATGCCTGAGGTTTTCTCCATCACCCTAGAATCGTCCTAGAAGATGAATATTACAAATGCAGAACAACCTTACACAACATCTGCAATAGCTACTATTAATGACTAGCTAAACCTGATTCAGGACATTGCTGAATTAGTATCAATGTTTTTATTACTACAACTATTAACTTAATTCAAATGATGGAACAAGCATTGCTATCACACATCATACCTCATTTTCCACTGCTGGTTTTCCAGCTGAAAGAAAGGAGGAGGAGGAGAGCTTGATGTCTTGTGCTGCACTGATGTCCAGGCTCATTTTGGGATTGTAAGTGTGAGGAAAGAGAGATTCAGGAAGCCGTTTACATTCCCGGGCACTCTGTAATAACATCAGTTAGTAAGAGAAAGATAAGGAACTGACTGCGATAAAAGAAACTTCACACCTAAACATAAGAAAAGTACAATAAAAACAGTGCCAAAAAAAGTATTTCACACAAGGGGAAAAAAATGGTTGCCATTCCGGGAAAAATGTAGCTGAAGTGTTCAGTGGAATTTATTTTCTCCTTATGGAGAACAGTGTAAATGTACATCAGTGAAAAGAGATCACTCAATTTATTAATTCAATAAATGCATACAGAAAATCCACTGCCATATTTTGGAGATTTTAAGCGTCCATTTAATTTTACTTTTAAATAGGGTATAAAACAAGCTTCTTACCTCTAAAAGCCAATGTTCTGAAACAATATGTATACCCCGTTCTTTAACAGATTTGTACTCCTTATTGTTATCATTCTGTCCGCCCTTATAGATGAAGTGTGTTACTGTTTCATCAAAGCACCATCTGGAAAAGAGAACAAAACACAACTTGAAGATAGAATTTCTATCAAAAAGTATCATAAATCCAGCTCAAAAATTGTCCCCTTGTTCAAGTTAAACTAGTTTTGCCTATTTTGTTATGCCTCAATAAACAATGAGCCCATTTTCTTTGACAGAAAGACAGCAGTTTCATGATAGCACAGCTTCAATGTGTTTTGAAAGCATTCCTGAAGAAGATAAAACTAAATAGGATAAACATATGGAAAGTAGGGGTTTTGCTACATGTTTTGTTTTTATTTAAGTAGAATTTTAAAACAGTTTCTGAAAAGAATGTGTGATCCAGGAAAAGAGCTTTTTCTTTTGTTGTCACATGGAACTGCAAGTGAAATACTGATCCTTGAAGCTCAAAATATACAAAACTGAGGACTGCTAATTTTTAATCTGATAAAAACAAGTATTTTCTATCTAATCCAAGTATCTTCAGCATTTCTAAGGTACTACCAAACATAAGGCTAACCTCCTTCACACCATGAATAATAACACTTATATAAAAGTCAGTAACAAAACACATTTAGTGGAAGCAGAATTCTGCCTTAAATCAAAAATGTTAGTTTGTAGTTTCTCTTCATGATAACCTATTTTTCCTAAACTTTTCTAAGAACTCTGACTTAGCCATGCTTACAATCAAGAAAATAACTTGTTTTGAGCCAGGGAGAAACATACACAAATTCACATTAGATTCAAAATGTAAAATATAAAGCAAATGTTAAACCATCCAAAAGCAAAATGTCTTCAAACCAAAGGAGAAAAAAAAAATCTGCAATTCAACAAGACTTCTGGACAAACAGTCTTTTGAGATGGATTTACAAAGAACGTGGGGACTGGGGACATGGCAGGGAAAAATGGCTTTATTTCAAACTACAAGTGGATGACTTGAAAGGTTGTTTAGGATGGTGAAATCTAATGTTTAGCTGTAGCAAAAGGCATAATGGGATGCAAAGACTCAAAGTTATTAGAATTCATATCAGTGCAAAAGCTCAGAAGCCACTGTATTGGCTGATACCTGTAGTCTGCTCCAAGAGAAGCTGCTACTGCATTCAGCTCCCTTTGCCTCTTACTAAGTTTTTTACTAACATATATAACAGCATCAGCTAGAGGCTTGGGCTCTTCTTCCTGGTCAAGCAGGAGGGATAAAAACAGGAGAGTCATGATTAGAAGGCTTCTGTATCAGTAACGAAAGTACTTTAATATTTAGTGAAGCATGGAGTAAAATATTCAGTGACAACAAAGGTAAGATAAACACACTTCCTCTATTTTTTAATGCTCCCCTACCCATGCTCAAAACCCAGCATTATTAACATACCATGCACTAGGAATGCAGAGACAAAGATTCAGCCAGCTCCCTAGAACATACCCTACTCCTTTCATCACAGGCTGAACACTGAAATTAAGGAATTATGAAACCTGATGGTATTGAAGTATTGCACTGTAGAGGAGTGAGAGAAGTAAGACTAAGGAGCTACAAAACAAGAAGTAGCAGCCTTCCCTTTCCAGAGGTCATTAGCTTTCTCACTCCTCCAACAGTAAACAGTGCACTAACATGGCAAGCAATACATAAATCCTCCCTTTCCTCCTATACTTTTTTGTTTTCTCTTACTTTTCTTCTCCTATTAAGGACAGAGGAAGGGAAGAAAAGAAGATACATGCATTAATACAGAACTCCAAACTTTAGTCCAAGACAAAATCTCTAACCCTGTTTAGCTGGAACTTGAGAATTTCTTAAGTGTGGTATCTCATTCCAATACTACAGAGTCTAAATTGGTACCTATTTATATGCCAAGTTACTTAGCCACCGCTCAATATTTGAGACAGTAATGCAGATAGTAGAAAAAGGTTTTAAAGTTCTTTGTCTTCCATAAGGAATTTCCTCTATCTTACATCCCTTTAACTGTCATTGAAGAACACATAGTCATGAATTTATCACAAATAACAATTCACAAATTCCTTTGTAACTTAAATCACAAAAGATACAGCTTTTTCTTATTTAAACCTATGCTCCAGGAACTAAGCCCCCAAATTTCCTACCACTTCTGGCTGTGCAGCAGCCAACTGAGGGCTGGCAGTAAGAGCTGCTGCATGATTTGTGCTGCTTGCCAGTGCCAGTTTCAAGTTTCTGCCAATGACTTCAGAGAGAGGTGTGCTCAGTTTCCTGCTTCTTTGTTCAGAACCTCTAGGAGTTCCCAGAGCTTCCAGAGCATCCTACCAAAAAAAAAAAAAAGGAGAAACTGAGTGCCTTTAATTAACACCCTACAAAACTCTCACCCAAATGCAAGATGCAAGTTTTACAAATACAGTAAGACTTCATACTAACAAACCAGGACAGCAAACTACAGTTACCAAGAGCAACTGTAGAACCATTGCACAAAAGCTGTACAAGGCAAACCCAATCTCAGAGCCCACAGAAGCAAAAGAAGAAGACAACAGTTTATTAATCTCTCTCTTCACTGCCATCACTGAGAACTGCCCTCAGTGGAAAAGCCAGTGACCAAACCCAGGTACTCCTGACCCCAACCAACTACTTTAATGTACTTGCACCTTGCTCTAAAGCTATTACATTAAAATGTACCATCAAAGCAGCATTTTATCAGAAAATGTAAACACTTGTTTACAAATATGTGGAGCAATTCCAAGGTGCCCTGTCACATTTATCAGTCTCTAGGTGCAAAGAATGCAGACTGGATACTGTCTGAAGTGTAGGACACACAAGCATATGGTGCAATAAGCACAAAGGAGCTTTGCTAAGGACATTACGACACTTACTATTCAATAAATTTCATCCACAAGCCATTAACTAAACTATATAAATAAACGAGCCAGTTTTCCGGGCTTTGTTCAAAAAGGAAAGTCTGTGTGTGAACAGCATAAAAATGGGTAAAAGCACAGGTGTCTGTGCTGTTTAAAGTTTATGCACACGTTAAATATTACTGGCCACACAGAACAAAAATTTTGCAAAAATCACCTTCACATCAAAAGAAGGCTTGAAGATCTTGTCTTCTGAAAGAAACTTTGATGGTGTGTCAAGATTTAAAGATGGTTCTTTCTGAAGTGGTCCCCCTTGTGCAACAGGAGTTGTCTTCCCAGTATGATGAGAGATTACAGCTTGGAAAGCTTTACTCTGAAACCTGTTGATATCAAGCGGGGTCACAGGTCCTTTTTTTCCAGCTTCAAGAAGATGAATAGGCTGTTCCAAATCAGAAAATTTAACAGTTGCTGGTGTCTTGCTAAGCTGAGTAACGAAACTGTCCGTATCTTTAAAAGAAACAAAGAAAACATCAGCAAGTAAGCACAGACCCCATGCACACTTATTTAACCAGCAACCATGAAGAACTGAAGAGAGGGGCATTGCAGACTAACTAGCTGAAGTCCTAAGATGGATCTCTCCTCAATTTCCCATGCAAGCTACACAGCAGCATACGTGCCGAAAAGGACAATGTTGAGACACTAAGCTTGAATCCCAACTGACAGATAACCATCAGAGCCCACTGTCTCCATGAGATTTGCAGCAACACACAATATCATCTCTGTAATCACAACTCAACAGTATGGTTGCAGGTACAACCTGGTCTAATGGAAAGTGTCCCTGTCTGTGGCAAGGCGTTGGAACTACATGATTTAATGTCCCTTCAACCTCAAACCAATCTACAATTCTATCTTTTTATTTGGAAAAATATCTTTTAGCTCTAATACTTTGAAGGTATTAGGAAAGAAAAAGAAGGCAGGTGTGATGAAATTATCGTGAACAAACAATGACACAATCATATCCCCTAACTTGCTAAGAACCAACCTTCAGCCTCTGTATTTTCAACCAAGAACTTGCTTTCATCTGCCCTCTTTCCTGTCCTTGCAGACTGCAAAAGCCAAGCTACAGTGACTGCTGGCAAATTCCACTTCTTCGCAGCTTCGTACTTGGAGCCATTCGGTTCTCTCACCACAAGATGGGTGCTGGCAAACATTCCTTTTTTTGCACTGGCTTTCCGCACAAAGAATTCTTGGACTCTGCAATTAGGTTGATAAAATATTCATTTAGTCATAAACAACATTAATCTAGGGCACACTTATACTATTATAAATTGTATTCTCACAACAGAAGAAGAACCAATAGAAGTAGATATTTAAGGCAACCCACTTCGCACTTTATAGCCTAATCTGCAGGAAGGAAAAAAAATCCACAAATACACCCCAAATAACCCCCAATAACACAACTAAAAAATGTTACACAGTAATGTTTCACTTCTACCAGCATTGAAAACAATATTTTTCATACTCCAGCAAGCCTCCAGCAATATCCCATTTTTAAATCCTACACTGGGCCTAACATTCTTCAGCAAGATGAATGGAACAGGCTTGCTTGCCTTCCAGAGTCAACAAGCATCACTTCCAAATGAACAACAGTTTTCTTTATATTACAGTTTTTCTCTTATTATCTATGACACAATCTTGCAAAAAGATGCCAGGGTTGAGAACTCATCAGCAAAGAATGTAGTTCGAACGAGCTACAAACCAGATCAAATGATACTTACTGTAAGCTACACTATTTTGCCATGTCATGACTAAACATACTTTTCCTAAAGATTTTCAAAGATTTCTGTGAGCTCTAAGCAAATAGGGAACCATTTCTTAGGAGCTGGGATAGTGAATAGTGTTCACCATACTTATGAGGCAGAGCCAGATAGTAAGTACTGAAGTGTCCTTTCCTAGACAACCAAAGAGCAACTTGGAAGGCCACATCTGAAAACCTGACTTTCATTGATCGGTTCACCAGCAGAGTAAAAAGTTGCTGAGACTCAGTTACTGACAAATAAGAGACTGAGCATATTCTGGTAGAAATTAGACTGTGTGAGAACTGACCATATTTCCTTAAAAAAGAGCAAAATTAAAGATATATATAATGATATTTCATTAATTCAGCACCAGATTTTGTAAATAGATGGAATTCAAAAGAGCTTTAACTCCAGTATCTGTAGAGAAGAAATGAAATGCATAATGGCAGCACATTGGCTCTTGAAAAGAACAAGGAGAAACTGTGACAGAAGTACCTGGCTCCCAGCAGTTCTGCCAGATAAGCAAGGGAGTCTCTCTCTGCACCCGTGAACTGGCTAAAAGAAAGAACACAATCTTCCAGAGGGGTAGCTCCTTCCATTACCAGGACTGGTGTAAAAAGTGGATTGGATCGGAGATCTAAAAGGGCCTGCTGTTCCACGCACGTTATCTTCAAGAAGGTGGAAGACATAAAAATGTCAATCAAGCCAAATAGTAACAAAGCCAACAAGATTTCAGCAATTCAACAGTAGCATTTATGGACTCAACAATGAGCAATCATGCTTCCATCGTAACACCTGAGACACATTATTTCCCACTGGATCAGACAAACTCTTTTTTTAGATCATGTCTATTTTGTCAAGATTGATATACTGAAGCATTATTCAGAACTTTTTAGTTACTGAAGTTCCAGCCCTGCAGATTCCCATAAAACTGGAAGTTTCCAGTTCAGTACATGATCTGAGGGTCTGTATAGATTTACTTCACAGGAAGTGACCTTATATGAAAACTGCTAACAGCAGATAGCCTATATCACGGGTCTATATCACAGGCCTGCTCTTGCCAAATATGGTTTGTATTCTTTGATTTTTAAGCTATAAAGACTTGCTCTTCTGCCACAAATTACCAAAAAAAACCACAACAAAACCTACAAAAAGCATGAAACAAACAAAAATATCAAATCATTTTTAGTCAACTAGCTCCTTCTACAGTTCATTTAGACAGAATGCTGTCAGACCTAATATAAGCCTGGGTCATGACAATGCAGTCCTATTTAACAGTCCTGTGGAAAATTAAGTGAAACAGATAAGAAGGCTTTTGTTTAGCACATTTCAAATGAAATGAGGTTGATATCTCATCTTTATATTTAAGCCATTAATAACTGCATTCTGACAAAACAAATTTCTAATAGAGATACCTGTTTATTTGGGAATTGAAAAAGTGTAACTCCCTTACCAGCCAAGTATTTGTGACGACATCACCAACAGTTGCCTTCACAGTGCACCCTAATAAAGGTACCACAGCATAGTCTGCAATGGTTCTGCTTTGCAGTGGCAGAACTTCCCCAGCATTCTCCTTAATAATATCTGCAATGCAGGACTCGTCCTCTTCACCAAAACCCAGGAGAATAAATCTCTTCCTGAAAAATAAGCCTCCTTCAGCCAGTGCAGAAGACTCTGCCAAAGACCCATTACAGACAGAAGGTTGATTCTCTCCTTGGGCAGTCGAGTTAGTAACATCACTGAAGGTTCTGGATGTCAGTTTTCCAACTTCATCTGAAAGGTTAAAGAAAAAGAACCAAGTATAATAATTGTTTGACAAGAACATCAAAGAAAATCCAAAATAGTTTCACTATGAAATTACAGGACTGTGCTGTTTCCAGCTAGGTTTTACTTAAAAACTGTTCTATATAGGCCGATTTAAATTTGAATTTTGAAACACAAAGTAGAAGTTAACATACTAGATGTGAATTAATTTTTAATAAGGAAATTCTGCAAGCTCAAATGCTAATAATGAGCAGTTAAATTTTCTACAGTATGCTGAGCGTAGAACATACCTAGTGCAGAATAGTTATCTGCATATTGAGAGAGGAAGTCATCTTCAGCAGTTTTCTGGTGCTTTATAATGTTCACAGCATCTTTCTTCAAGAGACTGTTCTTTTGGGGGAAAATTGACTTCATTCCAGGTTGTTCTAAAATTGGATTCTCTAACAGCTGGTAGTTTAGAGGGATATAGTGCTCCACTGGACATAGACAACCTTTACCAAATGACTCCAGCAACCACTTTGCTGTCACTATATGAGGCCTATAAAATAAAATGTTATAGAAACAAGTCACAGCAGGTTTCAGACCGAAAAACACAGTATATACACACACACAAAGTCTGTAACTCCAATACTAAGCAAGCTTTGGACAATTTACAACCCTTAAAAGACTTTCATTCTTTCAGTCTGAGAACAGAGCATTTCATAATTATTTTCTATAACATAAATGATATCTGCCACTGCTGCACTGCCAATTTCATCCTCTTCAATGCACTAATAAATACACATTAACACCTCTTTTTACCAATAAGAACACTTGCTTTTCTACTTGCTTTTCTAACCATGGCTACCCAAAGATATAGTACTGAAAAGCACATGTAGACACACTTACTACCACTAGCTGTAAGTCTTTTCATTTAAATCAAGAACTGCTTAGTAGTTTCAAATCAATACGTGATTTCAAAGAATCATACAATGGTTTGGAAGAAAACTTAAAAGATCATCTAGTTCCACTCCCCCTCCCATGAGCAGAGGACATCTTTGACTAGACTACGTTGCTCCAACCTGGCCTCAGACACTTAAAGGGATGGGGCACCACAGCTTCTCTGAGCAAGCAGAGAAGCCTCACCACCCTCACAGTAAAGAATTTCTTTCTAATATCTAAACTAAACCTCCCCTCTCTCAGTTTAAGGCTAGTCCCCTCTATAGGTCCTTGCCAAAAGTTCCTCTTCACCTCCCTTGTAGGCTCCCTTTAGGTACTGGAAGACCACCACAATTAGGTCACCCCAAATCATTCTCAAACAAATCCTCTCACCCTATCTTCACAGGAGAGCTGCTCCATTCCTCTGACCATCTTGGTGGCCCTCCCCCAAACTCACTACAACAGTTTGATGTATTTTCTGTGCTGGGGACCCCAGAGGTGGAAAAGAGGTGTAACTAGACCTTAAGCAATACAGTTATCACAACCTGTGAGCCGTCTTGTCCAAGAAGTGTTTCAGCTCATCATTATTTTCCCCCACAATGACATGAGTAACATCTTCATTAAGTTGATTAAATCGAACGCCACCACCGCAATTAATAAGCCTTCTCATCTTGTCCAACTTCCTGCCACTGAAGCCACAGAGATAGATCTACAAAGGGAACAGAGCAACAAATAAAGCCTTAAAAATGTAAAAAACAAAACAAAACCAGAAAAATAAGGTAGAATGTTTTGGTATAATTTGTTTCAACTGCTGCAGAACACAGAAACCAGTGCTGCAGCTTCTGAGAAGCAGCAAAAGAAGTTGAGCATTTATAAAGATTAATTTAGCTTTGCAAATTAATCTAGCAAAGCATCAATGTTTACTAATGGAACAAACCCCTGAAATTCCCAAAACAAAACAAAACAAAAAAAAAAAAAAAAAAAAAAAAAAAAAACCACAAAAAAAAACCAAACAAAAATCCCACACACTAATTCTAGAACCCATTCACGCTAACGTTTAAATACAGATGCCTACGAATATAAATTTTTATACTTCCACTACATTTTTAATATAATTATAGTCACAGATAGGTAGACACACACACACACAAGCACACGGACACAAAATAAATCTGGTATTTGTTGCTGACCATGGAAACGATTTTCTCAAGCAGAAAGTGCCAGTGCTTCAATACATTTACTTTTGCATTGTTAAAACTGAACATTTCAAAGTATACACCGTTCAACATACTCGACACCCATCTAACAAATCTTCAGCGGCTTGAAAAGAACTTATGTCCAGGTTTTCCAGCTCATCAGAAACAGGATCCAGTCTGCTGCTCATAGCTGAACTACATGCAGTTTCATTAACACCACTCAAATTGATATTGGAAATGTGGCTGACATCCGAAAAGGCGTGATCTTTAAATAAAAATAAAATTTAAAAAGGAGGCATTAGATTTGGCTCAGCTCTCTCTGCTGCTTCACTAAAGAAAATACAGATTTGCCACTTATTATTTTGTGGTGCTATAAGGAAATGTAAAGTCTGAAGAATGAAAAATACTAGGTAAGTAAAATCTTTGCTAAATCAAGGGTTTTCTTTACACACAGACTGAGCATCACCTTACTAGAAAGAGTGCTGATACATCTTCTATTTCTTAAAGCATGTCACCTATGACACAGCAGCCATTGAGACTTGTTTTCAAAGCTGTTATTCCAGTTTTGTGGACACCCGGTAGAAATACTTTTTAAATTAAACAGGACTCTTTATTATAGAGAAATCAACTCTAATTTAACAGGAATCTGCATCACATGGATGCAAATTAAAGTTGGCTGTATCTTTTAGGCTACCATGTGTGCTTACAAAATACTTTTAACTGTCCTTCTGTTATTAGCGTGGAATAAATAAAAGCAAGTGTCTAAAGAAAAATTAAATAGAAGAAGATTAATAAAAACTTATTTGTTCCCCCCCCAGACCTAAGACTGCGGTAAGATTAAACTCATAAACATTTGTTTTAAACTTAAACCTATGAACAATTGTGCTTTTGTAGGACTTACAGATATACACCACTGGTTCTCAAGAAGACAATCATACATCTAATTCAAGTTTACTTTTTTATCAATTATCCACACATTTCAAGTCTACGCATGTTGGAATATTCCATGGGCATAAAAGCAATCTGTTATGTTTTAAGCTTAAACTGAATCTAGAACTCAAACTATCAAATGACTATTTAAAAAAGCAAGCACCTTACTCATCTCAAAATACTTCTTTCTCCTTAATACAAATGTTTCCTACCTAATTGAAACCCATTTTAAAATATCTTACTTACTAGGAGGCTTGCTGGTGTCATTTGTAGGTGTTGATGTACTGGGCGCATCACTCAGTTTTGATCCAGCCTCTATTTTATACATTAACTCATCCTGACAGAAGCCTTTCTTGATGCTGTCAGAAAACCACTGCACAGACACACAGTGCACATTCCACTTTTTGGCACATTCATACTTCTGACCTTCCAGATGAAAACAAAATTTTAAAAAAACAGTCACAATTGTTAAAAGATTAAAGCATCAAACAGTGATTGCTGAAACATGTCTGGACATTAAGAAAATTAAAAAATTTAAATAACTGATTTTAATGGACAAATTATGTTATACTAGACTGCTGATGAGCTGCTTATGCTGTAATTAAAGTTCGAGTAGAAAAATTTCATGAATGGCTAACCCATGGTATGACAAGGCATTAAAGAAACAAAAAGGGGGGAAAGGCTTTAAAGCTTTCAAGCACACAAAAGAAAAGGGGGAAAAGCCCCAGCATTTTTCATTGTAGGCAAAGAGAGGGAAATCAAGGCAAAAAAAGAAAACCCTTCCCTTCTTCTCACAATAAAACTAAAATCCTTCCATCTTCCCAAGAGAAAGGAAAAAGAGCTTTCATTTTACCTTAATAGGGAATTTGGAAGGCACAAAGAATAATCAGTTAAAAAACATCAGGCCACAATCCAATTTCAATCACAGAACAAATTAAGCCCTATCCTGCTCTCCCCAAAAAAGTTTTTCTTTTCCTTATCCTCTCTAGGATTCTCCCTTTTCCTTTCTTTAAACACCATCTATATCTCTGGCTTTTTTTCCTCTTTTGCCCTCTTTCTCGTGTCTTTACAGCAAAGCCAAGGTTCCTGTGTAACTCCTTCCATCAACAGTGATTCCCTAGAGAGAAGCAGTAAGAGCAACACTGAAGCAGTCAGAGGAAGTTCAAGCTCCTGTGCTTACAACCTTCACACTATTTCAACTCCAGAAGTGAAAACAGCATTTATTCTGTCAGTGTTACCTTTTGGCTCTTGCACTATGAGGTGAGTGCATTCATTCATCTTGAGCTGCCCCGTGTACTGCCCACCATGCTCAGCAGTGAGGCGCTGAACTTCTTTCCTGTCGGAGCTGCTTAAGCCAGTGACACAAATCGTGCAGCCAAGGAACACAGGACAGGCGTAGTCTTCCATGTTAACATCAGTGTACCTCATCATGCTACAGGAATTAAAGAGAGAAAGAAATTATTTTGCAAGTAAAATCAGCTAGGAAAAGAAATTAGTCTGTACATAAGAATTACCATGACCCAAAACAAAATCAGTTTCGTTTTTTTCATACCCTTGCTGAGACTTATCCCACAATGCCTTAACCCAAGAGGGAAGCAAAATAGGTTTCTTCAAGGAAGCAGCTACCAAGTATTTCTTGCTGCCAACTTCTCCAGCTATAAGATGAGTTACTGACACGTTGAGATCTCTGTATACACATCCACCCATCATTTGAACATATTTATGAACCTCTTCCTGGATGAGGAAAAAAATATAGAGAAAATCATCAGGGGAAAAAAAACAACCTATGTGACAGTCATGTTCACTTACACCAAAAACATGGATTTCAACTGTCCATTATTTCCTCTAAAGACTGTTCAAAAAATACTAACTAGATATATATGGAAGCCATAAAAATGTAACTGTCATTTCCATTTTATTTACAATTATGATCAGCTGAACTTAATATATACCCTAAATAAAAACCTTACAATTATGCTGTATGAGCAAAATTTTGCAGAGGGTTGATGTTTTAGGCAGTATTAGAAAAAATGTATCAGAATAAAGTAAACGTATATAATGATATTTGAGGTGTATTAACATGCGAATAAACTACACATAGTCTACAAGCTACAGAAGACTGGATCTAGACACAGTGAGGCACATATGCTCTGACTGCTGCCTTACCAATGAACAATGCAAAGCAAATATCAATGATAGCCAGCTGAACAACCCATCCTTGGGAGGGCCTTACCCTCACGTCCTTCTCCAGGCTAGTACAGGACACGGTGACATCGGCCATGGTCATGTTGTGCACGGGATGCTCGGCTCTCGGGACACACCGCTGCGACTGCATGCAGTACAGAACTACCTGTGGTCCAACAATCCTACAGCCAAGCTGCAATAAAAGAGCAGGAAAAGCACAAAGAAAATAAGCAGAGGCTACACTGGCATCAGGAAGGCTTTCCTAGTCCCTGAATTCTGAAGAAGGCAGGGCTCTTGGTCTGTCCTCCGCCTTCTCCTCCAGCACCTCCAAGTAGCTGACAGTTTTGTTTTTACTTTCAGTTCTGGATTTGCTGTACAATCCTTGTAGATTTTTGGCCTCAGTAAAGGCAGACGATGCCATGGCTATGGTCAAAGAATTCCAGCTAGCCTATCTTTGTCCACTGGACAATTTCTTGCAGATCGAACCAAATCATGTTTATCAGGAGATAAATACTGTAAGACCCAGCTCAGCAACTCCAGCAAAATCAGAACTGACCATACAGTTTACTTTTCCAAATGTTTGAAAATAATCATTATGCTTCACTTCATCCTGTATCCTAAATACAGGATGAAGTTCACACTGCTACACTCAGTGCAGGAGAGAACCTGCAGGATGTAAGTGTGGACATGAGTGCTTTTAAAAAGGAAAGAACAGAGCTCAAAGTAAGTTGGTGGGTGACATACCTTCTTGAGATGACTGAAACCCACGCCACTGAAAGGATCACAAATGTAAAGTGATTTATCATTTTCTTTTATACCGAGTACTGTTTTTTCTTC
Source organism: Fringilla coelebs (assembly GCF_963513975.1). NCBI lineage: Eukaryota > Metazoa > Chordata > Aves > Passeriformes > Fringillidae > Fringilla > Fringilla coelebs. The sequence goes on along the minus strand of NC_140028.1, from coordinate 109,444,574 downwards.
AAGGATCTGGAGATGTTCTTCTGACTGGAATTCTTTTATAGACTGCAGGTAAATGATGCAAACATCAACATTTATTTAATTAGCAAATAATTAATAAAGAAGCAATCCTGTGCAAACTACACAAGTGCACGTCCTTGAAACAGCTCACAACAAAGCTACCATGCATACAGGTATTAGCAGAAGAAAGGGCTAAAACACCTCATGGGTGTCCTCCTTATTCTATTGAGTCTTCACAATATTCTGACTTAAATATTTGGCACAGAAGCCTTCAGGACCTGATCCTACCATGCGGTGCCTTTGGCTCCCACTAACCTCCCAAGGTGTAAAACAGTGTCCTTTCAAAGTTTGTGCTTAGATGAGTGACCACCATCCAGGCCTTCCAGGCTACATGTCCCTTCCCTACACATCACCGGGTTTTGAAATTGAAGCTACTTCATGAGGCTCTCTAACAAAACTGTTCTTGCTCAACAAGCTTTATTACACACTAAGCACCCCTGCTACAGAAACAGTTTTATTTCCAGGTATGCACATATAACTTAGCTTATTGTATGGCACATGCAGCTAACTACGACACAGAAATCACAGTCCAGTTCACCAAGTTCACCCGGGTGACCAAACTCACTTACCTCAAGAGCTTTAGAAAAATACTCCGAGCTCCCTGGAGACTTTATGAACTTCACAAAAAACGGCTCCTTACTACTTCTCATCCTTCAACTAAGAAGGAAAACCCAGTGAGCGCCCTGACATTCCCGTCGCAGCCCGGAAGCTCTCTCGCCCTGTCCCTGTCGGGCCACGGGCCCAGCACACGCCGCCCGGCCTCGGCGGCACCGACTTCAAACGGGCACGGAGGGGCGGGGACTGGCCGGCCCCCAACCGAGAGACCCCTTCCCCACCGTAAATCCCCTTCTCCACGGCGAGGCCCGTTCCCCACGGGGCCCAATGCCCGCACGGAAGGTTCCCCGCTATGCACCGGGTGCCCAGCGCTCCCGGCCCCGCCGCAGCCCCCGACAGACCCGGCCCCTCACCCGCGCGGGAAAGCGGCGGTGCTGGCACTGCGCAGGCGCGGGGCGGGGTCGGCAAGGGCAAGGCGGGGCCAAGGTGGGCCTTAGGGGGCGGGGCCGCAGCGGATGTGGGCGGGGCGGCTGCGCGCCCGCGCTCCCCCCGCAGGGGGCGCTGGGAGCGCGCGTGGGGGAGCGGGCGGGGCGAGCGCCTCGCTGAGGGCGGGGGGAGGAAGGAGGGGAACTTAGGGAATGACGGAGGAATAGCGCGTTGGGAGCGACCTGGAAGAGCGTCTAGCCCAAGCCTCCCCTGCCATGGGCAGGGACACGTCCCACTGAACATCCTCTACCCTATCCTGGCTTGAGCACTGTCAGGAATGGAGCATCCACAACCTCCTTGGGAAAGCTGCTCCTCACCGCTGTCACAGGAAAAAAATTCTTCCCAATATCTAACCTGTATTTACCCTCTTTCAATTTGTGTCCATTGCTCTCTGTCCTGTCACTGCAGTTCCTGACCGTGAGTCCCTGTCTGGCTTCCCTGCAGGCCCCCTTCAGGTGCTTGGTATTGGGTTTGCGAGGCCTGGTTTTTGGTAGCTGGGGTGGCTTCTCTGAGCAGCCTCTAGAAGCTTCCTCCATAGCCGGCAGAGCCAACCCCTGGCAGATCCAAAGATGGATTGGGACAATTAAAAATGGCGATAATGCCTCTGTGCTAATACATTTAAGAAGAAAGAAAATCAAAAGGTAGTTGCACAATGGTAATTGTGGCTAGAGAAAAGCGGAGTGTGTTGAGGCTGGGCTGCTCTCAATCCCTTCTACATGCACCCTGGAGCTGTGTCTGGCATTGCTGTGACCCAGCTGTAGGACCTTGCACTTCACTTTCATTCTTGTAGATTGTACCTTCCAATCTGTGGGCAAGAACATCAAATGCTCTCTTTCCAGGTCAGAGTCTGGAATCCTGAACCACACTCTTGGCATCTGCCTGCATCATGACAGGTTGACCCTGCCTACGCACCCAATGGACCTCCCTAGTGACCACAGTGGCTTGCTGCTGTTTGCATAATACTGATAATGCCTGTAGTGGGGGGAATCATTCCATTAGGAGATTTTCTTAGGAAAAGAGATCACAGCATCAATTAGGTTGGAAAAGACCTCTGAGATCATTAAGTCCATGACCCAACACCACCCTGTCAACCAGACCATGGCACTGCACCGAGAGCCACATCCAGTCTCTCCTTAAACACCTCCAAGGACAGTGACACCTCCCACTGGAAAGCCCATTCCAATACCTAATCACCCTTTGTGTGAAGAAACTCATCCTAGAAAATGTTTTGACTGAGGAAAGCACCAAAAGCCTGCCTGGGGTAGCGCATGTTTGTTGGCATCGAACTTTACAGTGAGACCACATGGTGGCACTGTAATCTTAAGAACGGAAGGGAAGTGTGTGCACAAGTCCCCGGTAATTGTTAGATTTTAGCTAGATTACCTAATTATTTAGGTCACTAAATACACGGGAATTCTTTTATGCACTTATTTATTTTTAAAAGCACTAATATAAATCATCTAGGATCAGTATGAGTTGTCTGAGATACTGCTTTTCCCATTGGTAAATGTAAACAAAATCAAATGTAATGACAACCCAAATAGAGTATTTATTATTTGATTATAAGTGACAAGCAGTTAAGAGCACCGGAGTTATCTTCATGGTTATTTGATTATGCTGGTTCTTAGTCCACTTGTAAAACCCCAATTTTGTCCTGCCTGTTCTTTCAGGGTTATGAAGGGGGATTTATTTTCCTTTTTCATTCTTCTGGACTGTTCTAAAAAATAAGGGGATGGGGTTGAGAAAGGATCAGAAGTCTAACAAAAAAGTTAACCAACTTTAATGGATGGTATAATACAATTATTATTACAGTTATTGGCAGAGTCCTTAACTGAATGTACCAGCAGTGCAACCAAGTACTGTGTTTTCAATTGTCTCCTTGAATGTGGATCACAGTTCATTGCAGTCGCTGAAATATGACTCGTTTTCATGTGCTGAAGTGTGATCCCTTTCCAGTGAAGTGATGGAAACCCTTGATAAGCTGCCGAACCGCTGGGCCGCCAACCTCAGTTCCACCTCTTTCCTCCGGAAGCTTTTTCAGTTTTTTCAAGCTTTTCAAGCTTCAACAAGCTTTTTCAGCTTGCTGCTTAGAAAGATCCATGATTAGAGGCCCATGCTGTAGAAGGATCAGGGCAGTTTTGACGTGCCTCTCAGAAGGCTTGTCAATGTGCCCACGCACAGTTGGTTGTTGTGCTTTGCTCCTGAAGGGCTGAGAAGGAGGAATGACTGTGTCTGGCATCAAAGCCCTCCAGAGAAAGGAGTTTCCTAAAGGCAAGGTGTTTTTAAGACCAAAAGAAAGTTCTTGTCAAGAGCAGAATAAAATATAAAATTGTTTTCATAAATGTATTCTATAAGTAAAAAAAAACAAAACAAAAAACAACAGCCTGATTAGAAGGCGTGTATTTGTCATTATGCTGATATATTTACCCATTTTAAAAGCATGTACAAAGTCCAGAAAGCAATTAATGCGCAGGGCCTTAAAGGAGAGTATGCAGCTGAAAATCTTGTAAATGAGATGAGAAGGTGTGGTATACTTCTCTTACACTTCCCATGTGGATGTAGTTCCAAAGTGGTGCTTAATATGACAAAATAAACAGCACAAAAAAAGTGGTTTGATAAGTAAAGATTTCCCTGTTTCACTTCCTGTTTTCACAAGCACTTTTCACTGTAAAATTTCTTTGAGACTTCTTGGAACATTTGCTTCTTTGAAAATATTATTTAAAAGGCTGTCTTGAGAAGCTGGGAAACAGAAATTGCCCTTCTGGATAGGAACAGCAAACAAAATATTCACTTTTTATTTCCTGTCTCCAAAGTTGTCCAATACCATATGTCCTAGGGGTAATATAAGAACTGCTAAAAGGAGAAATTGGCCCAAATCAATTAATACTATGATTATGTTATGTTCTTAAGCACCTGAGTAGCCCAATATTTATTTCATGTTTTCTATGTGTTCCCATGCTTTACAGGTTCCGAGCTTTATGGAGAATCAGTCATATTTAACCACCAGTCTTACTAATTATGGAAATTTTGCTCTCTGTAAAACTCCTAAGTAGGAAAAAACCCCATTGGCACAGCTCCGCAAGTAACACCAGCTTCCGAAACAAAAGAGAAATGGTCTGTGCCCTTGACTTTGTAGAACAGGGAATATTTTTACTTATTCAGATGTTTTGTTAACGTAAATGTTTATAGCATACACTTATCTCTAAAAACATCTGTGTCAATCCAGTTCAGAAATCATTTTCACATCTGTTTCACCACTGTTGTGGTGATAGCCATTATGCCAGCATTCATTTTTTTTTAAGTTTTTCTCTTATGTAGGCTACAAAAAAGGCAAGCAAAATCACTGCACTAAAAAACTAAAACACTCTTGACTCACTCTCCACATTTGATCCAGCCTGGATAAAGCTCCATATGAAATACTTTATTTTCAAAGTACTGTCACCACACTCATTTTCTGATCAGCTATAGGACATTAGTTTTTTAATGATAGCTCAGTTATATTATCTTTTTAGCATGAGTAGCATATAAAAGAACAGATGAGTAAAAGAGATCCTTCAGAAGTACCAAACTCAAAAGTCACTCAGGTATTAGCCCCTAGCAGTTAGAACTATTATGAGAAACATCTAGGTGGTTAGGATTCAACCATACACAAAGGAAAATATACCATGAAATATCTGAGTCCAACCTAAGTGTATAAAATTTCCATTCCATCCTGTATAATGGACCTTACTAATTTAGCGTTATTTACAGAGATAGACAACCAGACTAGTAAAAAATATGACTGAGACTGAGTTTAAATGAGTGAGGTATCTTGTGTGATGAACAAAGTCAAGAGAAGTTTCCAAAGAACCAGTGTAACTTTATAACCTCCAGTTCACTTCAGAAAATCTGTTAGCCTCCTCGCTCAGGCCCCCAGTCAGGTAATTTGCTGCATCTTTTTCATATATTTACAAATACCCAAGTCTGTGAGCAAATGCAAACTTTGGTAAATGTGTATTCTGTGATGATTTTTTTTTTCCCCAGCTGCCTTAGGGACAATATCCAGGAGAGATTCAACAGGCTTTCATCATAGAGTTGATCTCACAAGAGTCAATTCCATTTTTTCACTAGACACAACTTATAATGCAGCAGAAACTTCTTGTTCTCCAGTAGATTGTGTGTAGGTGGAGCTCGCTCGTTCAGCTGTGTCAGCATAGAAAACAGGACAGTATTTAGACAAGTGGACTGCAATCTGCTTTCGGAAAAAGCTGCGAAGATACTTCCTAAATTTTTCTCCAGCAAAGGCATAGATTACAGGGTTGATACAACAATGGATCATCGAGATTGTTTCTGTCACTTGGATTGCTTTGTGCAGTTGACCATTTCCTTCACAAGTAGAGATGGAAAATGCACCTTGAAAATCACGCAAGAGAATGCAAATGTTATATGGTGCCCAGAAAAAAAAGTAGATAATCATGATAATGAAAATAAGCCTGACTGCTTTATGTTTCTTCTCATTCCTACATTGCAGTAACGTCTTTATAATTTGTGTGTAGCTGCAGATCATGATTAACATTGGAATAAGAAGTCCCAGGATATTCATTTTTAAGGTGAGGAATTGCTTCCATGTATTTCTCTGCTCTGATGGATAATGAGCACTGCAAGTATAGCCTGAAGTTTCCTTCTGAGTTTTGTGAAATACTACCCCAGGCACAGAAATAAGAACAGCAACAGCCCAAGTGATGACGCTGGTGAGGACGCCGTAGGTAACTGTCCTGGCTTTCAAAGCAAACACCGCGTGCACTATAGCCAGGTACCTGTCCAGGGTCAGCAGGATTATGAAGAAGATGCCACTGTAGAAGCCAAGGAGGTAGACACCTGACAGAATTCGACAGAGCGCCTCCCCAAAAATCCAGTCGTGAACTGCGTAATAGGCCCAAAAAGGGAGAGAAAATACGAACAGCAGATCAGAAATTGCCAAGTTGAGCAGGTAGATGTCAGTCATACTCTTCAGCCTCTTGTATTTTACCAGGATGAGGACAACAAGCATGTTGCCTGTCAGGCCAAATATCACCACTAAAGAATAAAGAGGTGGCAAAAATTTTGCTGCAAAGTGCTTTTCCTCAGTTGCAGGGCAAGGCGTGGAATCACTGTAGTCAAATTCTGTTGTCATTGGCCAGTCGGTGTAGTCTGTGGTTTCATTTCCCATGGTGTATTGGTCTGGAAAGGAGAACAAAAAAGATGTTAAACTAGAGGAATCTCGAAGTTAGTAGTAAAGAGAATGAAATGTGCTGATGTTCTCTAAAATGAGGTCTGCTGATGAGCACACAAGCATTACGATGTCAAGAGAATGAAATTGCAGAGCTCCCAGGAAAATCATCCATACAGCTGTGCACATGCTTCATGTTGGAGGTGTGCAGTGTGTTATTTCACATGTGTACATTGTCATGTGCATTTTTCCGTCTCCACAGAGATCATCAGCTGCCTGGCTAAACCAGAAACAGAGGAATCTGAGTCATGGCTATTCTTGATTTAGGCACTCTGTGGGGGACTGGCCTTCCCTTGCTAGGAGTCTGGGCCTGGGAGGTGAGTGTGCAGCAGAGCTGTAAAAGCCATCAGGCAAATTCTGCTACACACTGGGAGAAGAGAAAGGCTGTGACTGTGATGTCAGCCCCCCCAGCTGCCAAAGCCTCCCCTTTTCCCAAGTCCCTGGTAGGACTGTGAACCAGATGCAGAAGCATAGATTTGTTTAACTTGATCTCTGAAAAGCTCAGGACAACTGTCTTCTCACAGGCTCCCCGAGAACGCAGAAGAACTCCTGTGTGTTCCATGAGAAGCTGGGCAGAGGATTTTGTGAAGTGTCAGAGGGACCAAAAGTGCTCCCTGGCCTCACTTAGTGAGGAAATGCAATCAATGCCTTTGGTAGCCACTCAAAGTGAGCTACTTGCTGTCTGCTTAAAGGGCTGCTCTGTCTTCCTGTGCCATCACAACTGCTTTTATCAGGCACTTCAGGACAGACAGGTGGCTGCCAATGGCACGGTGTTAGTTTTGAAATCAGCCTGTTCCTGGAAATGTCATGCCTGTTCTTAGGAAAAGGCAACAGAGTGCTCCTGATGCAGAAGAGTTTGGGCAGTGGGTCTGGCCCAGCTTGCTGTGTGATCCCTGAACACTCATGTCATGCACCAGTGTTCTCTCCTATCCTGATTGCACTTTTTTCAGTGGTGTGCTCTGCCCAATGTGGTTGCAGGCATCTTTTGCAGAGACCAGTCTCACAACCACACCATTTCATTCTGTCTGCACTTGAGTCTGCAAGTCTAAATGTCACTGAAGTAGCCCATGGCTGGAGTGACTGAGAAACAGCCCCTGCTCTTTTTTTTTGGTACAAGCTCATAGTGGTCCATTCTGACTTAGAGCTTCTTAAATGGTCAAAGCATCACTTTGTGTCTGTAGATAAAACTTCTCAGGAGAATAGACTATTTACTGCTGTAAAAACAAATTGCTTAAAATGCCAGTGTCCTTAATCTGTTTCAAAGTGGTTGACTTAGCTAAACTTAAGCTGAAGTCTTGGGGAATGGTCTATTTGCTGGGTCTGTGACCTTAAAAATGAGTTCTGCTGCCCGCTCCTGATGGAGATTCCTATGCTGCACAGTGCAGATGTGCATCTGCTCCAAAAGAGGAAGTTTTGCTGGAGCAAAATCTGAACCTTGTGCAAAAATAAATGCTGCTTTTGCAAAGGGTTTTTATGCTCTTTCCCCGAGTTTTTGAGTCTGGCTACCAGCTCTGCTCCCAAGAATTATAAGAACAACAACGTCCATGTTCAGACATTACTTTGGTATGCTGAGTGAGGTGTAAAGTTTTCTTTTGGAGAATGAGGAGTAAGAGAATATTACCAAATTGTAATTGTCTGGGTCTCAGCTTTGCCCAGATATAATTTCTTGATGACAAATAAGTGCTGTCAACCTCTTCAAAGACTGTCTTTTAGGAAACTCTGTCAATCTCTGTGAAACAGTTTTTTCCATAGTCATACTAACTATGTAGTTATTACAATGCAGCAGTTAGATGAAATTTGGGCATTACCCAAGTAAATATTTAAGATTTCCTTCAGCTGGACTTGCTAGATCCATGTTGCATGCCCTGACAGTAAGTCTCTGCACATAGCTGAGTATCCTCATTTACAATGTGCAAATCAGCCATGCTGTATACTGGGATTATGGGATGAGTGCCAGACCCAGAACTCCCTGTTTTGCTCATTTTGCACCTGTGGGATGGTCATGCATAAATATGGGTATAAAAAACAACTCAGTCATAAATGCAGAATGGGATTTTATGAGTAGGTGATTGATGGGATTCACAGCAAAATGCTGCCTTGATATTACTGTGATAATTCTTTTTGTGACAGACCTTTCTTCCTGTTAATTGCTATCTCAATGCCTTCTCTCGTTTTTCTTTGCCTTCCTGGAATGACTACCACATCTTCCCTGCATCTTGTCTTTTTCCTTACAACCCTTTTTGCATGCTTAAGTTATGGCTTCCCCTTTGAGCCCTTGCTTCTGCTAGCCAAGCCCCATTCCTCTAGCCCAGCCTTTGCTTCACAACTCTCTCTGCAAAAGTATTTACTACTCTGAATTGAGTATAGTATCCAGCACATGCTGACAATGGAGACTAAAAATACTAATTTGAAATCCAGAAAAAATAACTATAAGCAGGTTTGTGCTTTAGCCTATAATCTTGATGGTTTAGGAGACACTGTTGGCTGCTGGTTGGAACATTTCACTGGGTTAATCAGTTCACTAACTAGAGTAGGTTGTTCACCTAACTGGGCTTATGCTTCCTGATAATTAAAAAAACCCCAAAAGGCAGTCAACAAAGATCTCTGAAGAGATGATATTTTTTAAAAAGTTCTATATAATTTTGAGTACAGTTTAGATAAGTGCAATATTTCCAGAAACCTGCAATCCGCTATACAAATTCTGTTTCTCTGTTTGAGAAGATTAGCAGTCATTAATTTTTTAAAAGAAAGGCTCACCATAGAAAAGATGAGTAAACTCATGTCCCTGTTTCATGCTGAGTTTCAGGTCACAGCTTTCTGTGTTTTAGGAGGCAAAGATTTTGTTAAAGTGAGTTTCAGTTCATTTGCATAGTCCCATAAAATGGTAATAATTTTAAGGCTGTGGCAAATGGAGGTAAAGTGCTAAGTGTAAAGTCCAGCATGTAAACATGATCCAATCAGTCAGTGTCTGAAACACTAGTTTTTATGAAGGCATCCTATGAGAAGCATAAGTACTCTTAAATAACTCAACATTCAAACAACTGTTTTAAAGTTTTAGTTTTAAAATCCATATTTCCATCATTGCGCATCATTTTCAGAGACAAAATCAATGAGGCATACTCCTTTATGTTTCTTACTCAAATCAATCACTGTAGATTTATTTCTTTCCCTACCTGGATGCTCTGCTCAAGTCTTTCAGTGATTTTGTCCTTTAAGACTACTGTATTCCATTTAACATATATTTTGTATTTTGCCAGGGTAATTTTTAAAGATGAGTACACTGCCAGGATTCCGCTAGTATGTTTCACTTTAGACATCATACTACCTTATGTAGCTACTAAATGTAAAAAAAAAATAAAAGAGGCAAAGATGACTTACCATGTATCTTATGGTGCAGGTGATGTCTTGTATTACCACAACATGAGTAATGCTAAAATGACTTGTCCATCACAAAAAGAAGGTCAAAAACGCGTCTTCCTGTGTGAAGAAGGATGTATCAGTTTGAAAACTTCAAGCAAAAAAAATCTATTCTCATTTAAAAAAAAAAATGAAGGAGCAGTTCTCTGGTTCTCTTTTTTCTAAAAATGGATCATCAGATGTTACTTTTCTAACTCTTGAGAAGTGCAGATATGTTGAAATTCTAGCGGATCCTCCTAGGAGTTGAAGTTTCACAACCCAGCACTATAGTTTTAGAAAAAGGGTTTGTATAATTATTTTATCTTTTTCTTTTGCTAATTGTTTGAATCAACAGTTTACATGTGGCTCATCCCGATACATTTTTAAGTCATTACATTTCTTTTATGTTTTTCTGTCCTTTAAAAAAATGTGAAGCTTTTGAATAAAGTTTATGGTTCTATTCAGAATTACCTGTACTTTCTTTTATCTTGCTCTGAGTTGCAGTCCTTATATTTCAGGATAGTTGATCAATCCTATTTTTCTTTCACCTCGTCTTCTGGACTATGTTTTTTATTTTAATCCCTCTCATAAGACCATAACTTAGTCTGTGCAGTTAGCTAAAAGCTAAAGTCTGATCTAAGAACTAAAGTCTGATCTTTTAAAACATCACTGTTACTAATGTTTTGGAATTAAGCTTTAGAAAAGCCTGATAAAATCTGATCTCTTATCAATTTCCTTCCTCACAGCTAATTTCTCTGACTTTTAAACTGAAGCTGCACTGTGAGCAGATTTCTAGATCCTTCCTGGACATCAAAGAAATGACAAAGGAGGTAGGAAAAATACAGAAGGCAAGAAAGGGTGCCTGACCAAATGCCAGAGAACTCCTTAGAGAGAGCCCCTGAGAAGATACCTGGTGAAATACCATCCCCTGCCTCACCTTGACACCTCTTGGTAGGGTTCTGGAGGATCTCATCCCATCAGTGAAGGCACTAAAGCGATGCCTTTTCTGCACTCACCCCTTGGTATCCTTAAAAGATTTTAAAACAAAAGCACAATGATGTCTTTCTTTGGATGCTGCCATTCCTTAACGGAAGCCAAGGGAATCACAACTTCTGAGTTATCCCTCACGTCTTGTGGGGAGACAGTAAAGAGTGAAAAGCTCACTCTCTTTTCCTTGTCAACCCTTCTTTGCATGAGGGACTAATCTTTTTCCCATAGTACAAATGAATTTTTCTCTTCCTTTCCTAATCAGCTGTTCCAAAGAGCTCTTTAAAGGCTCAGGATCAAAATTAAAGGCCCCTGAAGGACATTCTAAGCGTGTGTTCACCCCACCATGCTCGATGGACTGACTATATTAGATCCCCTACACAGTCAGTGGAAATAGCTGCTTCTAATACTGCTTCCACTACACTTAAGACAAGTTCCCAATTACTGCCTAACTTTCCTGAATAAAAAATTCTGCTTTCATTAAGAAGGCTTATAATTCTGAAGCAAGGTATTGTGGCAAATTACTTTTTCAATATATAATTTCTAAACAATCTAAGTACTAAAATTAATAGATATTTTAAGTATCTCTTCTTGTAGACTACATTGATTTCTGTATGTTACATGTTACTTAACCCACTGGAGACACTAAACCCTTTCATAATTTCACACTACAGGAGCAGGGGAAACAGTCTCAAACCTGTTGCTGGACTTGCCTGTTTTTCATCAAGCTTTTTAATTCTAAAATATGCTCCGGCAAAACTTACCTACAGCATTTTGACTAACAGTAACAAGAACAAATACCACTACTGCTTTAAACTAAGACCTGTGGTAGGGTGGTCATCAGAAATAGTCCCTTGTTCCCACAGATTCATTGGCTTTATTAATGTGTTTGATTTTGTTGATTATAGTTTTTAGTTCCCATAGCTCAGTCTGGTCAGCAAGCACAGTGTGGTGTGTTATTTACTGATGAAGAGTATTGCACACCAACAGAGGGCCTCTGCCACTCACAGTTGTAACAGCTGAATAAGGGGAATGCACTTGGTCTGCTCAGCAGCTGCATCTTACAGCTGGATGAGAAAATCCCCAGAGAGAGTGTGAATTGCTGTGGCACTTGGCAGCCCAAGTACTGGGTTGTGTGGCTTTGTTGCCAGCACCTGCAGGATATCTACAATTAGCTCTACCCCAGCTGCATGTATGCAGAGCTGCTGGGAGGCCAGATTTGATCAGGTCTTGCATGAGGCTCTAAGTAAGCCCAATCCCCTTGTGCTCTTTTTGGGGCATTGGGTGATGTGCTGTTCATCAATGCTGTTAGGATAAGATCTTTCCTGCAGGAATTGGTCTCCTATCCAGTCCAAAATTTCAACACCCTAATATGGGACTGATCATCTTAATGTTGTCTCACCTCCTCTTCTCTGCTGCCTCCATATTTTGTGTGTGAACACAGGTATACACAATGCAAGCAACACATCCATTGTTGCAATTAGATTTTTCTCTCCTTTTCTCAATCCCTTGCCAAGCATTTCTTTGAATAAGGGCACTACTGCTTGTCATGAATGTCAGTCGATTTTAAGACTCTTTACCTAAGCTGAATCTTATCATTTTAACAAGAAACTGAAGCAATTGTTCAAATAAAAAAGTAATGATTCAGTGGGATGATATAGCTTTGAAGTTTACCTATCATGGTTTTCCTTCAGGGATGAATAGGAGTTCTGCTTAGTGATGTGATGCTCCTTCCCTCCATAAAGATATTCCTGGAATGGAAGTGAGCTACATTCCCCATCTGTGGTGCTCAAGTTGAGGTACTCAGCAGGTGTGCAGCCATGTACACTGACTGTTAAGCCAAGCTGCATTTGTCAATCTCTCCTACCCAATGTTTGATTATATGATTCATCTTTACAGCAGTCAGCCCATCACACTGAAGTGTCAGTATCTGAGTGGTATGGCACCCCCAGAGGAGATGCTGTAATTTATGTGAGATTTATACCAGTACCAAACTGGCTGCTAGGACACATACCAAAACCTCATGTACCACTGAGATACGCAAGTGTCATCAAGTATAATTATGGGTACAGAAACTTGAATTTTCAACTTACAGTTTCCATTCAAGTTATTGCAAACTTGCACCACCTGAAGAAGAAAGGCTGCGGAGAAGAAGGAATCCTGGCACAGAATGACAAATACCTTTCTTAGGTATACACAGTGTGATAGAGCACAACAGTCTTATTAAAAGTCTATTGCTACAGCAAATATTAATCCTTTTCATCTGGTCAAATGAAGGTCAAATGAAGACAAGTGAACATGACCTAGATTAATCTTGTTACTTGTTCTATTCACGACATCTGTGTCTAAACTAAGTTAGTATTAGCATGCATTTTCTTTCATCAGTAGCAAATGTCTTTGTCTTGAAAAGGCTGAATAAAAACATCCAGTTCAAACTACGTTACTGCTCAGGCTATTTTTTCTTATCAGCCTTCTCTTTCAGGCTCTCAAGTTCTGGTGACTCATCATTTGAGCCACCATCACAATCACACCCAATCTTGACATCTGTGAGATGTATTCTTTAGAGGAGAACAGGGGAAAAGCATGATGTACCACACCCTAAGATTTCTATCGTTGAGACTAGTGAAAAAAACCCAAAACAATTCACACAAAGGTGTAAAAGAAGATAGGTAACAAAACCAAATTCTGAAAGGCACAAGTATTTCTAAAGCTGATGAACATTTCTTCACATTGCTGTTTATTGTCAATAACATCAAAGAAAGGCAGGGGTTCTTTCACCAATCATTTTTATGCTGTTTGTTTCTTCATTGTAAATCTGTCACATATGTCATTATGCGTTGCAGCACATCCTGTCTCTTATTGTGATGATATTATTTTTTTTTGGCTTTCTCCAAGCTGCTCTTACTGAACAATGTTTCCTTATGCAGCATGGAAGAGAACGTTGCTTCCTTCTACTATTTTTATCCATGTTTGGGATGTATGTTCCACCAATTTGTAGATAAAGGGTTTTCATGATGCAATAGATTTTACTTTTGGGCCACAGTTATGCATTTCACAAAATTTAATCTTTCAGAATCTAATTTTTACACAGGCCTTTAATTCCCACACTTTGGGGTTTTTTTCAGGTACATTAATAGTACATAAATTCTAGCTCTAGAGTTTGGTGTTTTGGGGCTATCTCATCTGTGCCTTGGATATGCTCCTCCTGTGCATCAGTAACTCCTGGACCTTTTACCAAGCAGGCTGGGAAAATCACACGCAAAATTCTTTTCCCAGTGAAAACTAGGTCACACAAAGGACAAACAGAGTCTGTTTGATGACAAAGTATATCCCAGTAAGGCAACAAGCTAGCTTGAGAGGGGTAAAAAGTCACCAAAGTATAGTACAGGAGACGTTAAAGAACTTAGGAAAAATGAAGGAAAAACCAAATATGCAGGAACCAAAATCTATAACCTGAGAAGTAAGAATAGGAGGACGCTACAAATCAAGCTACAAAGGAAATGAAACTGTTGATAAAGCCAAAGAAGTTTGCTTAGTCATTAATGGAGTTAAATACCTGCCTATAAAGTATGGTTGCCTCTTACTCACAAAACCCCCTTCTTCAAAGGGCAGGCAGGGTGAAGGAAGTATGCACTCCCTTAAATGGAGATCAGAGAATGCAAAGCCAAGGACTTCAGCTTTAGGTTGGTACCTATGGGGAAAATGTTGATTTTTTTGTTGTTCAAAGCATAGAAGAATGAGCACTTGGCATTTTGGAGGTATGCTAGTTTTGCGGATTTATGACCAAGCACCCATCTCTGCCCAGATATAAAAGAAAAAAAGTATCTCAACTGCATGTGTGAGTCAGCTTCCTGCACATCAGGTGAAAGAATCCATACCCAGGACAAAGCCAGCCCCTAGAAAACAGAAAGTACTTTCAAGAGTCAAAGGTTGGATATAGTCTGTAGTTGCCCATACCTTATATTAGTGTCCCTGCAAGGTATGTGCAGATGGCTCTTTTACTTCCATCCATTTGGTTTGCATTCCATTCAAAAAGTCTGGTATCAGGATAGGTTTGTTGTTATGGGTATTCTACTGGCACAACCCTGTAGACAATTCTGGAGAGCTGAGCATCACTTGGAGGTTTGTGCAGTTTTACATATTGGCCTGTGTTTTTAAAAATGCTGCCCTCCTCTCTCTCAGTGCTGGGGTCCCACCTTCCCAGCACCAGTCGTTCCAGACTTCAAACATTCAAAACAAGATTGCTCTCACTGTCACCAGATGTACAGAACATATTGGCAGTGACACAAACTTTGGCAACCTTTTTTTAAATCCTTCTGTTCAATTTTTTGAATAAAGTACAGCTCCTAGTAGGCAAGTGTCACCAAAATATGGGTACAAAGCATATTGCATGCACTTGTTCTGGCCTGGTTGCTATAGATATTCCAAATGCACCAGAATTTTCCAGTTTGGTTTTTTCCCCTCTGTTACTTCCTTTATTAGGAAGTAATGCTTCTGAGGCCCCAGTGACCACACTAAACACTTCCTGGTGAAGGGCAGTAGGCATCAGCAGTTGAAAACAGCAGTAAAATTAAATTTCAAAATGAGCAGTATCTGCCTGTTGTGCTGTTTAACCTGGTCAGTGTCATGTTGTTCTCCTGGCACTTTCTTTGTTTCTAATTAACTGCAACAAGATACCATGTAAATTTGTCCTTATATTCTTTGTATTTATCCCTCGTGTAATTTTCACTGGAAGGAGTGATGTTTACTTAGAAGCTTCATAACTGTAAATCTCTCTTATCATGCAGGGGCATGTCGCAGTGCAAAGCTGCAATGAAGAATCAAAGATTATCTTGCTTGGGCCCATAACAATAGCTTAATGTTTAAGTTTAGTTTATTTGTGTTCCTGCAGCACAAAATAGAAGATTAAAAAAAAAAAAAGAGGAGGGGGAAGGGGTTGTAGAATTTTGCTTATCCAGTGGTAGATAGATAAGAAGAGTGTGCAGGGGAGAGAAGGAGGTGTGGATCATAGGCTAAAAAAAGGAATGGGCACAATGAAGCAGAGAGAGTGGTAGGGTGCAGCAGAAGCATATTTCCATATTGAACTTTGAGGGCCTAATTTCCTTACACATAAAACTTGGGACAACAGGCACACTACCTGTCTGGGATCCCTCTATATGGTGCAAAGAGATCTAAAATTTGCTGCAGAGAGTCTATGGAGAATCCTGGTTTTATCCCAATATTAATATAGTAACTTCTTTTATTGCCCTTTTTTATTGCCACTTTTCCCTTATTTATAACACACACAACTGTATTTCTCCAAATCTCACTAATTTAAAATCTGTGGTCCCAGACTTTTTCTAAAGCTATTGTAGATCACTCTTCTCAAGTTTGCTGATGGATAAAATCTGTGCCAGCTGCAGAAGCTTCTGGACTGGGCAGACAGTTCTGTGTTTGCTTGGTTTGCAGTGTGGTACTGCAAGTGCCCATTTGTCTTTTTCTCATCTCCACTCTGAGAGCAGAGCCAATGCACTTTTGTTTACAGAAGAGATAACGGGCTACAGGGATTTCCAGACACTGATTTTATTAATTTCACTGCATTAACATGAAAACAGGAAGAAATTTAATTCAACAAGAGAAGGATTTACAGTTAAACACAGCAATAGAAATATCACCATTATAGTCAGATTTTTATTGCACTGAACTAATTTATGCTTGAAAATGATAAAGGTGCTTTCACATTGTTTCAGTAAAGAAAGTACAAAAGACAGAAAACCTATCCTTTTTAAGTCAGGAAGTTTACTGTGAGGATAGGTTTTGGTCTTTTGTGTAGTCTGTCTGTGGCTGTTAACCTCACAAGGTTACAATAGCTGATGGGGTAAGAGCTAACAAACAGAAGCAGTGCCCAGGCATTTTAAGGCAAGAGGAAGAAGAGTATTTGCACCACCTAGATTAAGGCATAAGATACCCAAATTAAGAGGCTGACATTTTTCTTCCCCAGCTGGACAGTTAATCTTCCCCTGAGACTAAATCCCATGACTGCTTCTGGCTCAGGCACTTCTTACTCTCTATTGACCACTGAGGGACCTTGAAGAGATTTGCTGTTAATTCAGGCATCTACATCACATGCCTGACCTTAAGTAGCATGGAATTCCCTCTGGTGTCCTTGCTGGAGGTTAGTTGAACCTGCCTCTCCAGATTTCCATGAGCAAGTCCTTGCACACATGAGCTGTGCCCTTCCAAGGAAATGGGGAAAAAGCCAGAAGGACAGCTCACTTGCCTAAGGAGTGCTCACCTGCACTTCTTTACAGTTTGAAGTAGGAAATTGTCTGCTATGCTCCTTCTTCCTCTTCTTTGCTAACCCCATGTCCCTAGAGTTCCTTTCTTTTACAGGGAAACTCTCAATGGCGGAATAAATATATGGCCACTGTACACCAGTAGGCTAATGGTTACAAGTCTTCAGTCAGCATACAGTTCTCATTGAAGCACCAGCTGGCAAGAGGCACTCCTCCTGGGAAGGCAGGAAGGTATGCCTTGTCTAGAATTGGCTGATTTTGCAGTTCCACGGCCACTGTCTTCCTAGAAGTGTATCCCAAAATTAAGAGTTGCTGTGCATGTAAAGAGCATGTTTTTCCCATGGAGGAGCCTAACCTGACACACCAGTGTCACGTGTTGCTGTGTCAAGTCTTCTTCTGCACATGATTTACCTGTCCAGAGCTAGGGAGGCCTGCTCTCAGTACTGTGCTCACATCCTTCAGAGGGTCCTGATATTTTGCTCATACAGAAACTTGCATTGCACATACCAAGGTAATTTTCATTCAGGTCTTGCAGATCTTTGCTGAAGGGCCTTTATTGGTTTCGTTTTGTTTCTTTTTTTTATTTTTTCTTGGAGGGATGTGACTTGTCAGAAACAAGCTCACACTTTTTATGAGTGCACCATCTTGTACAGTCAATAAACTTGGTGTATGCAGTTGCTTGAAGAATTGCACCCACAAAAATAACAATGTTGCTGATTAAAACCACACATTGGAAAAAGTCAGCAACTGAATGGTGATATGGCAGACATAAAATTAAAAAGCAAAAAACAAAATGCTATAACTTAGTTATAGCTGTTAAAGGATTATATTTAAAAACGACTGCTCTATTAGCAAAACAGAAAAATTCTTGGGTGAAATGGTCCCAGTAAGATCTTGTGATCGATATTGTATTCTCCTCTCAATAAACCTCAGTGGATAGATTTTTGTAAAAAAGCACGATCATATTTGTCTGGGTCCTATTTAAATCTTGATGAGACCCAGGATGCCTTAAGGATGTGCCACTGTTAAGGCAAAGCAAGTGATGCAAAATTTGCTAGCTAATGTTCTGATGTATTTTTACAGTCCAGTAGAGATGTCATGCTCTGCAGTGGACTGTGTGAATGTGGAACTGACTCTTTCCAACTTTTCACGATACAGACTTGGACATTTTTTGCAAAGGTGAGGTGCAACTTGCTTTCGGAAAAAGGTATAAAGATATGCCCTAAATTTTTCTCCAACAAATACATAAATCACAGGATTGATGCAACAGTGGATCATTGAGATTGTTTCTGTCACTTGAATTGCTTTCTCCAGTTGAGCTTTAAGTTCACAATTTGGGGTGAAAAGTGAATTTTGAAATGTATGCAAAAAAGAAGATATATGGAATGGTGTCCAGAAGATGAAGTAAAATATCATGATTACAAAAATAAGTCTGACTGCCTTCTGTTTTTTCTCATTCTTGGATCTCAATAATGTTTTTAGAATTTGTGAGTAACTGAAAATCATAATGAGCATTGGAACAATAAGTCCCAGAATGTTCATCTTTAAAGTAAAAGAGTACTTCCAATTAATTGTGGAATCAATTGGGTAATGAGCACTGCAAGTATAGCCTAAACTTTCCTTCTGCGTTTTCTGAAATACTATCCCAGGAACAGAGGCCAAAACAGCAACAGCCCAAGTGACGACGCTGGTGAGGACGCCGTAGGTAACTGTCCTGGCTTTCAAAGCAAACACTGCGTGCACTATGGCCAGGTACCTGTCCAGGGTCAGCAGGATTATGAAGAAGATGCCACTGTAGAAGCCAAGGAGGTAGACACCTGACAGAATTCGACAGAGCGCCTCCCCAAAAATCCAGTCGTGAACTGCGTAATAGGCCCAAAAAGGGAGAGAAAATACGAACAGCAGATCAGAAATTGCCAAGTTGAGCAGGTAGATGTCAGTCATACTCTTCAGCCTCTTGTATTTTACCAGGATGAGGACAACAAGCATGTTGCCTGTCAGGCCAAATATCACCACTAAAGAATAAAGAGGTGGCAAAAATTTTGCTGCAAAGTGCTTTTCCTCAGTTCCCATGCATGGTGCCGCATCGCCATAGTCAAATTCTGTTGTCATTGGCCAGCCGGTGTAGTCTGTGGTTTCATTTCCCATGGTGTATTGGTCTGGAAAGGAATAAAAGACCATTAAACTAGAGGAATCTCAAAGTTAGTAGTAAAGAGAATGAAACATGCTGATGTTCTCTGAAATGAAGTCTGCTGATGAGCACACAAGCATTACGATGTCAAGGTTAGAAAGAGAATGAAATTGCAGAGCTCCCAGGAGCTCCATCCATACATCTGGGGAGTCACACTGGTGCATGTTGGAATTAAGTGTGTCATTTCCCACGTGTACATTGTCACGTGCATTTTTCCTCCTCAGTAGAGCCTGTCAGTTGCCTGACCCAGGGGGAGAGGATGAATGAATTTAATGAGTTGTGGGTAGTTTGGGGCTCTTGTGCTTTTCAGAGGCTTTCCGGAGAAGTGTAGAAAGCCAGGAAGGCAGCCTCAGAAGAGCACTGTGCCTGGCATGCAGAGCATAGTTTTGCTTCTCCTTGGGATCTTGCCACCTGCTCATCGTGCTGCTCCATCCTGTAACCCTTACCCATGGAGGAACAGGCACTGGTCAGGTGTCAATAGTGCCTGCAAAGGCACTGTGAAATGGGTGGAAAACAGCTGACTTCAAGCACTTCTTCAGGTTGCTTCAAGTGACATTCTGGGAGCCTCAATGCCTATGGGAATTAGGACAGTACTAAACATACCTACCTGTGCTATTGTGGGTGTTGAAGAGTGGAAAGTTGGCAGCGTTGGCAGTGTTAAAATGGCAAGCCCTC
The DNA here is from genome assembly GCF_963513975.1 of Fringilla coelebs. Classification (NCBI taxonomy): domain Eukaryota; kingdom Metazoa; phylum Chordata; class Aves; order Passeriformes; family Fringillidae; genus Fringilla; species Fringilla coelebs. The sequence goes on along the minus strand of NC_140028.1, from coordinate 109,424,704 downwards.
GGTGTTTTACAGAGCCTAGGGCAGGTGTAGGCAGTGGAAGGGTGCTGGTTTCAGATAGCTCTGGAATGAAATTGCTGCATGGTCCTGTAGAGAGAACAAACAGACAAAGACCTTAGCAAATGATGCAAAAGAGTTGCTGTTGGAGTGGCTTCTAACATCTGTTTCTGTTGTGGCATCTTCCTGTTAGCTGAAAGGCCTCTCCACTGCTGTTTGGGGATGTGTGGAGTTTTAATTCCTTGTTTCAGTCGTTGTTTACAGCCCCTATCCAGGAGCTGCAAAGTTCAAATTGGTAGAGTGTCTTAGAGGGGGCACAAAGGCAAAAGGCAGCGATGTGGCCGTAGCTAAGAGTGTGCACTACAGTTCTTCATGTGATGTGGTTCTTCACCCCTTGTCAGTCAGTGTTTCCAGTAAGGCAACAATGAGGAAGTGCGTGGGTTGTGCAAACCCTCTGTCCCTTCTGTTTGGGTTTAGGAATGGTTGGAGGGACTGGACTTCCCCTACAAGAATGGGTCTGGGTGTCGCCCCCCCAGCTGCCAAGGCCTCCCCTTTTCCCAAGTCCATCTGTGAACCAGATGCAGAAGCATAGATTTGTTTAACTTGATCTCTGAAAAGCTCAGGACAACTGTCTTCTCACAGGCTCCCCGAGAACGCAGAAGAACTCCTGTGTGTTCCATGAGAAGCTGGGCAGAGGATTTTGTGAAGTGTCAGAGGGACCAAAAGTGCTCCCTGGCCTCACTTGGTGAGGAAATGCAATCAATGCCTTTGGTAGCCACTCAAAGAGCGCTACTTGCTGTCTGCTTAAAGGGCTGCTCTGTCTTCCTGTGCCATCACGACTGCTTTTATCAGGCACTTCAGGACAGACAGGTGGCTGCCAATGGCACGGTGTTAGTTTTGAAATCAGCCTGTTCCTGGAAATGTCATGCCTGTTCTTAGGTAAAGGCAACAGAGTGCTCCTGATGCAGAAGAGTTTGGGCAGTGGGTCTGGCCCAGCTTGCTGTGTGATCCCTGAACACTCATGTCATGCACCAGTGCTCTCTCCTATCCTGATTGCACTTTTTTCAGTGGTGTGCTCTGCCCAATGTGGTTGCAGGCATCTTTTGCAGAGACCAGTCTCACAACCACACCATTTCTGTCTGCACTTGAGTCTGCAAGTCTAAATGTCACTGAAGTAACCCAGCCCATGGCTGGAGTGACTGAGAGTCAGCCCCTGCTCTTCTTTTTGGTAGACAGTCAATTTAATTACATGTTGGGCCATTCTGAGCTGCAGCAGGTGAAATTTTTGAACTGTCTTAAGCTCGTGTCAGCTTATTCAGCTGTTTGAGAGAAGGCTGTTTTCCTGATATATAATTACAGAGCATTCAGGATCCAGAGGACATAGTTTTGATTTGGATTTTAATCTTGGTGGATATATATGTAATACAAATAACCTTCCTGAACAAATTTTGTTGGTTACATGGTAGTAAAACAATTTTTTGTGTGTATATAATGTATGTAATTTTTTGTGCACATGTACTTGTGTATATAAGCACAAGTAAATATACATATACATACGCCTATATATAGAATCATAGTTCTGTAGAATTGTAGAATGATTTAGATCAGAAAAGACCTCTAAGATCATTGAGTCCAGCCATTAACTTAGCATTTTCAAGTCCACCACTAAATCATGTCCCTAAGCATCACATCTACACAGCTTTTAAATATCTGCAGGGATGGTGACTAAACCACTTCCCTAGGCAGCCTGTTCCAGAGCTTGATATCCCTTTCAAGCTTTCCCCTTTCCCTTTCTTCAAGTGAAGAAATTTTTCCTAATATTTGATCTAAACCTGCCTTGGTGCACTTAGCCTTGTAGAATCTTTGTATCTGTATAAAAAGAAAGTAACTTTTATTTTCTTCAAAGTTTGGAACTTATTTTGGGTTGTGACAACAGGAGAAAATAATAGTGGGAGCAACAACACTGAAGTTAACTGACTTCCTATAGATTTGTCTCCTTTGCTCTCCAAACCTTGTGTCCTGTGAAGGGTTGACCCCAGCCAGCAGCTAAGGCCCCATCTGGTCAACCCACTCCCTTCCACACAGCAGGATCAGAAGTGCTGAAGAAAAGAAACTTGCAGGTTGAGAAAAAGCTGAAAAAGAGAATGAAACTGAAAAAACCCACAAGAGGCGATACAAGGACGAATGCTTGCCATGTTCAATAAGCAGGCAGATGCAGTCCTTGAGCAATGCCTGCTCTGGAAAAAACTTCCCTTTGCCCCCAGTTTTATTCCTGAGTGTGGTGTTATATGGCACAGAATATCCTTTTGGTCACTTTGGGTCATCTGTCTCAGCTGTGCTGACAAACCAAAAAGACATCACCATAAGGGATGCTGAGAAGAAAAGTAAGTCCATCCCAGTCAGACCAAGCTCTCCTTTCCATCTCTTGCCCTATACAACTGACACTGACCCTGGCTAGAAAGACAGCCTGTGCTGTGGTTGTTTTATTTACTGGCTCTGACCTGGTAGGAAATCTCACAGGATTTGTATGGTCCTCCTTTCCAAAACAAGCAAAAAATATTAAGAGTATTTTCTGAGATGCTTTTTTAAAAGATGCTTCTCTTTTGCACACAGGTGGTGTTAATCACAAATAACTCTAGAAAACAGACCTGGATAAAAAACTCTACTACTGGTTGCACTTGATTTTATTTTTTTTCATTTATCTCTAACCATATTTCCCATTTTCATTTTTGTGCAGAAAGAAGCATCTTCTGCAGAAGTTGTAGCCCTTGACATGATGTCTGGTTTTGGCTCTTAAATTATCTAGGTGTGAACCTTCAGAAATAAGTGTGTCACAGCAAAGAGATCTCCAGGTTTATCTCTGCTCTTGTGCTGTTCAAACATAATTGGAGTAATTCTTGATTTGAGAACTTGAATTTAATTGTTTAATTTTTTTCCTTTTTTATTTCTGACCAAAATTATGTATGAATATTCATAAAGTCTTAACTATTTTCATTTTCTGTACTGCATGTGGCCATCAGTGCCCACTGTCCTGACCACAGTCCCACTGTTTCTGCATGCACAGGGTAGTTTCAATTGCTGGCAGAAGTTTTGAATGGTTTTTGCAAAAGTAGGCGTCATGTCAAGGCTAAGGTAGACATATAAGAGGAGAACTTACTAATTTATCCTGTGTTTAACCATGTAAGACTATCTAAACACATGAACAGTCCAATAAGAGGCTACTGTTGTTTCCACTTGTTCTGAGTTGCCAAAGAAGCCGGATACAGAGAGGTTTGGCCAAGCAATGGGCCAAATACCAGGACCCTGGAAAAAAATTCTTGCAAAGGACATTGAGTTACATCTTAAATGAGATAAAATTTGGCTTGCTGGATACTTGTAACTTTGTGAGCCCAAATAAACATAATTTCATTTCTCTTAAGTTTTAACAAAGCTGTACTTATGGCAACATCAGAGATTCTTGTAATGAAGGTGCAGCCCTGAAGTCTTTCCAGATTTCTGTCACTAGCTCCTAAGCATTAGCTGCTATCTACAGTGTCACTTGAAGCTAGAAGATGTCTGGTGCTGGTAGGACTATCAGACATGATATTGTCATGTCATTCAAGCAAAGCTGCTCCTGAGTTGCTGCAGTGACTTATTTAGGGATGACATTTGTCACAACCCAATGAGTCCACTGTGCTCTAGAGGGGATTTGGACAAAGCTTCCCCTCAGAAACCAGAACTTGTAGTAACTACAAGTTACAAAAGCATCTGTGCATGAGTGGAGCTCCTTATCTCAAAACTGAATGACCTTCCCAAAGTTCCCTGCACCTTTTCTCAGTTTACAAAAAGATTTCTCTTTGGAAATGTATGAGCAGGTGACACAGTGTTACTGCCCTCGCCCTCACTCTCCTTCTTTCACAAATGCCAGCATCTGGCACACAGAAAAAGAAATTGCCTAATGACTTGTAGTCAGCTTAAAAGTAAGTGTCAGCAGCATCTAGGGCACTTTTTGAAGAGAGAGAAGTGCAACATAGCACTGAGTAATACTGAAACTCAAATAACAAAAAATAATGCCGCATATTCTGATAGGCTCTGCAAGAGAGGTACCCAGTGTTTCCTGCTCATAGCTCTACCTCTTTAACTTTGCCTTTGACTTTCTAGGAGGAGCAAAAGTGCAGAGAAATCTGTGCACAAACAGCTGCACTTGCTTGGAGAGCAAGCATAAAAGTAAGAACTTTTCCTGAGTTACCAGGAAAGATGAAGGAAAAGATGGAGGTGTAAACTCAATACTCTGTGTAAGACTCTAAACTGATAGTTTCCCTCAAAAACAACTTTTCGTGTGGTAGTGACCACAGGATTTCTTTCTAGGATTTGACTGGGCAAAGAGCCCCTTCCAGAATTAAACCTTGCCTGGGAAACCTCTTCCTCTTTTCTAACAGTTGAGCATTAGAAACATTCAGAATTACTTGCCTCCTAACTGATACGTTTTCTCAACCCTGCAAAACTTTGAAAATAAAATATATTCTGGGCTGAAAAGAGCAGGCTTATTCTCTGTAAGCCCTCAGGATCTGATTGTTTACGTTCCCCACCAAAACCAGAAAGACAGCCTGGCAAAAATTCTGAGCTTTTCTGCAGTTAAATAGAATCAGTCTACGGGCCTCAAGAAAAAAGAAGGAGGATGTGGTCTTACCTAAACAAATGTAAAGTAAAGGAATATCATAAGCACTGAAAATTAGCATTCTGAGAAAGAGAAATTAGAGACATGGATTAAGTATCTTCCTCCAAATCATGAGTATTTGGATACATAGGCTCTTCTCTTGTGGAAGCTAAGTTCTGGGCTAGTATGTCTGTTAGGGTTTTTTTTGCTGTGGTTTGGTTTGGGTTTTTTTTTTCAGTATCTGATAAAACATTGAATTGGGAGTAGTTCAAGCAGCAGTTGTAGTCACAACCATTCTGAGGATGAACTCAAGTACCAAATGGAAGGCTAACAGCTTGGAGGGGAGGCTGCCAGCATATGCCATGGGATCATGTGATGTCCTGTTATCGTTCCAAGGGTCTCTACACTGAGAGGTTCAAGCCCCCTGCTCTGTTGCTGTCAGCTGTTCCAGGCAAATGAGAGTGCAAGTCTCCCAAGAATGTAAAAAAAATGAAAAAGGATTTGTAGGCTATTGTAGATTTTTTGCTAATATACAAGTGGGAAATCTCATTTATCCAAGCAGGGGAGCTCACCTTTTCTTGGGTGTGAGCAGTAAAATTCCAGGGTAGCACTGATGATTTTTATTCATGTAAAACCTCATTAACAAAAATTGCAATCTGGGTATAAAACTGATACCTCATTGAGATGTAGCTGAGGTATGGAGTAAAGACTTTCTAATGTGGTGACTCAGAGACATCACATTAAAAAGAGGACCCAGTCACAATATCCCTTTAAAAATGATAATGAAATAACACTTTTAACAGATTAATAATACAGAGAAACCATGTGATAGGATAGGGATGGAGAACACCTGCCAACTGCATCTGACAGAGCAAGATGCCTTTTAGATATGGAGCATTTAAGTTAAGCATGAAGGATTTCACATCTGACCAATTTTTATCCTTAGCAGAATGCAACTTCAAGCTATTGGTCTCCTGGAACTGCTTCAAAACCAAGACCCAGTAAGTTTCTGGTACAAAAACAGATTATCATTTTCTACACAAATCATCCAGTTGAATTCTCTACTTTCACATTTAGCCTCATCCCAAGCTCTAAGCTAGTTACAAGAGTCAATTGTTCCCAAAGATATTATCGCTGCTGAAATGTCAGAGATAATACCTGCTACTGCCACTGTCATTAGGCACAGTGACTCCCCACCTAGTGAATTTCTTCTAAATTTACACACATGTAGATGGAAAGATAAGGAAAAAAAATCAGCTACTCACTGTTTCATCAAGCTGGTCTAACTGTGGGTGCTTCTTCTTTGTGAACGAACATATATCTGAAAATAGGAAACAGCACTTCCTGTGACATATTGCAAAAGGGGGGTAAGTTTCTTTTCCCCTGAAAAAGTTCGGTTTCCAGGATGAGGTCAGAACTGGTGGATGAAGACTTTATGGGGGCCAGCTTGTTCTACTCCCGCTGGAACTACTCCATCACTACAGGGTTAAGTCTGGCTGGTTCAATAAAATCCCATTCTCAGGTCAATAAGTATTTCTACCTACTCTGGAAACTTCTAATCTCAATTTACTCCCTTCCAGTTTGAATCCATTGCATCTCGTCCTGTCACCCCATGCCCTTGTAAAAGGTTCCTCTTCTTTCTTGGAGGCTCCCTTCAGACACTGGAAGTCCACAATAAAATCACCCTGAAGTCTTCTCTTTTTCAGGCTGAACAAACCAAATTTCCCCAGACTTCTCTCACAGGAAAAGTCCTCCATCCCTCTAGTTGTCTTGGTGGCCTCCTCTGGAGTTGCTCCAACAGTTTGATACCCTTCCCATGCTGGGGATCCCAGAGCTGATACAGCCCTGCAGGTGGGGTCTCACCAGAGCAGAGCAGAGCAGAGGGACAGAATCCCTTCCCTTGCCCTGCTGGCCACGCTGCTCTGGATGCAGCCCAGGACACATTTGGCTCTCTGGGCTGCAGACCCACATTGTTGGGTCGTGTCCAGCCTCTCATCCATGAGCTCCCCCAAGTCCTTCTCCCCAGGGCTGCTCCCCATCAGTTCATCGCCCAGCCTGTGCTGATACCAGGGGTTGCCCTAACCCAGGTGCAGCACCTTGCACTTGGACTTGTTAAACCTCACAGGGTTCCCAAGGACCCACTTCTCAAGCTTGTCTTGGCCCCCCAGATGGCATACCATCTTTCAGGTGTGTCAGCAGCCCCACTCAGCTTGGTGTCATCTGCAAATTTGCTGAGGGTCCACTCAATCCCTTTGATAATAAAGATATTAAATAGTGCTTGGTCCCAGTACAGACCTCAGGGGGACACCACTTGTCACTAATGTCCTTTGGGACTCCGGGCCATGACAACTTCCCTCCAGACAGAACAGTCCAGCCACTTGCTAATCTACCTAAGAATTCACCCACTGAATCCATCTCTCTCCGCCTTAGAGAAAAGGATGTTGTGGGGGCTGTCCAAAAGTCCAGATAAACAACATCCATAGCTCTTCCCTTGCCCACCCTTGCAGTCACTCCATCCCAGGAGACCACTGGGTTGGTCAGGCAGGACCTGCCCCTGGTGAAGCAGCGCTGGCTGTCCTGAATCATCTCCCTGTCTTCCACATTCCCTAGCACAGCTCCCAGGAGGATCTGTTCCATGTTCCGCCCAGGCACAGAGGTGAGGCTGACAGGTCAGCAGTTCCCAGGGTCATCCTTTCTTCTCTTTTTAAAGAGAAATACAAAGTCTGCCCTTTTCCAGTCACCTGGGACTCCATCTGACTGCCATGACTTTTCAAGTATCATGGAGAGGGGCTTGGCAACTACTGTCAACGAATTCCCAATTCAGGATCCAAAATCCTGCCCAAAGAACTTCATTTTCACTGATGAAAAGGAAGGGTGTCACCTGGAGAAGGGGCTTAGCTTTTAAGGGAGAAACTCCTTTGGAATCCACTGTCCAGGGTCTCCGCGTGGGTGTAATCTTCTGGGAACAGTAGAGGTAGTCCTTGACTTCTTCTCTCCCTGTCTTGTGAAACTGGGGCTTCCTTCTGCCTTGCTCAGAGTCTTCCTGGAGTCACCAAACTCCAATCAGTTTTAGGAAAGATCACAGGAGAAGTCTTTCTTGGAAGACCTCTGTTCTATTTTCATAACTGGGGGGGTAAACAGCAGTTTTGAGTTTGGCATAATGGGTTTGGTGGATGCTTGTGGTGGTGAATGAATCACTCCTGACCAATCAGTGTACTCTAACTAGAGGGCAAAAGCATGGTTTTGCTCATATTGTTTGGAAAGAATTTTAATTCTTTGTGCCTCCAAAGACTGAAGACACGTGGACATGTGTTTTCAGGCTGCTGGAGCCCCAGTTGCTCCAGGCTTTGAAAATCAGGAATAGTCTCTTTCCAAAATGGTAATACAAATAATCTGAAGCTTGAAAAAGTTTGAGCAAGATTAAAATACAGGAGAAAAAAAGAAGACGTATTCAAAGGAAGGGCAACATTTCATATCAGGCACTTAATTTTAAGCACCTGTGACTACATTTTGACCTGTAGCCAAATTGCTATCATCTTATTGAGGATAGAGCCTGTTACAAAAGACAGAACCCTCTGAAAATGTGTTTTTTCAGCCATGTTGAGACTCTCAAGAAATCCAGGGGAGAGAAATTGTGTTTATTGGTCTAGAAAGCATGGCCTGTGAGAAGTGATTGCAAAAGGCCTAGAGGATCTCTCAGACTTAATTTCTATGATTTTACTCATAGTATCTTTCCATAGTATGGGTTTAATGGGCTTTATAAACATTAACTAATTCATATAACTTCCTAGGAGATAGAAGCAGAGGAAACAGTGGGAGAAAAGTCTCCCAAAGTCAGAGACATTTCCAGGAGAAGATTGCCATTTAAAATTAGGTTCTCCATCTCCATCAAAAATTAGAATGAACAGTAAGAAAAGAGTACAGAAACTTTGGCATGCTAATCCATTGAAATTCTAGAAATAGGGAAGTACTGCTTGATCAAAGGGAAGAATCAAAAAGGAATGAAGAACATCTGCAACAAAACTGTCTTAGTTTTTCTGGAGCTTTCTGCAAGCTGTCACAACAGTACCACTAAGAAATCTAAAGCAAGGGAATCAAACCATGATGTGCTTATATTACTCCATCAGTTACTGAATGTAAGAGAAGACTGGCTTTTTGTGACAATAATACAGTGTTGTGTGCACACTGAAGTCAGGCTGTGGGGATACACTTAAAGGTGCTGAAATAATTTTCTTTATTTCTTGAAGTGTCTTTTCAAGGGATGCTGGAGACAGGTCACTAATGGCTATAATATTAAAAATATTACCAACTAATTACTTAAATAGAAATTACTGGTCTTCAGCTATATGCCAGTAAGACTATAGCAAAGGTAAGAGATGGCCTTGCAGTTCACCTCATTTTCTAGGCTTTGGAAGGAGAAATGCTGACTTCAGTCCCTGTGTCAAAGCCTGTTCAAGAATTTCAGACCAAGCAGGACAGCATGAGGGAAGGTGCGTACTGAGGGAGTTGCTTTCCTGTTGCTCCAGTGTGCTTCAGCCATTTTCTATGATTAAATTGAACAAAGTAGATCTTTTGTCCTAAAAGAGGAATTCAAGAAACATCTTGATGAGACCTGTGCTGCAGACTCCTCTTGAGCACCCTCACCCACAGTAGCTTGCATCAGATATTTTGCTGACTATCTTCAAGTTTACAGGGATGGGCACGTGGTGACTTTGGTTGAGCACAAGGAGGAGCACAAAGCAGGCCTTTGCAAGGTCTGTTAGTAGGGAATTCTTTCCCAACTGGAAAGGTGTAGGCTGCAGGAATCATCTCTCCCACCCTTAGTTGGTCGTTGGCTAGCTAATCTAAGGGCTCCCTCTCTAGCCAAGGGACAGAGGTAGGTATTTGCAGAGGGGATGAATCACCTAATGTAGGGAATTCTCTTTAATGATATAAACAGCCTTAGGCAACAAGTTCAGGGTAGAGAGCCAGCCTGTGCATTGATAAAACTTTTGGGTAACTTGAATGAAGACTTCAGGGCTTTTGGTGATGAGAAACCATTTATTTTGGAAAAACATCAAGTCAAATATTTTTTGGTTTGCTATTCCTTGGGGCCAAGGTGATGTTTTAGCAGGTAAGCCTGATAATGCTGTCTACTGCCATTGCTGAAGAGGAATAGATCAAATGCAGATCTAAAGACCAGCCCAGGTGGTGATGCACCCAGAAGCTGGAACAGCTTTCCCTACATCCTCATATCCATGCAGGTGTACCAAAACTGGGGTTTTGGGGGGGGGGGGGGGTGGGGTGGTAGGAAGATACATAAAAATAAAACAGTTTCTATTGGTGGTTTATGCAAGTTGCCATTAGCTGCTCAGGTGTCACAGTTCTTCCTTACAGCTTTAGGGCACTCCACAGAGCCTTGGAGGAGTAAGACGTGGCAACAAAGAAGTAAGTAAATTTGGAGACCTATATATTCTTAAGATATTCTGCATTACTCACATAAGAATGACACAGGGTCGTATCAATGCAATAAAAAATGCTTCATGTTAACCTGTCCTCACAAACATTGTGGTGCTCAGTCCCCTGTCACAATGCTTGGCTCAGTTTGCAGGAGGCACCCTCCCAGCTGAGGGACTGGTTATTTGGGGTTCTCTCTATTGCACTTCACTACAGTGCTGGAGCAGGCCCTATTTAATGCACATTATCCAGGCTCTTCTCAAACTGTAGAATTCTGCTTTTCTCTCATAATCATGTCTCTAACTCTGTCAGGCCAACCTCTGAGTCCTTCACAGGTATTACTGTATTTGCATTCTTACCACATTTATGAGATGAAGCAATACAATTATGCCCATTTTGCCAGCATCCACTAACTTGTGGAACCTGGTTTGTAGACTGCTTTTCTCCAAAGCAAAGTACTGTGCTGGAGCAGGGTTCTCATCTGTTGTAGCTGTTCTTGGTCTTCACACTGATTCTTGGAACATGAGGATCACAACAGCAGAGGCTATCTATGAAGATCTTAATGTAAGTAGAAAGGGAAGGTGCTTAATTTGTGTGCTAGAATTAGTCACTCTGGGGTGGGGAGGATAAAATCAGCTCTAAGTGTCTCACTCCCTTGATGAAACTTGTGCCTGTCCTGTGATAAGCCTGCAGATTCCAGTATTATTTGTGGCACAGGACTTGGCATTTCTGAAATGCAAGCCTTCCCTGCTTTTGCTTCGCAGGTATCTGCAGGACTGATCAGTGAAATGGAACCTAAAAGACACAAATGGCTCCAAATAGTCTTCAGTCCTCTCAGAGACTGGCCTCACACTCCTGTGCACCTACCTGGGAGACCCTGCTGTGTTTCTGAGAAAACTCCCCAGGGACAGTCCAGCAGCTTGAAGCCAGCTTGGTAGCCACACTGCACCAATGTACACACATCATGAATCTGATTTCAGTCATCTTCTGACACATTTTATTTATGGGTGGAGACACCACTTCCTTTGTAACTTCTATAGAGAAAACAGAAGAATACTCAGGTCTTCAGATAAGTCATCAAATCTTTTTTCACCATCCACAGCAAACTAACCATACACAGAGTCTGTGCAACTACAGACTTCAAGTTCTTCCCCATCCTCAGCAAAAGAGAATGACTGTGGTATTTTCTGTACTCTGGTAGATTGCATCCTCTTTATCTCTTTTTTTAAATTATTATTTTAAGGCAGTACTAATTGCTGTCTCACAATGGGAATGGAAGAGGTAGCTTACAGCTTTGTCACAAGGGAGGTGTTTCACACCTGCTGTCAGATGAAAGGTTCTAGATAGGCTGTTTGTGCTGCTGTGCAAAACAGTCCCAGCAAGAGTGATTGCAAGCCAAGTCCATCTGTATTTGTAAAGCTCTCAGATCACATTGCAGGAGTGGCTTTACATTTGGCACATGCACACTAGTTTGTCATTCTTCTTGGAAAGATTGTGTAAGCGTTAAGATGAAAGCAAACCACAAGTAGGTGACGAAAATAACTTCAAGGGAAAAGCTCTGTAAGATAATTTAAAGGAAAAATTCTGCCTCAGTTGTACTGAGGTATGCTGAGATAAACACCTACATAAACACCTACATGAATCCTAGGGAAAAAAAAGCATTTTCATTGCGTAAAGTGCACTTGGTTTCCCCTGAAATTTCAAAACCTAACTATCACTGGTTAGTTTGGGGAGTTAACCTTGTACACTGGTGCTCCATTTTACATGACTTGATCAAGTGGCACTGTATTTTCAATACTACTGGACACTGGAGAATTTAACTGTCTATTACTGTTTTTCACACTGTCCAGGGACCATTTCTTGTCTCCTAGTTGTTCATATGTTAAATGCATTAAGCATCAAATGCTTACAAGCACTCACCACTGGCACTTCCAATGGAATTCCCTCCCTCCACACATTTCACTGAAAAGACTTTCAGGGAAGTCTAAGCCACCCCAGCCTGTGTTTTTTAATCTAAAATCAGGGAGTCTCTCCTGAGGTATAACCTAACATTTCCTCTGCCTGAGAAAGAAGCTGAAAAAAATTAGGGCCAAAGGTTCTGGACATGAGCTACAACCTGGAGAATCTGTGTCAGAAGACTGTGACAGGTGAAAACAGTTTGTCAGCTAGCTTGGGAATCAGTGTGAAGGAAGAGATCAGGTTGAGTCACTAGGGAGAGAGACTGGACTGGCCAGCTGACACTGCAGCGCACTGGGATGGATGAGAGAGGACACCTGATTACCTTCTTCAGGCCAAGAGAAGGAAAGGAACTGCTGGCAGAGAAAGAGAGAGAGCAAGCAGCTAGGCACAGGAGTCATCTAAGGGCCACTGGAGTGCTGAGCAGACCTCTGAGATTTTTGGGTTCTTAAAGAAAGTTATAGTTAGGCGCTCTTCGGAACTCAGCGGCATTATGAGGTCATTTCAGCAGAAATTGCAAACCACAGAAAGTTTTGTATCTCACTTCTGGGTTAATTGATTAATTCATTTGGGGTTTGCACTGGATAATTTGTTTTGGTTATAACATATTTCTAATTAAGGAGAGCAAAACCCACACAAGGTATGAGGCAGAAAGTGATGTGAGGTGTGTTTCTGTAGCCAAGGTTCTGGTGTAAGGAGCACAAACAGTTACAGTGTGTGGTCATGAATGAGCAATGTCATTGATTTTGACTATTCCAGCTCTCCTTCTTTATAGCTGGAAACTAAATAAGAGAAGGAGGTTGTAGGATCACCATTTTTGTAGGATCGGCGGGAGAAAAGCAGGACTCCAATATGGGTGATCAGCAGATCTCATTTATTGATCGGTAGTCACATACATTTTTATTAGATTTAATGAAGTTCATACATATTGCAAAGCTGAGCTCAGGATTGGTTGGTTTACTTATCATCCAGTTACACCTACTTCTACATTCTTTTAGGTTTTTCATTGCAACTATTGAAACTATTCTTCCTATTCTGGCAAGGCACTACCTTCCTACATCCTCATGCTGCAGCAAGGTTATTATAGCCCAGTTTTGTCATTGGACACTGACTGCTGACTCTCAGGCCTGTGTCCTTCTCAGTTTGTTAATGGTATTGTGTCTACATGCCCTCTCTCAGCTAGCCAAATGTCTACAAAACTCTCTCATAAGGTAATGCATACTTCTTACCTGCATCTTTTTAACTCTGATGTCAAGTCCGGGAAATATTATGGAATTTCCCAGTGAGTGCTGTATCCTGCCACACTGAATTCAGTGGTGGATCTGAAACATGCAGCAGATTTCTCATAACCCTAGTGTGGGGGGTGGGCAAAATGGAGGGCATCTGAAATTCAGTCTCACACCTTCTTAAGTTTGGGCTATCCCATGGTAAGTGAATTGAGGGACACTGTGAAAGCTCTGAACTTTGCAATCATAGGCTGGAGAAAAGCCAGAAGGAATCACAAATAGCACCACAATATACATTATTATTTTGCTTTTCTATCTGTCAGCACTCTTTGCAGTGCTTTGCACAGTATTGGTATGCTTCACTTACTTTAAAGGTCTGGGAGATGTTTTTGAGGATGTGCACATTTGGCCAGGAGGCCTTGGAGTAGACTAAGGTCGGACCTGGATAAGGTTACAGCGCCACAGGCATCATGCTACAGAAGGACAGAGGAACACGAGACAGAAAAGTCATTGAAAAGTCATGTTAGATGAAAATCAATATCTAGAAAGTTCAAGCCCTTCAGAACACACACAGAACACAGTTCAGAACCAGGTAGGAAAGTGTTACTAAATGTGAAAAGTGGCATTCAGTAGTTTAACTGGCAATCCGACATCGACGGTTTCTATACAGCTTGGTTCCTGGAGAAACAATAATTGCTTTAGATGTGCAACATCTCTTTAGAAGATCTGTTCTACAAACAGCAATAATTTCCTTATTCCATCCTCTTCTGAACAGTGATCCACATTTCCACTAATTAAGTGGAACAAGACTGAGCTATGTATTTTGGCATATGTACTCACAGTATCACACCGAGCCCCAGGAAATCCAGGTGATGAAACCTGACTGTTACTTGGTGCTTTTGCAGTGGTGTTTGCAGCTGACAACACCTGAGCACATGAAAACGAACTGATCTGGTTATGAGTCGATTGCAAAATTTCTTTTACCAATTTTACTCTGTGTCAGAACCTTGAAACGGAGGAAACAGTGAAACTGCTTCCTGCTTTATTTCAACATTGTTACACCTGCGGAGAAAAGCAGATTGTTGTCGACAAGTTTTTGCCTAAAAAAAATGTATAATTGAAGAAATGGCACTACCAGCTCATTATTATTATTATTATCCTGTAGTGCTCGTTTCCAGAACTCTTTCAATGCATAAAAGTGCAAAACGTTTTGAAGATGTGAGTTCACTTTCACTAAACATGTGAGTTTAGAGTCTCCATAGATTCTTTCCATCGCATATAAGAAGAGTAGCATGAAGTCTTGTGGTCAAAACCATTATAAATAAAGTTTCATGTTTAGAGGAGAGGCACAATGCTTCTGGGTGCTCTGCTGGGTACAGGTGCTTTGGAGTGATGCTGGGTGTATTTGTGTCTCTGTTCTGGTAATTTTTACAACAAAAGGGGAAAAATAGCTAGATGTGTTATTCCTTTTCACAGCCACATTATACAGAGGAGGAGCCTGCTGAAGTGAAAAGTGTCCTCAGAATCTGCAGTCTGGCTCTGTGAGAGATGGGCTGTGCTTGGGCAGAGGATGTGAGGCTTGGATCTACACTCCTGAATTCTTAAACACCAGTCTTTTAAACACAGTGGAAGATGAGGGGGCAAGAACTCTTCAGTGAGCCCAGCAAAGCACATTTTTTACACTTTGGTTAAGGCTTCACATATAATTTGGGCTAAATTCTGCTACTGCTCTTACACACACAGAGCATTATTTCAGTAGAAGCTGTTAAAAAAAAAATAGAAACCAGAGTTTGACTCTTGTCTTGTAACCTGGAGGGAATGTTACTGCTCATTGGGAAAGTGCCAGTGAGTGAGGGCTGGTCAGACAACATTTCCATTATCCCTTCTTCTCAAAATATCAGTTAAAGCATTGTAAGTTCTGTGTCTTGTCCTTTCCTGGTCTGAAAGATCAACAGGAAAAATGATGGTAAGTGTCACTGAATATTTTGAACAGAAATGCTTTCATCCAGACTCCAAAATCTGGCCTAACCTGAACATAACCTGACCTGAGATGCTGACCCATGTTTCTTTTCAATCATTAAAGTCCCTGTGCAGTCCAAAAACCCCCACAGAAATGCACAGAGAGCTTTATTTCTAAATAGAAGTTTTCTGAGAAGTAAAACAACATTATAATTGAGTTGCAGAGCATTTTTTATCCATTGGGGAATAAAGCCTAGAAACATTACTTATGCTATCTATAATAAAATTACATATTTTCTATACCATATAGTTAATAGCAAGAATATTTTGGCACCAAGGGTAATTTTTTTTAATTTTTAGGAAGGCTAAAAACATGAAATTATATTTTCAGAAGGAAAGGTAAAATTAGAAAAATATTTAAAATTTTTATTACCTTAAAAAAGAGAATCTTTGACAATATCCAGGCTGTGTTTTCCCTAATTTCAGATGTTCTCTTGATTAACTTTTAAAAATGTGTTTGCAGTAATACTATCTCAATATAAATGTTATTTTTTCCCTTTGGATTTTTACTGGGATTTGGAGAACAAAGCTTCCTCAGCAGAAAAGTAGAGATAAGACTTATTTTGCTGATGAGCTCCAGGGTGCCTGGAGATCAGATGCATTTATGTGATACCCACTCAAAATAAGCAAACTCAGAGTTTCCTTGTCCTAATGGAGGCTTGTGAGTCATCAGGCAGACTATCAAGAACCAAGACAAAAAAGGTGTAGATAACGTTTATTCAAAGAAAGCATTTTTTAAATGGCAGAAAATGAAGACATTTGGGGAAAGAGAGGGAGCCTGCTTTGCTACAGGTCATTTTATGATGGTTACATTTAGCAGCAAGCACTGGAGGCACAGAGTTGGAGCTCCTACAGCTCCAGAGGTGATGCAGAGCCCCCACCTGCTCTGAGGACAATGTTCTCCAGTGTAGGAGCCACCACTTTTTCAAGTGACCAGTGTAGGGGCCACCTGGAGCCATTGCTTTGTTAGCTTTGGAAGCATCACTACCAAAGGCTGCTCTGGGTGCCAGCAGCTCCAAGGATTCCAGGGCTGTGCCCCTGGGACCATCCCACAACAAGCAGGGTGCTGAGCTGAGGGGGTTTTTCATCTGGGATCTGAGGCAAAGGGGAAGCTGTGACAGTGTCTGAGATGATTCCCTCTTTGCCATGTGAGGCAATGCCATGCCTCTCCTCTTCCCACTTTCCAGAGGGGTGTCACACACTTGTCCCAACTTCAGCTTCCACAAGGCACAGCATACTTGGGGGTGAGGCAGAAGCGATGCTTTGTCGGAGGAAAAAGTAGATAGTAGAGGGAGCAGCCTGCTTGCTGAAGTGTGCTAGAGGAGCTCTAAAGCTTGATTAAAAATTATTCTGTGGCAATGTATGGTCGCCATTTCACAAACACACTGGTTCTCTTGGGAAATCAATGTCACCAGTTCTTATGTGGCAGGTCACAGCCTGTCCCAGCAGCAGGCACTGGCACACTGCATCTCCCAGGGGATGCTGCACACACGGCACAACCTCCAGGACCACAGCAGACCTTCGGGCAGCCCCTCACACCAGCAGAAGGTGGCTCAGGTGTGCTCACAGGACCCCTGCGCTGTCAGACCAGCCAGAGAGCTGGGTGGGTGCTGAAAGCGACTGCCCAGCCCCGGCACCTCCGGCAGGGCTGGAGAGGACGCGGCCGCAGGACTGAAGGAGTCCTTTGAGATGGGCCTTGAAGGTGACGCCAGCGAAGGCGTAGATGATGGGGTTCAGGCAGCAGTGGATGAAGGAGATGGTTTCTGTCAGCTGCAGGGCCAGCGCTATCCGGGAGCTCGCCTCGCAGTCATTGATGAGGTGCAGGCTCTGCAGAGAGTCCAGGAGCAGCGCCACGTTGAAAGGAGTCCAGAAAAGTAAGAAGACGATGACGACGATGAAGATCATCTTGATGGCCTTGACCTTGTTCCGGTTTTTGCATTTCTGCAGGTTTTTTAGTATCTGAGTGTAGCAGCAGACGAGGATGCTAAAGGGAATCAAGAGGCCCAAGATATTGGCTGCAAACTGAGAAGCAACCTTCCAGGTATTGTCACCTGGGGGGTACGCGGGGACGCACTGCAACGCCTGCTCGACCTCCAGCTCCTGGCTGAACATGATGTTGGGCACAGAAGCCAAGCCAGCCACCAGCCACAGGATCAAGCTGATAACTATGCCGCAAGTGGCTGTCCGTACCCTCATGGCATAGACAGCGTGGACTATTGCTATGTACCTGTCCACGCTCATGAGGGTTATAAAGAAAATGCCGCTGTAAAAACCCGTGTAGTAAATGCCAGCCATTATCTTACACACGGCATTGCCAAAAACCCACTGGTCTGAAGCGTAGTGGGCTTGGAAAGGGAGGGGCAAAACGAAGAGGAGATCAGAGGCTGCGAGGTTCAGCAGGCAGATGTCAGTCATTGTTGTCAGCCTTTTCCTGGTCAGGAGAACCCAGAGGACCAAGGAGTTTCCCAGGAGGCAGAAGACAAACACAAGGCAGTAAAGAATTGGCAGAAAGAGAGATTTAAACCTGCGGAAGTTGTTTCCTTCGTTACATGGAGCGGTGTTCTCATCGTATCCGTAGTCATATTCTGTTGTGCCAATGGATTGGCTGGTGGGATTCATCTCAGACACCTGTGCAGGAAAGAGAAAGGATTAGAAATGTCTGGCTGTCCTGGCTCAGCTCTCCCATGGTGGCTTCTGCTTCTGTGTGGGCTGTGTTGAGCCTGTGGGTCAGCCTCCAGGCAGAGGGGGACTACAAAATGCAGTTTTGGTCTTACTGTGTGGAGGAATGGCTACAGGACAGAGGTCACGTAGAGATTCTCTTGTTAGCTGACCAAGGACTGGGAAAGTACCGAAGCCAGCTAATCTGAGTTTCTGCACCTGCAACAACATTGTGTCCTCGAGCATGGCAGTAGTACGATACCAGTAATGAGGAAGAGACATGAGAAACAGAAATGTAAGTTCTCAAGAATGAGGAAGAGCTGGTATTGTAGTATAACCAACAGATTGCTTAGCTTACAGAATATGCATGAGCTTATTGCTTGTTGTGTATAAATGTTTGGTGCTTTAGCAATAAATTTGGAGCTTGCTGATTGTCACATTGAGTGTCCCAAGTCTTCCCTCACTGTGACCTCACTGGCTGGATGAGAAAGGCTGTGCCACCCAAAGGGCTGCCCTGCAGCCTGCTGATTGCTCCTACACATTTGTGTGAGCTCTGGAATGCTCTCTGTTTTCCTGAAACTGCTTTAGTGCCAGTGGGCCAGCCCCTCATCATTACAGTGACATGGAATTCAGGTCTCTGAATAGTCATAATGATAAAAGAAACCCCAAATCCTGCATCTGATCTAAGGACCTCAATTTTCTTGTGCTCCCTGGGGTGGGGAAGATTTTTGTCTGTAGCATAAAGACCCTCATAAAAGTGTTTTGCCTGATGAAACTGTCACCAAGCAGCATAACCTTTGTTTTAGCAGAGCTTATCAGGGCTAGGTACTGGCACAGAGAGCAGAGACATGCAAGCTACTTTTCCATGGGTGGGCCCAGGATTGCTTGCAAAAAGCTCTGCAGCAACAAGGAGTTCACAAGACTGCACAGCAACACTTGCAGTGCCAAGCTCTGAGCTGCCACCAGCCTCCAGGGCAGCTGGTGAGCAGCTTTTGCCACAACACAGCAGCTTAGCACTCCTGCCTGTTCTGTCCAGCTTCAGTTTTCTAGCATAGAGAAAACCAAAACATTAGCAGGAGTGGCTCCTCTCTCTCATTTCTGAAGAACTGCAATGAAGGCAGCCTCAAAATAGTAAAATAATCTGACATGCTCTCCAAGAGTGAGTCAGTGCTTTAGCCAACTTTTCTATTGTTTCAGATGTCAGTTCATGACCCCTATAAAAGCGGATTGGGTTTCCAGACTTGAGTGTTCACGTTTTAAGAAGTGATGATTCTTTCAAAAGAGTTTGGGTTTTCACTGCTAAGGCATTTGAAAGCTTAGGCTGTGCTGCACCTCTGTTGCACCTGCTTACAGGCTGACCACATCTTGAAAGAGCTTCAAAGACACAGAGTTTACTGGAAGGAAGAATAATTTGTAATAATCATTGCTGTTAAGATGAAACAATAACATGAATGGAAGTGATAGTTCCATAGAAGTAGATGATGTGCTCTCCTGAATTAAAGATTGCTGCCTGGAGATACAAAAAGAGAGAGAACAGCGAAAACTTTTTGTACTGACAGGAAGGAATCACAATTCACCCTTCTTGCCTGGCTGTGCCAGCTGTGGGGGAACAGAATGATCCGTACGTCCAGCCCAGAGGAGTGCCCGTGTCCATCCTCTGCTCCAGGTATGGATGCTCTCATGCCTCACTGACCTGCCTCAGCTTTCCTTGGGGCACCAGAACAGTTTGATTCATTAAGTGCAATGCAGAGAAAACTGTTACAAGTACAGCATTCAGCCCCACAGAATTCCCTGTTCAGAAATAACAAATAATGAGAGAAAAGCCGTGCTGCAGCTGCAATTACACATTGACAGTGAAATTCTCTACTATGTTGGGCTCTTAGCTGTAGCTAAGACATCTGCATTATTAATTTTAACTTCATATAAGGCATAAATCTTCAAATATTTACTTGGTAGTGGCTAGATAATGTGACTCTTGCAGCAACAGATAAAGGTAGAAAATATTTCCTGCTAATGCTTTTGATGTGTGAAACTGATACACCATGACTAAGTGACGCAGCACTGGCTCTCTCTTCTTAATTGTCTGCCAGGGACCTCTTAAAAGCAGTGCATAGATTCAACTACCAAGACTAAAAAATAGTAAAAAAGTAACCAATAGTGTGTTAAAGACATATAGATGTATAAACATGTAGATAAATACGTAGAGATACATAAATCTAGATTTGTAGCTAAAAAGCATCTATTCCCAGCAAAATTCAAGTGTTTTTCCTGGGCTAAACAGACACTGGAGATGCTCTACTTCAGACCACCCTTGCACCATTAATGCCTTCAACAGCTCCCAACCAGGCCACAGCATTTTCCCATTTTCCATTTCCCCCCTCTCCACATCACTCAGCAGAACAGTCCAGCTGGAAAAGCAGTTTTATGGAAGGTACCAAGGGAGAGGTGGCTGCTGCAGGTCCCCTGGTTGGCACAGCGAGCCCAGTAACAGCACAGTGAATGTGGATGGACTTTACCTCTGGCAGCAGGAGGATTCAGTCTCTCAGATGGCCCTGGACCCTTCTCCTCGTGCCCTTTCCTGGAGGTTCACTTGGCTCTCACTTGGCTTGTGCAGAGGGCTGAGATCCTGTGATATGTTGCTGTCAAATGGGCAGCTGCCAGACACAGGATAGGCTGGGGGGCAAATAGAAGATTTTGTATCTGTGGTAAACAGGAAAAGAGTGAGGGGGGTATCAGGCACCTTCTGTGAAGCAAAGATCAAATACCTAGCGTGGTAATTCTTTAGCACGGTAATGGGTAGCACTCCTTTGACGTTTGCTAAGCCCCCCTTCTTCACAGCCTCACCTGATTTAAGTGAAAAATTTAAAAGTTCACATGTCTCCATCACAGGAGACACCCTAATAAATTTGCAGCTTTTTACAGAAGCTGATACATAATTATAATAGTTTTAGTTAGCATTATGTTAGTTTTTCATTTTCTTCAGCTAGTAACAACTTGTATCCTGCAGTCTGTTTATATCCCTCCCTATTAAAACCTCGTCAGTATTTTGAGCAAAATAAGAACTCAAAGCTACTGATACCACTTAGCCATAATTTTTTAATCAGTTCTTATTTAGTGGGGGTATTTCAGTTTCTTTGCTTGGGTTTTTTCAAGTTTATTTTAGTTACTTGAGGATGGAAAAGGACAAAATATTGAAACAAATGTTTGGTATTTTGTATTTTATTAATTTTTTTTTAAATTACTTATGTTTAGTGGAACACTAAAATTGTACATTGTGGTGCTTTATAGGTCAGACAAATGATAAACTTTTTATCCATTAATTTCAACAGGCACACAATTTTCCTGACTTTTAAGAGCACAGGGAATACCAGAGGTTCCCTCAAGAGGTCCCAAATGAGTATGTGGCAGATCCAAAACACAATTGTTACTGAAGTTATTTGCATGTTCTTTGGTTGCAGTTCCAGCCCAAAGTACCTTTAGAGGTCACTGATTGTTGTTGCACAAGTGAGTAGTGAAAGAGTCTCAAAGAGAATAAAAAGTAAATACTGCAGGCAGAAAGAAAAAGAAAAGTGAGAAAACAGGCTGGAGGAGAAAAGGAGTAACGTCATAAAGGACCTGGCACTAGTTGGTAGCACAGTCAGAAAACACCTGTCCCATTAAGTATTCAAAATATTAACAGTGACCAGGGCATCATCCTGCCTCCAAGTACCCAGCTGGTCTTATCACACACGAGATACCAGCTCCTCTTTTTCTATTTGTATTTTTTTCAGAACTAATTTTTGAAAATTGTTGCAACAGAGCTTTATTTTATTGTATTATCTAGATATTAATTATATGATTAACAATATGTCAGTAGTATGTCCTGGTGTTACAGACACACAGTATGACATAATGTAGCTTTATTTGATTTAGGTTTATTTATATTTGTTTAGAAATCAATAAGGTCAGCTTTCATTATTTCTTAGGAACAAAACATTGATAAATTAAAGAGTCCTCTTCCACCATATGCCTTTTTGCATTATTTTGTTTGATAAGTTATTAACACATATTAAAAAAAACAATAGTTTGACATGAAACCAATAAAGGAATAAAACATTTCTGCATTTTAAAACATTAGTACATATTCTAAAATTGAAAAAATCTTGCATTTTTTTCTTGAGTTATTTTCTGCTGCACAAATTATGATCTTGCAAAAAGATTTCAGATCATTCAAAATGCCTATTTTTAATTGGGAAATCTCCCAGCCGTGTACTTTTCCCAGCCACAATTCTGCACAGTCAGGCAAAGAGAGGCATGAAGCTGGGAGAGGCCGTAGGGAAATGCTCTGTGAGTTGGAGAAAATTGGAGCAAGCAAGAAGATGCAGATGACCTGAAAGGTGAGGAAAAGAGCTTGAATTCAAGAGAACAAAAGCTAAAGGAGAAGTAAGCAGGCTGGTGACTGATATGGCTGGAGGATGGCTGGGCTGGCTGCTGCACTTTGGGCACACCAAGGCACATGGATAACAGCTTGGTAATCAGGAGAGGGAGGAAAAAATTGTGGTGGTGCCAGTGTTCTGGAGAAAACAGTAGAATTGTGGTGTCTGATGCAACATTTCCAAGAGTAGCTCTGCTGTGTTTTGGGCAGTGATGTACAAGTGTGAATCCCTGGCCCTACCTGGCTTTCAGGAAGGTTTATGTGCCTGCAAATGCTTCTGTGGTGGCTGGTGTTCCTGACATGCAGCCAGAACCTGAGCTTTTCCCAGCAGAGAAAGGGAATTCATGAACGGAGGAAGAGGATGTCATTAGTCAAAAGCAGTGAAAGGAATGGAGTAGAGATGAGTTTAGAGAAGGTGCTGGTTCTGACTGGCAGGTGTGAGCGTGGGTGGGAGGTAAAACCCACAGGGGTGGGCTTGAGAACTGAAGAGAATATAAATATGATGTCAGCTGAAATGGAGAAATCACAATGATGAAAACTAATAGGAGATGCCTATGTTGGGGGGACAGGGAAAACCCACAGACAGATTTTATTCTTCTTCCCATGCTGAGCCCTGCTGGCTCCCCTACAGGCAATCCAAGAGGGATTGACGTGGGCAGAGCCCTGCTGGGCTGAAGGGCAGTAGAGATAAACAACCACCAGCGTGTTCACAGACATGGGGTGCTGCAAGATTCAGGAGTGCTGAACTTCCCTTGAAAGCTCAGAGGAAGATAGCTGGTGGAGGGAGGAGGAGAGGTACCCATTTCCAATTTCCTTCACATCAGCTATGAGGCAGGCTGTAATGATTTCTATCCTTCCCAACACTTTTTCAGTCTGTGAGTAGCAAACACCAAGCCCTGAGTTACACAGGGCTGCTCAGTCAAACCTGAATTTTCTGCCAAGCCAACACACAGCCCCTTGTAGCTCACGTGAGGAGGATAACAAAGAAAATGTGGTAAACCAGCAAGAGTGGTAAGATAGGAACACAAAAGCTAAAGGTCGTCTGCGCTCAAAAGTGCTAAACCCTGGTGGAAAGAGGTGCAGAGAGGCTGCAAGGTGGCAGGACAAGCAGGGCAAGGGCTCAGTGTGAAACAGCAAGATCATGGAAAGGATATGTTTGCTTCATACAGACAACCCAGGGAAGGACATGGCCAGGGGAAAAGAGGATTTTCTCACCTTAAAAGAGTACAGCCATATGACATCAATATTTACCCCCTTGGGGTCAAGTGAGTTTGCTGCTGAGGCACTGGGGCTGTGGACCAGGCTTGCTGTGGGAGGAGAGACAGGCAGCTGGTGGTAAAATGGTCCTTGGTTAAATGTCTGAAGTGGATGCATGACCCAGGAGCTCTCATAGCCCAGGGGATAGGACAGCAGGCACCAGGCAATTCCCCCCAGGGCCTCAGGATGTTCCCAAGGTGCTGGATGGGGGCTGAGGAGCAAGAAGTTCTCAAATCTGCTTGTTAAGAACCTAGCCAAAATCCACCCCAGAGCCTCCTTCTCCAGGAGCCCTGACTGCTGCCCTGAGGTGTCCCTCCAGCTCAATTTTAGCTAGTCCCTAATACCAGGGCTAGTGGTGCTCTCCATACTCCTGTGTGATTTCCTGTGGGAAAGAAATACCT
This sequence comes from Fringilla coelebs, assembly GCF_963513975.1. Classification (NCBI taxonomy): domain Eukaryota; kingdom Metazoa; phylum Chordata; class Aves; order Passeriformes; family Fringillidae; genus Fringilla; species Fringilla coelebs. The sequence goes on along the minus strand of NC_140028.1, from coordinate 109,400,707 downwards.
TACAGCAAAACAGAGACAACTGGCTGTGGGTACCTCTGCTGCTCCAGCCTAGGGCCATTTTGGGTCCATGCACCCACTCAGTACTGTGAGTACCAGAGGGAAGAGCCACATGGCATCACCACTTTGTGAAAAGGCTGGTGCAGGCAGTCCCCATTCAAGTTTAAAAACATAGCAAAAATATTGCTACATGAGGAGCTTTCTGTTCTGCCTGCTCATGTTTTGGGAGTGGATGACAGGGTCAGCCTGCAGCAGCCACCACAGCCCCAGACAGAGGGCAGGGCTGGGGAGTCTCCAGTGTCCGTGCACCACACTGCTCACACTTCCCTTCCAGCTGCCACCACAGCCATTCCTTTATCTGCATTCGAAGCTGCAGTTTCTGCTGTTTTATCTTCTGGCAGAAGAGCTGCTTCAGCGTGGGAAAAACTCCCTTGCAACCCTTCATATAGCTGAAGACACTGCCAGCCCAAAGGTGACCACTGGAGTAATGCAGACTTCCACTGCCCCAAACTCCTCAGAGCCCCAAGGTCAGGGAGACAACGCTTTGTGCAGCCCTGGGTTACATGGAAAGACTGTGGCAAATGCTGCAACCAAAAGGAATCGTGCTGTGAGGCAAACAGCACGGCCACATCTCCAGCTCCTACAGCCAGAAATGCTGACTGCAGTGGAGACACCCCCTGCACACCAGCTTAGCCTCTGGCATCGGTCCCAGAGGGTTTCCTTATCCTGTGCCATCCCTGCAGTTCCCCAGCCTGGGGGTGATGGTCAGCTGAGCTGCTGCAAAACCCCCGTGCCTGCTCTTGTAGGAACTTCTCCTTCTTCTTATAGATGGTCCAGATGAATTCAGTTTGAACACAGAAAAGAATCTGCAGCTGCCACAGAAGGCACCAGCAGCAAGGGCTTGCTTTGACCCCAGCAGTGCGGGCTACAAGCCCTGGGACGGCTCTTGTTGGCCAAGGTGGAGGGAGGCACCTTTCTGGTAACAGCCACCAGGAAAGTATGGCAAAAAAAGCAGAGTGGGAGAGCCTGCCTGGTAGGTATTTCCCAAGAGAAGGCTAAGTATTTCCTGGATCTGCTTGCTGTCATAGCACCCATGTAGAAAGTGAAGGACATGTTTACCTCAACGTGGTGCTCAGCTTCCACCTATCTCAGAGCTGTGGTAAGCAGCCAAGTCAGGTGCTGTTATCCAAGAAGATCACTTAACTCTGCCTTTGCTCAACAGCAAAATAAAATAAGTTTCTCAGTCAAAAGGAGGCCCTCCCCTTTCAGATCCACTCTCAATTTACATCTCAGAAGTCTTGCTGTGTCATATTGGATGAGGGAAGAGATGACTTAGTTCAGCAGAGGAAAATAACCAGGATTAACTGCAACAGGGGTTTATGGGATGTTCAGAGATCCTGGGTTGCTCAGCTGAAATGCCTTGCTAAAACCAGCAGTCATCACTGTTAGTGAGAAGAACAATGAGGACAGCTCAGTTTTGCAGGAGAAGGTGGCAGTGGGGGGACAGGGTGAGCTGTCTGCTCTCTGCACACAGTGCTCTCTGCACTGTAGGAGCAGCTTGGCAAGCAGTGTTTTGATGACTGTCCCACCCCAGATTCCTCTTCCTGGCCATCTCTCTGTCCCAATAAACTTCTCCCAAGTGTCTCTGCTGCCTGTATGGACCAGCAACTGCCCTTCCCCAACTGCAGCACCCTCAGTGCATCCCTTGCAGCCCTCTTCCTTAGGACAGCAGGGGTGGGCAATGGGGACACTGAGCCCTGGATGTCCAGGGCTGGCACTCACTGTGAGGTACAAGAAGAAATGCCACACAGGAGTTATGTTTTGAGGAATCCTTGCCTGCTTTAGTTATTTTCACAATGTTTGGGTCTATCAGCATCAGCTATCAACACACCATCTTAGCGAGACCACATTATCTTTATGAAAATTCATTTCATCAGACCACTGCCACTGTAGAGGTAAAAATCTTGTCATATGGCAGAATAGTTCACTTCCTTTTCTTGAGGAGAATAACATATTTGTTTGCCCATGTACAAAGAAGGGGGGGGGGGTTGGTGAGACTTTGTGACCAGGTAAGATTCTGAGTGATGGTTTTTTTGACATGAAAAAAAGTATATTTTTGTTGACTAAAATATCTCTGAAAGTGCCAAGCTGTTTGGGAGAGCGATCTTCCCCCTCCAAATCAAGAGAAAAAGGAAGAACAATTGCAATACTTTATTCTGAGAAGACCCAGACAGAACGCTGCCATTTTTCATTTTCAAAAGTGTCATTTTCAAATTTAGCATTTTGTTTTATAAATAACCTCTTCTTCTAACCCTTCTTCCTCAAAAACTTCAAAGCTTCAAAAACTTTCCAGTTGAACTAAGATGTGTCTGTTCTGCTGATAGCAGGCAGAAATTTTTATTTTGCTTCTCAGCTTGATCAGCAAAAAAATTTGACACCCTCCACTAAAACGTGGCGTCGTATTACCGTAACAAAGTGCTTGTGTATGCAGACATGTACAAATGTGCACCAGAAAAACCTACTGGGCATTGTTCTGGCTCTCTCTCCTGCAGCAGATGCTCAGTGCAATAAAAAAGGCTGTGAGACAGAGAATCCTCCAAAACTGTCGCTGAGTTTGTGTAGGAGAAGCAGCTGGAGGTGTTTGGTGAGGTCTGGACCAGCCCACTCTGCTCCACACTCTGCTTTTGGCTGCCAGCACCGCAGCCACAAGGATTATGGCTGTGACAGCTGCAGCCTTGCACAATCCTTTGGTTTCACCCCAGCAGAAATCAGTGCATTGCAAAACTCCCAGCACAGTAACTCACTCACAGCAGCGTCAGCAGTGAGGGGAAATTTCTCACCCAAGCGCTACGACAGAGTAATTGTGGGACACAAAGGAGTAAACAAATACATCTCTTGCATATGGAGTCTTTGAGAACAAAAGTCTTCTCCATCTGTCCCTCACTTGATGCTTTTTTTTTCTCACCCTGGAGCCCTTAGGTTTTTAAACCTTTGCTGTCCCAAATCTTTGGTTCACCAGCGCACAGGCACCTCTGGGATTTGCCTCTGATAGTGCTTTGGCTGAGGGCGGAGAGCAGAGAAGGCTGCAAGCAAGAATCAATTAGAAGAGAGAAATCACAGGAGACAGGCTGCATGGGACACTGGCAATCACCCAGTCTGTGCCCTGACTTGAAAGCAGGGGCAGTGTCCCACTGTTACTCCTGCTATGCAGCTGTTCCACCTGTTCCTACAGCCCCTGCTTTCCCCCAGCTTCTCCTGATGAACCATCCAAGTGCTTCTCCAAATTCATTCCTGTAAATTTGTCTTCATCCAGAGCTGTCCTGGTATAATTTGAGCCAGTTACTTACCTGAGCTATAGAGGAACAATTACATCTAGCTATTTTAAAATATTATAAGACAATAATTTCCTTTAATCTTAACAGCTCACAATTCATGTTTTTCCCTCTGAAGTCATGCTTTCTAAACTGTTAATTATAGTTTCTGCTCTTCTTTGGTGACTGTCCAATTTTTCTTAGTCTTATTTTGCATTGCAGTGCCCAAAACTGGCAAAGCAGACTGGAAGAGTCATCAGTCTGGGGTAGCTGTTTTCTTTTGCAGTCAGGTAGCACTGATGATTCACAGTTCTTTCATGATGGATTTCAGCACCCAGATGCTTTCCCCAGAGATGCTGCCTTCCCCAGAGGTGCTGCCTTCCCCAGAAATGTTGCCTTCCCAAGAAGTGCTGCCTTCCCCAGAAGTGCTTCCCTCCCCAGAGGTGCTGCCTTCCCCAGAGGTGCTGCCTTCCCCAGAAGTGCTGCCTTCCCTGTGCTGTGTCTGTGGCCTCAGCTGACCCTGCCCATGAGAAGAAGTGGTCACTTGTCTTTAATGCACTGCAGCCCATTGCTGCCAGGCTTTTCCATCTGTCACGGGCAATTTAAGCAGTCATCCTGTCCCCCAGTACATTTGTACTCCTTCCCAATATGATGGCATGTGTAAAAGCAGCAAAGGCATGCACCAGAATTCCATCCAGAGCAGCAAAGTGCAGCAAATGCTGGTTCGTGCAAGGGCAGGGTGCAGTCCTGGATGCAGAATCCTTCTGGGCAGCTCTCCTGTCCAGTGACAACCACTCAGGAGCACTTGGGCACCCACATAAAGGCTGTTTGGGGTGCTCAGAAAGCTGCTAGCTCTGAGGCATGGGATACCACTGCTTTTTCAGGTGGCATGAGCCTGTAACTGAGGCTGTTTTGACATCGCTACCTCTTGGCAAATCTGTATCAGCCCCTACTCTTTTTATTTTCTTGCAGCCTGCTTATTCCTTCCAGTGTTTTCCAGCAACTGGCGCAAAATTCCTTCTCAGGCATAAGCTGAGGGACTCTCAAAGGTCCCTGTGCTGACTGGCTGCCCGGAGCTCAGCACCACACCTTGACACTGGCCACACTGTCTTGTATTTTCTGAGACCCCCATTGTTGGAAGGAAGGAATGAATCTGACTCCGTGTTCATAGAAGGCTAATTTATTATTTTATGATACTATATTATATAAAAGAATACTAAACTGAACTATACTAAAGAATACAGAAAGGATACTTACAGAAGGCTAGATAATACTGAAAAACTTGCGACTCTCTCCTCCAGAGTCCAACACAACTTGGCTATCATTGGCCAATAAGTAAAAACAATTCACATGTTGGATAAACAGTCTCCAAACCACGTTCTGAAGCAGCAAAACACAGGAGAAGCAAATGAGATGATATTGTTTTCCTTTTTTTCTGAGGCTTCTCAGCTTCCCAGGAGCAAAATCCTGATCAAGGGGATTTTTCAGAAAATATGCCAGTGACAGCCCTGGCTCAGAGCAAAGGTGGCCACCAGCTACCACCACCACTACTGGGTGGCCCCGCACCAGCAGCACCCAGTTGCTGCCCCACCCTGCCCAGCCCAGCCAGGGCACAGCTCTGTGCCAGCACTGAGCCAGGCAGTGCCTGTCAGAGACCACTGAAAAGCACAGGTGGCTGTGCCACTTCTGCCTCTCAAGTGGCCTCAGACTGTGCCAGCCCAGTGGCTGAGAGGGGCCAGGAGGTCTCAGGGTGGGAAACTCCCCATGTGGGTACCAGGGACCATGTCTGTCTCCCTTTAAGCTGCAGGAACCTCCTCTGGAGGAAACTCCTGATGATGATCAGATTTTTAAAGGAAAAAGGTTAAACACATGAAATCATGCTCCTAAAATGGGGAAGTCTGTGTAGTTTAAAACTGGGTTGAAGACTCAGAAGCCCTGGATTCAAACCCTGCCACTGCCAGGCTGCTCTCAGCACAAAAGCATCATGCGCTGAAATGCGGTCATCTGGCATTTCCCATCTTCACCACAGTGGCTACAGTCTCAAATCTGTGTGGCATTGTCCTGTCTCCTTCAGGCTTCTGCCCTGGTCAGGGGCATGAAAAGAGGCTTTGTTGGGGTAGCACACACCTAAGCTGCTGCAGTATGAGCAGAGGTGTGAGGAGAGCTTGGCAACGCCACTGGTAAATCTTTATCTGTCGCTGGTAAACAGGAAGCCAATGAACAGCTTTGCTATTTTTCTTAGTTTTTTAGGTTCTTTTGGTCTGATTTTCATAGCTATTCTTCTTCGCTTACTTCATCTCAGGAAACACATTTTTTTTCTGCCAGCTCTCACAGGAAGTGTGCAAGATGCCAAGTGCTGAAAACCTCAAGGTTCACTCAGCCCTCTCTACGAGAGGTGATGAGTCAAAGGCCCTGGCAATGAGGGCATCAGAATGTCCTTGGCAAAAGCTGGAAGTGTAAGGGTCCAGCTCACAATGATAAACATAAGGCTAAAAGAGTTTGACAATGCAGAATGCAGACACTTTCATGCTGTGTAACCTGGGGGGGCTTTTCACCAAATCACAGAGAGAATTTCAAACCTTTCTGGTCAAGACATCCAGGGGCAAAGGTCTCTGGCGAGGTGTGACACCAGGCTCTGGGAACTCATTTTCCCCACCAAACACCCACCCTGCTGTCCACACCAGGCATGTCCACTATCCACACCACTGCAAACAAGCAAAACAAGCACAAATCCTGCTGTGCTGGATTTGTGAGCCAGAGCATGGTGGGGGAGAGGGAAGGCCCTTGCTCAGTGTCCAGACACACCATGAGCAAGCAGGGCAGACTGTCCTACTGTGCATCACACACCCCTGTCTCGTCTTAAGCTGAAGGCAGCAGTGCAGGTACAAAACCTGCAGGGATCAGTGCTAACCATGTTTAAACTCTCTCCAGATCCTGCACAAGAGAACAAGCAAATAATGAAGCCCCTGCTGCTTACAGGGAGCCATGTCAAGGCTTGCCAGCAGCAGCCTGGGGCTGCAAATATGACTTTGGCTGACCATGCACTGACAGAAAGGAGTTTGCTTTTTGCATTCACCTTACCTGCTCCTCACCACAGCAGTGAGGAAGATCCCTTAAGCTAGACAGAGTAAAACAGGTTGTCACCACCTACACCATCCTCCTCTGCTGTGGGCTGGGGGGGGACATGCATAGCCCAAGGAAGATAATAGATACAGCCTAAAATGTTCAGAAAATAACAAATCCAGCAAGAAGCTGGGTTGAATAAGAGAAGGTCGAGTCACTTTCCGGTATGCAGATGTGTGGGTCAGGTTTCCTTCTTGATATCAAACTGCAGCTTTATTTTTTTCTGATGTGGGTTTCAAATGTGTAGGATAAAGCAGAAGAACTTTTCCACTGCATAGTTAAAATCTCATTTTTCCTTTTACAAAACACAATGTGGTGGTTTTTGCTGACTCTTCTGATAAGCTGAAAGAATTCGAAGGACCAATAATTCAAGACGTTCTACGTCGTAAGTTGGTGGGCAGGACAGTAAAAGGTCAAAAGTTTTTATTAACTTTTTGAGGGTCTTTCTGAGCAGGATCTAACTCAAGACCAAACCTAATTCATAGATAGAAAAATGGTAACGTGTCCATATGTCTTGGACAGAGCAAAGGACATCTGAGAAATCCCAAAGTCAAAAGTTGAGTCAGAGTGTTTCAGGCACTCTTTGAAGAAAAAGAAGGCTCTTGATTTAATCTCAAATGATGGTCAAAAAAATAAAAAAAGTGTGGTTTGGATGTTTAAGTTTCCTTAATCCAAAATGCTGTCTGCTAGCTTTACCTTTATTCTAACAAATATGTGCAAAGTGAATGATTCCAAACTTGGAAAACTCTTCATAGTGTCAGCTTTCTTTAAAGAAGAGCCCAGCATGCAGGTGGGGGCAGTCAGCACTGGGCAACCTCTGTAGCTCACCTTGTCAATGATAGTTGTCATAAGCTGGGATAAAATAAGCTTGTCTTTTTGACTATTTAGGACTTTTATCAGCAAAATGGGCCTGAAGATGGAACAAACCAACCCTCATTTGTTCCCGCTGTGGCTCATTTCAGCTTGGAAAATTTAAAGCAAATTTAAAACAGAAGTTTTTCTCTGTAACATAATAAAATAGATCCTCAGTCCGAGGTAACAAAATGAGATCACATTATTAAAAAAAAAAAACCAACATTTTGGGGTTTTCCTTGCTCTTTGAAATGTGAATTGGTGTTGTGATAAGACATCAATCAGCAGCTGACCACATAAACCAAGGGAAGTTAACGTTTAATGTGCATCCCAGTAAGACATGCTATTCAAGAGTATGAGTGTGCTCCCATCATGATTTCATTTATGCTCTTGCCATTTAGGTTGGTATAAAACACACCTCTTTGCACAAAAGAGGGAAGTGACTGCACAAGAAAACTACACATTGGCCTCCAGACTCTCTAGAAACCTGTGACAAAATAGCATCATTAAATCACTGGGATTGTCAAAAACTCAGTCCTGGCAATATCTGCAAGTCTGACATCCAGTCTTACTTTTAGCACAAAGTTGGTTTTTAGTTAGTTAGTCTAGCATCCTAAGCTATGCTCTGTCTTAAGGTGCTGGTGGCTAACAAGATCACACAAATGGCCTTTGGGTGTTACACAACCCTATCAGAAATAGCATTCAGCACCCTCCATCCTGATGATCCTAAGGGTGTTTGGTGATTCTGCAAGAAACTCTCTGGGAAAAAAAAATCACACAACCAATACAAAAATAATGGAGGAACCTCGAAAGGATTTGGGATTCAGAGAGGTTGGTCTAGCAAAACAGCCGTAACTCCAGCTAGCACAGCTCCAGCTTCAGCGTGGCTGTGCTGTCCTGAAGCATTCCAAGGGGCACAGAAGGGAGCTCTGCCTGCTCTCGATGAAAATCAATCTTATTCAAAAAGCAAGGACATCCAATCTTCCAGGAAACAGAAAGTTTTCAGCAGCATCAGCAAAGTGACTGGCTCACAGGGCGGTGCAAGGCTGAGCCACAGGCTCTGGGGAAAAAGCAGCTGGGCAGGCAGCTGCTTCCTACTGCTGCCCTGACATCCCACTGGGGTTCCTTTGTGACATTGCACTGCAAGGAGGAGCCTTACCTGTGGTGTGATAACAGAGGGCAGGGAATTGCTGCATCCAGAGAGAAAATCCTGCCTGCCATAAAAAGACAACTCTGCTGGCTGTGAGGGATACACAGGTGTTACACTTCACTTGAAGTGTTTTCAGAGAACTACACAGGAGAGGAAAGATCAGCCTTTTGGCCACCACCAAAGTGTGAACACACAGCTGAAAACCTGAGCTGAAAGCATCCCAACATGCTTGTGTTTCACATCCTGGCACAGGCACTATAGGGACTGGATTACCAAAGGTGAGAAGGTGCTGCAGAGCTGACAGATGCACCAGCTTATCCAGAGCCATGGGTGCAAAAATACAGGGATCATCCAGGGAAGAAGGAGTGACCAATTTTCAACATAGCCTCTTCCTAGACAGAGCAAAGACAGCTGCAGGAGCAGCAATTAGGCTTCCCAGAGTCCAAAGAAACAACAGAGGAGCGTCAGAAAGAAACAACAGGCTGTCCTAAAGATCAAACACCACCACTGGTCAGCCCCATTGTAGCAAAGTGCCAGGGATTGGGAAAGGTTTCCTCAGTGTGGGTAGGTGAAGCAAATTCCCATGCCTTTGATCATTACCTACCTCTCAGATTGGCTTTGCCTCAGTGCCTTCCTCCTCCTCCTCCTCCTCCTGGGCTGACAGCGTGTGCTGTAGCAGGACCCGTGCAGGAGCCCGTGAGGGAGCAGCTTTCAGTGCTGTGGTGTGCTCAGCAGTCGCTGGCTCCTGAGGCTGTAGGGATGCCCAGATGGAGCTGGGAGCTGGCATGGGGACAGCACTGGCTGCCTTTGGGCATTGAGGTTCCCCCCCTTAGCAAATAATCAGACATAGTCCGGTTTTCTGGAAAGAGTGTTTCTGTATGTTCCAATATATGTGAGCTGCTGTCTCCCTGACTGCTGCAGCTGTTACCCAGCTCCTCTGTCTCTAATTGTGAATGTGGTCCTAGAGTGCCTACAGATTTCACGGTACATGATTAAAACGGGAAAAACGCTCCATGTTGGAGCAATGCCGGAGCAGGAAGCACGGTGTGAGTTCCTCAGTCCAGTCAGCTCCATGTCAGGGGTTTTTACACTTGCACAGCTTCTTTCCCTGTGTCCCATCTACTCTGAGTAGTCCTTTCATCTCTGCTGGACCCCAGCACAGGACCTCAGGGGCAGTCTGGAGCACAGGCTGGCAAGGACTATAAAAGCACCCAAGGAAGGGCCAAAGGAGGAATACAGACAGCTGCATGGCACCTGTTCTGGGGCTCACCAGCCCATGGCAAAATGCAGCCTGGTACTGCCTCTGCTGCCCACAGCCCTCCAGCAAGGGACATCTCCACAACAAAGGGTGACAGTCCATTGAGTGCAGCCATCCCTGTGCCAGCCCCTCACTCCTGCATGCAGTTGCTTGTCTGCCTTCGCTAGGGTGGATTCAGCAATGGAGCACAAGCCTGTGGCATGCTGAGGGGAGGTCTAGGGTGGCCACAGGCAGTCAGGGACAGGGCAGAATGGTCAGGGCAGCACTGAGAAGGAAACAGAATGCAGGCAATGGGGATGAACATCTCGCCAAACTTCTTTTTTGGTGCCCTCAGATGCTCCAGTGTCTCTTCCTCTTCTGCTGCACCACACTGACCCAAGGAATCAAGCTTTGCTACCTCCATTGCCGGCTGGGTGTGGAGCTGTTATTCTGCAACCAGCTAACCCTTAACTTTACCTGCTGTAAGCAGAGAGCAGGATCTGGGCCCCCCAGCATGTGGCTGGTTCCCCTTTGTGCAAAGCCAGTTTGGCTGCATGCCCCAGCTGCCACTTTTGGCGTGGCAGCTGTGCAGCTGTCTGCCTCTGCAGAGCCGGGGGCAGGACTCACACAAGCCTGCTCTGCTAACAGCTCTTGTCAGCTCCTCCTCACATGCCCTCCAGAAAACAGGGCAAAACCACAAAAACACACATAATTTCTCCCACTGCCCTGTAGCTCTCCAAATCTATGTGGGCAAAGTACTGAAGAACAGACCTGCTTATCAGGGGACAAGGAACCTGAGTCAGGTCGTGGCAACCAAGGATACAGACAATCCTGTAAGCAGCCAAACTCCCCCCATCCACCTTAGCCCAAGTTCTTTGTCTTCCTGCTTTGTACCTCACTCATTCTGCAGTGCTATTTTTTGACACCTTTAACACAAAAAAAAAAAAAGAAAGAAAAAAAAAAAGAAAAAAAAAAAGAAAAAAAAAAGAAGCTGAGGTGTCTCAGGAAGCGAGGAATAGGGAAATCTTTACAGGAGTTTTGCCTTTGGGGACAGTTTCAGCTCACACCTTTATCAGGATCCAGCCACACCCCCAAAAAACAACAAGATGTGGGGGCTCCAGCACTGATCCTCGTGGTCCAAATTAACTAAAGGAAAAGATGAGACAACCTGGGTCAGCTACAGCAAATCTTGTGCTCTAGCATTACTCTTGTTTTGGAGAGTTTTCCAGAGAGCCAACAAAACTAGTTTTCTGGGGCAATGCAGCTGGATTGGGAACCAGCTACTGGACTGAGGTCCTGACTCCAAAACCCACCCTATTTAAATATCCTGACTGTTCACCATCATGCATTAGACCCTGATTGTCATCATGGGGCTCTCGGTGTTGTGGCACACAGTGCAACAAGAAGCAGAGGTTGCAAAACAACTTGCGGGAAAAAGAGGACCAGAGCTAAAATTGCAAGAGGAGCACTGGGAAGAGGAAGATGCATGAAGGTCCAGATTGTCCCTGCCTAGATTTTCCTTGCCTGGCTTTAATTTTTCAAGAGTAAAATTAGGAATAAATATTTTTAATCATTATGATGGCTCCAATTCCAACAGCAGAATGCCAGTTCACCCTTGCATACTTTTCCTCCCTTTTCATTTTTCCCACTGCAGCTCAGCAGGACAGTGACCCACAGGGCCAAATTTAGTCCCACAAGTGCAATTGCACTGACCACAGCAGAGCTACGGCACAAAGCACTATCTGAGGTGCTCCAGAGGTATTTCATATTGGCTTTGGTAAAAGTACAGGAAGTAAACAAAAATGCATCAGTCCCTGTTCCAGGAACACGTGGTCATGCTTGGACTAAGTTTCTAGAAAAGATGAGTACGGTGTTTTGTCTTCAAGACAGTTTAAAAGAAGGTTTTAGAGAAACCTGCACACAAAAGGTTATACTGAGGCTGACGTAAATGTGGCTTATGTTAATTTCACTTGCTTTGATGCGAGAAAGGTACAAAGATGGTGCAGAAATACATAAATAGACATAGCTCGACTTAAACTGAGATTTCGTTTGCATGGTTTTGTAGTGCTTTCGCTAGATCAGCTCATGAACATCAATTTTGTGCATGGTCAAACAAAGCTTCTTAATTTCTTTTCCCAGCAACTCAAATGCTCCAGCCCCCTGTGCTAAAGCAACAAAATGGGGTGCCCAGTCATTGCTGGCAAAGGTAGGCACTAGGTTTAAACTCACTTTCCTTTAAACCTGCTTAAGCTGTGCCATCTGACTTTTGCACAGCTGCAGCAGAGGTGTGAGCATGTATTTCATCTCACCAGGGGATGCAAAACCTGCCCTATGGTTGGCCAAGACCAGTCTTTGGAGTGTTGCAGAAGCTGTTTTGGTGGTGTTTTCTTCAGGAAACTTTGGTTTTGGCTTTATTTTTGGCTGGCTCCTTGTAGCAGGAGATGTAAACCTGCTGCCATTTTAAGCAGTTTTTCAAGCTTGCTCACTCTCTGCCTCAGCTATGCTGGGATTGAGAATTCTGGTTTTCATAGGACAGGTCCCTGACTCCCTGGGGTTAATGCTTTCCTCAGCTCTGAAGTGGAAATAAACTCAGAAGTTTAACAAACATGTTTTCTTCAAAGTGTTCCTTTGCCATTTGAGGTGGAGAGATATTAAATAAATAAATCTACATTCAAGTAAACCACTTCCACAATTAGTCATATTTCATTTTCCAGGTATCAGAAGATCTCCACACTAAGCTGTAGAGCACTTCAGGAAAACCAGAAGAGTCAAATCTGTCATTTGCAGTGACACAGGCAGTGTTTGCCCATATTTAAATTTCTGAATTTCCTTTACATCTGATAAGGATATACAAGCCAGGGTGCAAATTTTGTCACTTTTCCTCTTCCATTGTTGAAAAAAGGAGAGACATGGCTCTTTCAGCATAAAAGAACACAATTGTACCCTGTTGCTCAGACACCTCTAGGGACAGACTTATAAAATCCTAGATGAAGGTTTGAAACAAAAATACCTTTATTTCAGATAGTATTTTGTCTGCATTACAAATCCAAACCTGCTACTGTTCATGTCCAGTATTTCATCAATTTGTTTAATCCCTCCTCCTGTTGAGCTCCATTTGACTGTAGCACAGTCATTTACTTGTTATGAAGCCAAGGGACTGTCGTTATGTGGTAGAAAAAGCTTTAATGACTGGAGTTCTGATGTAATCCTTTTGTCTCTTTCTGCTGTTTTCTGCAGGCTTCTATCACCTGCCTTCTGGAGATGTTTAAGACCATTTTAAAGAATAATTTAAGATTATGTTTAATAATTTTAAAGAATGTCTTAAGAATAATTTAATTTTTTAATATAAGAAAACTTTAGGAGTTTTTTAAGAACTTTAGGGTTAATCGGCAACGTGGATACACCCAGGTTGAAGCCAAGATAGGACAAAGTAAGAGGGTTTCTTTGAGAAAGGGAACATTGAAACCTATTTACCATGTTATCTCATTATGGGATTTTTATCAGACAAAGTGTGAAAGTGGCTGCTGGTGGGGGAGCTATGACAAAAAGCATTCTGTATTCTTATTTAAAATTCAAGCAAAACCACAGCATTTTTGCACATCACGCTTGGGTATAGGGTGCCTCTCATCTGAGACTCCTTCTCTTTGGAAACACCGAAACAGTTTGTCATTCTTCTTGCCTGGGGGCAAGCTGGGCACCAGGACAGTGAGGCTCAAGGATGCACGGCCTGAGCACCTTGCACCTCCTGTCCCATGGGGCCAGGGTGGTCTTCACCTGCTCTAAGAAGGGGTCCCTGCCCTGGGGAGGTGCCAGTCCAGCCTGGGCAGGCGGAGGCGATGGGGCAGCGCCCAGCCTGAGTCAGCAGCATCTGCCACTGCCCAGCCACAGCTGTGCCCTGCCAGCCCTGGGCACGCCTGAGTCATTTCCAGCAGCCTTCGGGAAGTGGGGTGCATTTAGTGAACAGTTTCAGCTGGAAAACAGAAATGTTGTGAAAAGCTGACATCCAAGACTTCATCTTCTAAATGCAAGGCTTGCCCTTCTTCATGTTCTGCTCTTGTGGTTTTTCTTGAAAATGTTGCTTGTGCTTTTAGAAACAAGAAAACCTCAGGGTAATTAGAATGCCCTTCTGCTGCCCCTCACAAAATATTTGGTACCAACCACATGGGTGTTTTTCTTACTCTTTCACTAAGAACAAACCTCAAATATTTTCATTCCCAGTGTATCTGAAAATACACTATTGCTGCTAAGGCTCTAGTCTGGCTTCACAAACTCAACTATAAATTACCCATGCACATGCATGCAGTGCTTAGAACCACTCATGTGCTTTCCAGAAGAGACTTGGTCATCTGGGGAAAACCACAGGTCCCAGAAACATCCCAGCCAGGTGGTTTGAAGGCAGCAGGGAGGGAGAAGGTGAGGCAGCAGTAAGACAGCCAGCTCCAGGCTGCTATGATGGAGTTCCAGACTGGATGGGGGATGGAGTCCTGCAGAGGCTCACTGAGAGTGACTGAGGGGAATAGGGGAATGGAGAGGGAGAAAAAAGATCTTGTCCTAACAGCATTGATGGACAGCACACCACCAGCACTCCAGTGCTCTGCAAATAGCATCAGGGACCTGGAGTCACCTGCAGCCACATGCAAGACCTCATCAAATCTGACTTCCCAGCAGCTCTGCTTATCAGCAGCTGATGTAGGTGTGGGTGTATCTGCCTGCTGAAGAGCAGATGTTCATCTAATCTGTGAAAAATGCCTATCACTTGTTTCTAAAATTCTAAAAGTTTAATAGTAATTAAATGTTTATAAAAATAGCAATATAATTAGAGTAAGAAAAATTCTGGACAATTTGAATTAGGACAATATGAGAAAATAGAAACAAAGAGTTATGGACATCCGGGTACATTTTTCTGGGCAGCATAAGCCCAAAAAAGGACACATGTTAATAGAGGATTAACCCTTAAAAACAATAGCCTGTTGCATATTCATACATCTCATACATGATGCATAAATTCCATTCAAACAAAGCATTCTGTCTGGTCATCATCAGCTTCTTCCTCTTAATCCTAACAGCACTTAAATCCTGAGCGAGGCAGGAAGAAGTTAGTTTCTTCTGATAAGAGGGCAATAAATTCTTTTTCTCTGAAAGATTTAGGTGTCCTGTGGCTGCTATCTCGCTGCGAGTCCTTTCTTTAAAAAAGTATCTTACATAGCATCGTTTCTATTTTAACATCTTGTTATAACTTAAAACTATATTTAACACACTACTTAAGAAAATTAATGCAGCATAACTTTCTAACACATATAATATTCATTTTAATATTTGCAAAAAGCCAATCATAAAACGCGCATTTTTCACATAATCCATCCTCTGGAGGAGAGTTGTGACTGTCAGGTCCCAGGGATCTCTCAGGCTGCCGAGGGAAGGCAGGGTTGCCCTGTTCAATCGTGCCACCTATAGCTAACCGCGGCCACTGCACGCAGCCCGCAGCCGGCTTCCCTCTGCAGCCACTGCGGGAACAATGCGCCTGGAGCCCGTGCCAAATCTGCCGGCCCCAATGCAAAAGCCAGACAAATCTCTGCAGCTTCACTTATAGATCTAAAAAACCCGATAATAATAGCTATAAATATGCAGCCAAACTTACACAGACACAGACCCTTAACCTGGATAGAGAAGCACAGTGCTGCTGCCGAAGGGCACGAGCAGGGTGGGGCTGTTGCTGAGCAGGACGGCTACCAAAGCTAACATCCCAAAAATCGTTCTGGATCTTAGGGTGCCTCCCACAACGTGCATGTGCTCTAGGGAGCTCTGTTATACCTGGAGTCATAGAATCATAGAATGGTTTGAGGGGAAAGACCGTCTAGTTCCAACCCCTGACATGGACAGGGACACCTCTCACTAGACCAAGTTGCTTGCAGCCTCATCCATCCTTGAACACTGCCAGGGATGGGGCATCTATAGCTTCTCTGGACAACCTGTTTCATCATCCCCATAATGAAGAATTTCTTCCTAATAGCTGAGTCAGCCAGACTTCACCTGCAGCAACAGGTTGTATCTTTTGCTTGGAACAAGAGATACTGGTGGAAAAAGCAACAATGGGTGTATGAAGCTGAGATATTTGATAACTCAATCAGAGAAGAAAACATGAAAGGGAAGGAGTCACTGAGGCTCCTCTACCAGCAGACAAGCTCTCCAAGCACCCTCGTTTTTCTTTCTGTGTCATTTCTGGTCATTAAAAACCTCCTCCTGCAAACCTCACTTTGCTCACATCAACCACAGAGTGCTACTGCCAATTTTGTACACCATTGATGGCAGCATATTGCATAGAGCTCAGCAGAAGTTGGCCTTTTTGGTGCAATGGGAAATTCCAAAGTAAGGGAGAATTGCATTTTGTTTCAAGAAAAGAAGAGGTAGTTTGTGACAAAAAGGAACAAAACACAGACATTACTCTGAAATAATGCAAGTTTCAATTTTGTTCGAGATGGGAATGCACATTTAGAGCTGGGGTTTACACTTCCAGTGATCTCTGGCATTCAGAGCTGAAGAGGGAGTTTGTAGGTGCAGGGTCCTGGCCCTGGTTAGGGCAGAGTTACACAAGAACTGACACAAAGCTCAGGAGCAGTTCACAAAGTCTGCTTGCTGCATTTCACACAGCCATGACTACACAGTGCTTTGGCTACACCTTCCAAGACAGACAGGCTGCCGCAGACCCCCAGGACCAAGTGCTTTGCATCACCCACATCCTTTGTGCTTGGCTGCCTCTTCCCCAGTGAAGAAGCAGCCTCAGCAGCCACACCAGGTGGTTTCACAAATGCATGCTTCATTCCACTGCACTGCACAGCCCTGCAAGTGCCTGCTGGAAGATCAGGGCTGAAGGTTTGTTCTTTGCACCTCAGTCAGCTCAGCTGCTGGAGAAGAGGTACTGACATGTACAGAAGCAGCTCCGGTCACTTGGGGTGGTGGCTAAAATAGGTAGCAAAATTCAAGAGTTTTGCCTCTCAGTCTTAAAGCCTTTGCAGGGAAATTTTAAAGCCTTGTGCTCCCTCGTGCTGAGACACCATGAAGGTGCTTCTTTGGACCAGGAGGGGATAGGTGGGATCACATCCCAGTTTTGAAGAAGGAAATGTGTTTGTTAATTCTATGTCCTGTGTGGATTCATCATGTCATCTATGATTAACTAGCCTGAATTTCCTTACCATCCACAAATGTATTCAAAGTCTGTTTTAAGTAAGGAGTAATTTGAAAAGGAAAAATGTCCAAGGAGACAATTTTTCTAGATTATTTCACCTTTATGCAGGCCTGGAGACTCTTGCTAACAGTTCCCAATTACATTACTTCCTTCAGCTTCCTGCCTTTTGGTTTTCTCCTTTAATTTGTGGGGAGGAGCTGCCCACAATTCCCAGCTCACAAATTTGATTTTCCTTGAAAGACACAACAGTGGCTGAGCATAATATCACTAAAGAAGAAGAATATGCCCCTGTCAGGTGGCTTAAAGAGGTGGCTTAAAGCCTGAGGGACTGGAGCTATCTTGGGGTAAGTGTAGGGCAATCTAGGAGCTGGGGAACAGTTTTGGGAAGAGCATGCCAGCCCTTGTTGCATAAAGTAGTGTTTGCCCTCACTGTACTTACCACAAGATCTTGCCAAAGGACAGATGGCTGGATGTGTTATGAAATGGCTCAGGAACTGGAATATTAAGATTTTGTCTCGGTTCACCAATTTGAGACACAGAGCCCCTGATGTTATTCCCTGCTGGGGAATGTGGGCTACAGCTGACTTTCTGCTAAAGAGCCCCTTTTCTGGGTGGATTTGCTGCTGCTGGCCACCTGCTTGCTCATACTCTGGTGCTGAAATATGTGTGCAAAAGCAGTACGGCATGGCAGATGGGAGTGTGCAGATGTCTTCTGCAAAGTGGTAAAGCACTCTGAGATGCCTCTTGTAACAACAGTGAATCTTCAATATAAACAAATGAGCAAAATGCTAGAGAAAAAGATGTGGGAGTGTGAGACTAAGCCACATCAAGCAGGATCTTAAGAATTTTTGAGCTCAGACTGAATGCTTCAGCCAGTGCTATTTCAGCCCAAACCTTTGAGAAGAACAGCTGTGCTCACAGGGCTAGGCAAATGAAAGGATTTCTCTGAAAAGCCTATTGAGAGGAAAGCATGCACTGACTCTGTGTGCCAGGAGATGGATTTCACCTGGTGCCACAGACCAAATGAGGTCCAGGGCTGCCTGAACTGTGGTCACTGCAGGATCAGCTCGAGAAGTCCTGGCTGCTGCAGTTGTTCAGGGGGAGCTGGGGGAAGACATTTGAAGAGATGCACCATGCCTGGGCTGGGCCTCTAGTCTGTGAGCAGGCATGGCACATCAGGAGGAAGTGCTGGGCTTTGGGGAAGTAGGGACTGAAACAGGACAGGAATGTTCTCGGTTGTGGTCAATTGTTTCTGGGGCAAGCTATTAATTGCCTCACTGTTAACGTAAACAGTGCTCTGAATGTACTGTGTTTAGGGGTTGTTTTATCAAATGTGATTTATTTTGCTTTGACTCATCAGACAAAGAGTGTTGGGAAACTGGCTGTGCTCTGGAGATGTCCTTGCACAAGAAAATTCCTCCAGCTCTGTCTCCTGTAGAAAAATGTAATTTTAACTATGAAGAGCTTTGTTTTCCACAGCCAGTTCTGTTTTCCCAAAGTCTGACTGAGCCACCCCCTCATTGGGCTACCTCCTGACCACCATTTGAGATGCCATCAGGTTATCAACCCAATAAAGCCCCGGGCCATTCTCCCTTGCAATTTTTGCTTCTCCCTTTTTTTTTTTTTTTTTTAAGCTGTTATGGTCCTGACCACCCTGCATCCTGCACCTCTTTTCTCTGACTCCAAATTTAACCCAAAGAACAGCTCCAGTCTTTGGTTCTCTCCAGAAGTAGATGGCCACCAGGGGCAAAGAGAACATATAGATATTATATATAGGCAATCTGTATATAATCTTCTCCAAAACTCACAGGAAATGAGTGGTCAGTGGTGAGCAGAGCGGTTTCTTTTGTCTTCCTTTATTGTTTCATCTGGTTTTCTAGCATCACCCTCTTCACAGAGTGGCAGTTTTGGGAGCCAAGTAACTCAGATGGGTGGCAGCAGAGGGGCAGCAGAACAGCAGCAAGGTGTGCTCAGATGTCCTGTACCTCCATGGCAGTGGCAGCGCTTCAGGTCTGCAGTGTCAAGAGATCTGTGCCAAAGATTGCCTCATCCAGACCTCTGTCAGAACACAGAGCAGGCGCCACTCTGAGAAAAAGCAGGGATGACAGAGCAGCCAAAAAATTTGTCCTGGTGATAGGCAAATGCCAAACTGTGACTTGCCTCTTGTTGAGGCACATTACTCCTCCAGGAACAGGAGGCTGCTCGTAAATCAGATTTTAGTCTTCATGAGAGCTGCAGCATGTCCATCTAAGAGAGCAGGTGACAATTCACACCATCAGAGGAGGGGCCATCATACAGCCAGAGGGGAGAGAGGGGGATACAGAGATGCTTCATACATTGACCTGGCTGCAGCCATCTGTTCTTCAGTCCTGCTTTTGCATCCACCTGAAAAGGCTCCCTCAAGTGAGTTCCACACTTGGGGGAGTGTGCAAGGGCTCCCAGCCTGGCCAGGGCAGTCCATTGGGAGCAGTGGAGGCACAGAAGGGACTACCCAGCTGGGTCTGGGTGCCAAGGAGCCATCCAGGATCAGGGTAGGGAGTAGCTGATGCCAGTGAGTAAAAGTGGGGTGAATAATGAAACTAAAACTCTCTGATGTTCTGAAAAGCATAACAGATGGGATCAAAGGAAAGGAAAAAAAAAAAATAAACCTGATTAGAAAGTGCTGAGGAGACAGCAGTAACATATACAGTTCTGTGATGGTTGATGAAAATCTCAACATGAGCCAACAGTGTGTACTCACAACCCAGAAAGCCAAATGAATCCTGGGCTGCATCAAAAGGAGCTTGGTCAGCAGGTCAAGAAAGGTGATTCTGTCCTTCTACTCTGCTCTTGTAGGGCCCCACTGGGAGTGCTGAGTACAGTTCTGGTGTCCTTGACAAAAGAAGGACATGGAAATGTTGGAACAAGTCCAGATGAGGCCACAAAATTGATAAGGGGACTAGAGCACCTGGTGCAGGAAGACAGGCTGAGAAAGTTGGGGCTGTTCAGCCTGGAGAAGAGAAGGTTGTGTGGAGACCTCATAGCAACCTTCCAGTATCTGAAGGAGGCCTACAGGGAAGCCAGGGAGGGACTCTTCATCAGGAACTACAGTGACAGGACAGGGAGTAATGGGGAAAAATTGAAAGAGGGGGAATTTAGGTTAGATATTGGGAAGAAATTTTTTACTCTGAGAGGGATGAGACACTGGCACAGGTTGCCCAGGGAGGTTGTGGATGCCCCAATCCTGACAGTGTTCAAAGGCATGTTGGGTGGGGCTTTGAGCAACCTGGAGGTGTCCCTGCCCAAGGCAGGAGGGTTGGGACTAGATGATCTTTAGGGTCCCTTGCAACCCCTTACCATTCTATGATTCTATGTTGTTTGCTTCCTCACACTATGCAAGCATGGCTCAGTGGGTAGGGTTTTCTCTCTTTCTCTTCTTCCTCTGTTTGGCTAAAACCTTGCAAGTCTCCGGGACTTCAGCATCAGATTGGATTAATGAGTGGGAATGGTCTGATACGAGTGAGCCCATTTAATAGTCAACAAAACCAGATTGTGCCTGCACTGCCAGGGACAAGGACAGACTCTGTGACAAAGCTGGGCTCCTTGCAGTGACACTGCTCATCCATCTCCCCAGAAAATACACCTCCCTCTGCCTGCACACACAGATGCTGAGGCTGCCCCCATCATCTCTTCCCAGGCCACATCCCAGGCCTGCAGTCAGGAGCCTCAGGAGCAGGGCATACTGGTCACATCAATGGCTGTCAGCACAGTTTCCATCTGTTTCAGCATCATTCCTGCAGCAATGAGCCCAGCAGGAACACTGGAAATCCCACCCAAAATGTTGTACACAAATTCTTTAGACATATGGCTTATAATCCTCTTAGTGGACAAAAAAAAAAAAAAAAAGAGTAATATAGATTAACTACACCAGTAGAATGGAATTTTGTAGATAAATACAACCCTATTGTTCATGTTGTCTCTGAGCCATAAAAATGAGTTCATGAACTTTATGTGGAGGCTTGACTTTTGCTAAGCTTTAGAGAAAGACGTGAGATTATTTCTCCCAAAACTGTGACGTGCTCCTTTGTATTAATAATTGTCTGGTTTTTGTCTGTGAGGAAATAGAGTCAGCTTCTTTACACACATTTGCTTAACAGACTTCTTATTCAGCTCTAAGACTGTTATTTAAATATAGTGCAGTGGCTGGTGAGCCCCATCTTCCAGGATATTGTCAGGAGGGTATGTGTGCATCTGCACACAGAGGCAGGGAGGGGTCAACATTTTGCTGGCAACAGAAACCTGCAGATATGCTCTGCTTTAGCAAGAAAAATAAGAAGTGGTTTTGCTTGGTTTCAACAGCCAAGGAACACAGCTATGAAACAAAGTGATGCTCTTTTTCATGGGCAAATAATGGAGCATTTATGTTCTCTATGGAGCAGATGGGAAAGTGGTATGCCATGTCACTGCTGCCTGGCAAAGAGAAATGGGCTGGTGTTCTGGGCCTGGCAGGAGTGCTGCTATGAAGAAAAATCAGAATTACATATCAGACACAGAGATCAATGCAAGCTCTTCGCTTGCAAGAAATGCATTTAAACTTGCACTCGTCTACACTGTAGAAATAAATTGATAATTTCTCCACTCAAAAATACACAGAGAGCTCCTGTTTTCTGTTTCCTCACAGCCAATTATTACCAAAAGGACTACTTATCATCCTGCAGAATTGCTTACTCATCCCATCCCTGCATGAACTACCAGGAAAACCATGGCCAAACCCTGCCTGGCTGCAAGCAGGGAGCGATGCTCTCCTTTGCACCAACCCACAAAAATAAGGGGCTGGATTTCTCCTTGCTCTTGCCCTAGGGAAGGATAGAAAATACCCACAGCTGCAATCCTGCTGGCACAAAGCCTGTTGCAGGAAACCACAGGCAGGATACCAACCACCTCCACTTCCACACAAACCTCTTTGGCCAAGGTTGCTCCTGCCTGCGCTCTGTTGAACAGCTGCTGCCCAGCTGCTGCCCAGCTGCTGGCACTACATCCTTTCTGACCAGCCTTAGCACAATAAAACTGCAAGTTTGCTAAGGGTAGTCTGAATCCCCTCACCCAGATTATCAGTAAAGATATTAAATAGGACTGGGTCCAACACAGCTCCCTGGGGGATACTGGATGTGGCACCATTCACCATCTCTGGGCCAAGCCATCCTGCCTGTTGTTAATGCAGCAGAGGCTGCACCAGTCCAAGCCGTGGGCTGCCAACTTAGTGTGGAAATTTGAATTCAAATGTGTGCTTCAAGATGGGTTCCAGACTCTTCATTTGGGATGTTTCTGCTTCCATAGATTGTGGTTATCACAGGGCTGATGGCCAGGACTGAAAGGCAGAGCTCAGGGGAAAGAGGAGGCCACCAAAATTCTGTGAGTGTTGTACCTGCCTTGTGAAACCCATGGGGCAAAAGTGGGAACACTGGTCTCAGAAAATGATCCCAACCCAACAGAATGTTTTGCTTTAAAAATAGGATAAGAAATTCTTTGATGAGCTGGGCTTCTTGAAGCTTTACAAAACTGAATTACTCAAGGGAATTCCTACTGACTTTTCACTTTACCTTGATCTTTTGTTTTACCCATGTCCTAGAAGAATTTGTTACCATGTGCAAATTTCTTCTAAAACAGACAAAAAGTTCATCCACCAGCACAGACCACACTGTCCAGAGTACACTTGTGCTTTGGACCAAGTGTACCTGCCATGACTTCCTGTCCATCTCCTACGTGTGACTCCAAGGCTGTGCTCCAAGACAGATACCAGTCATAGTTAGGGAAGGAGAAATGTTATTTATTGTGGTTTAATTTCCTTAAATTTAATGGCTGCTCCATAAACCTGCTTGAAAAACTAAAGCTTTTTCTTGCCAGAAAAGGTCACATCTGGAACAAGAGATTGGCTAAGGAAGCAGCTACCAGATAAATTTAGTTTAGGGGAACAGAAATTTATTTTATGTCTCAATGCTTGTTGCCTGTGTAAACCAGCCTGCAAAAACATCTAATTTTTTTTTTTTTTTTTTTTTTTTTTTTTGCCTGAGAAACATGGAGAACAAGCTATGAAGTCCAGAGGCTTTTTGAATAGAGTGAATAAAAAAATGCCATCAGTGCATGCCTTATGGTAGGGGCCTTCTCTCTACTGCGCTCCCCTTGTCTTTTCCAATAAAGATGAGATTAACCTCAGCTTGTCTGTGTAACTGCCAGGAATCTTCTTAAGGGGGGCTGTCTCAGCTGCTTCTGCCTGGCAAGGAGACTGGTAGAGCACAGAGTGGAGGCTGATGTGGCTTCTGCCGGTGCCTCTCTCTCCCTCCACTGACTGCAAAGTGAGCAGAGAACTCCTCCCAGCCGCTCTTTCAAATGCTCAGCTTGAAAATGAAATAAACTGATGAATAATATGTGCCTTCAGCTGACAGAAGTCAAACTGAATTTTCAGAGAAAAGGAAAATTGAACTGGAGGTCACTCGTAGTATCGTTTCCTCATTTCTGTATTAGAATCTATTTTTAATATGATGCTCCAAGACAAAGCACAGCCCTGCTATAAAATGAAGGCTTCTGGAGAAGCAGTTTTTCTGGACAAAAGTGAAATGAATGTTGAATGCTGAGTGCTCTTCAGAAGGGCAGGAATGACGTTAAACTTTATGATGTGTTTCTCTATTGCTATTTGTCCTGACAACTGAAATTAAGGTAATTTCCTTCTTTCAACCAACTTCTGCTCTCACTTGTACTGTTATATGCACATTGAAAACAGTTGCGGGATTTGTATTTCTTGTGTGACACTGACATATTTTTTACCTGTTGATACAATCACATAATTTTTTATCTCCTTTGCAAATATCTTAAGTGAAAATCCATATACAGCTTTTCTTACTTGTAGAGTTGAAACGGGGAAGATAAAATAGAGTGGAACAAAAATACAGGTTTTGATTTAAGGGGTTTTGAGGTAAAAAGAAAAATATCTAAGTGCCTTAGGTCCCTCCAAGGTTCTCCTTACCATCACTGATCTGATGGAGGGCTCCTCAGCTGGTAGAAAATTAATATCAGAGCATATAATCCTGATCAACCATCCACAAGGTCTGATGCTTTGTAGGCTGGAGCCTCCGTCTGTAATTCCCCAGAGCCTGCACTAGATAAGATGTCATGTGATGAATGAACTTGTTTTGTGAAATGTGTCGTTATCCAAGAGCTAACTTTGCAGCATTAAAAATCAACCAGGAACAAGCTACCTCACAGAAGCATTTTCCTACATTCTCTGGAAATGCTGGACACAAAATCAGAGAGAGGACACCTGTCCCCATGTAACCAAGGATTCCTCTGGCTCCTCCCAAGGAGCAAGACAGAACCTTTTGGGTCAGGTGGGTAAGATCCATGGCATATGGAAATTTGGAGATGGAAACAACAGCAAGAGTTACTAACAGGGTTTCCAATCACAGCTGTCTGCCAGCATGAATCAAGCGCCTGCACACTCAGCATGTGTCCTTGGGGAAGATGGAGAAAAATAAAGACTTTTTGGACTGCAGAAACTATTTACCATCTCCTATCATCTGAATTGTGAAGAAAATAGATGTGTTGGTACACTTCTTTATTTTGGCAGTTAACTGTTATCTGACATAATCCCAAAACACCTTTGTAAAATGGTGCTTTCTGCCTTGCTAGTGTTGCTTAGCTCCTGACAGCTAGCAGGAGGGTGAGCAAAACTCCCCAGCAGATACCTGCTCTCTAACAACTGCCTACCCTGCAGCAAGGGTGTGAAGAGCAGAATGGCATGATGTGATAAGGGACAGGACACATGCAGGTTAGAATACTTCCCAGGCAGAGGCAGTGATCAGGGCTGAGGTCTTTGTGAGAAGGTCACATTCTTTGTGAGAATGTCAGGGGCCAGCAACAATTGTGGCAGAGACCAGGAGCAGACCAGGAGCAGCACAGAGCAGCCCTGCTGGCTGTGAAGCTCCTGGCCTGTGGGCAGGCCTGCCCTGTGGCTTGCTGTCACTGCATGGTCAGCAAGAAAGGAGACAGTAAGTGGTGAATGCACAGGTTAATACTGTCCTCTCATCCCTGGAGAACCTTGGTTATTTACAAAGAGGCTTCTCTGCTCCCTTAGGACAGGTGCTAAGGAGCAGCATACCCCAGCCTGAGCTGAAATAGGACACAGTGATGGTCAGGACCTCAATCTAAACTATTCATTGCTTAAATGTTTTCTGTACTATCATGTAAAACCAGAGAGGATGACTGCCTTTGCAAGGACTTACCCTGCATGCCTGAAAACTGCAGCACGGTACAAACAGAGGGCCACAAACATCTTTCCAGTTAGAACTGAGACTCTGGTGGTAAATGTTCCAGGGCCACTTGCTGTCACAGTACTGAATCCTACACATCCCTTGCCTCCAAAACTTGCTGATCACAACCCACTGGATAGATGGTCCCTGTCCTGTGCTGTCTGTGTCATGTTCTGGCTGACCTGATCCACCTACCCTCACAGATGGCATTAAATTCTGGCAGCCAGGAGTGCTCCCTGACATGCTTTCCTGGTGTAGACATAGTTCTCCTGTCCTCCAAAGGCAGAGGCAGATTATTCCTTCACTAATTTAAAAAGGAAAATGTCACCACCAACAAAATTTGGCCCGAGCTGTGGGGTTTCTTTGTACTTTGAAGGAACTCAGTGGCAGGTCTCTCACTGGCTTCAGTCAAAACAGAATCCAAACATGGTGATGAAGATAAGCCTTTTTCTAGGATAAAGTATATTTAGATTTAAACCACTGGTCAGAGGCATGACTGATTTTTCTGTTCCTATTTTTAAGCTTAATTTCATAAAGAAATTAGGCTACTGTTTCCTGATTGTATGCCATCTTCCCAGTCCCACTAACTTTTGATCCTGTTGGCTAGTTTCAACTCACCATGGACCTGGGATTAAATTCCTGCCTGCATATAGAGAGAGAAGCAGCACTCCCAGAAAAGGACTGTGATGTGATCTCTGCTCTTGCTGCATCCCTGAGAATCATCAGGCCACAGAGGTGCACAGACCACCCAGCACAATGACACTTCTGCCACAGCTTCAAGATGTTTAGATATCAACAAACCTCAAGATAAACATCTGTAAGAAACCTGACTTTTCCTGCTCTTAGTGCTTACAGTTGTTGTTACTGGTTCTGCTCAGCTTTTTCGGTTTACGCAGTGCAGAACTGTGGTAACCAAGAATCATCTATACAGTGAAGTGCTTAGGAGTTGGATACCACTCCAGAAAACCGAAAAAAACCACTAGCATATTTGAAAGTCTTGGCACCTGAGACATTTACATCAAAAAACAATGCACATTCATATAGTAGAAACTTGGTAATTGAAACTTGTCACCAAACATTTTGGTTTAGAAACTGAATTTCTGACTTAGGTATTTGAGTGCTTCGCAGTAAGTCTTTGGTATCTACCTGTTCATGTTCTAGTCAGAAGAAGAAATGAGTCTTTTGTCTCCCCAAATGAATAGTTTCACTGCTGCTTTTTCTGTCTTAAAACAGAAGCCTCTACAGTGGGAGCTTAGTTATTGAGTTGATTTTCACAAAAGAATTCATTTGATTTGTTGCAGTCCTTTGAAGTAGCTTCTGGAGAGCAGCACAAGATTTGCACAGACAAATGGATGAAGACTATTATTTAGATAATAATTCCTCATATGAATACTCTTATGAAACCAACGTCTGTGAAATGGGTGACTATTTCACATTTAACATCTATCTCACTGCTGTCCTCTACATTCTGGTATTTCTCCTCAGTCTGCTAGGAAACACTTTGGTGTTATGGATCCTACTGAAATATGAAAACCTTACGTCTTTAACAAACATCTTCATCATGAATCTCTGTATCTCTGATTTAGTCTTCTCCTGCATGCTGCCTTTTTGGGTAGTGGACCAGTCCTTTGGATGGATTTTTGGTGAGTTCCTTTGCAAAGCATCAAACGGGATTTTCTCCATTGGCTACTACAGCGGTGTTTTCTTTTTGACTCTCATGACTATCCTGAGGTACTTGTTTGTGGTGAACCCCCTTTCAACTCTGAGATCCCAGACACAGTGCTGTGGTGTTCTGGTATCCTTGGCTGTTTGGACTGTTAGCATCTTAATTGTGGTTCCTGAGGTGATTCACACCACAGTGCAAGAAGACTTGGAAGGGCGCAGGTTCTGTGATTATGCCAATGGGAATTGGAAAAAGGTGGACATTTACGTGAGAAATGTACTCTTCCTGTTTTCCTTTGGAGTCATCGTATTCTGTTACTTCAAGATACTCATAATCCTGCTTAGAGCAAGATCTCGCAGAAAGCACAGAACTGTGAGACTCATCCTCATTATTGTGGTGGCTTTTTTCCTGTGCTGGGCACCTTACAACATCCTCAGCTTCCTGACTACTTTTCCACCACCTACCTGTCAGTATGTGAAAGACTCCAACCTTGCCTTCCACATCAGCCGTAAAATTGCTTTCTCCCATTGCTGCCTTAACCCTGTGCTCTATGTATTTGTTGGAGTCAAGTTCAAGAGGCATTTGGCACAGTTATGCAGTCTGTGTTTACACTGCAGCAGTGGTCAACCCTCCAGCTCCAGGATCTGCTATGAAGGCAAATTCCAGCATGAAGGGACATCTCTCTATTGAAGCAGGACCTAACTATTAGGACTAATCCTGAATGAACTTTCAGATTTTGCATGCTATGGATAGCCTCTAGTTCTTAGAGGCACTTCCCTGAGAAAGACACACAAATTTACTCTTTGCAAACATGCTGTGTATGGAAAATAACAAAATGTATTTGCAGAGGGATGAAGAGATGACAATGCCAAGAAATTACTTTACTGCCCTGAAAATCTTAAGTTCACAATTTTTTGAACAGTGAGATGATTTTCTCTCACTTCTACTCTCTTTTGGAAAGAAAAAAGTTTCTTTTTCCTTTGGGCATTAAAACATAGGTTTTTAACATGAAAGCATGAAAGTTGTTGCATATCTCTTTCTTACCTGACTTAAAATACTTGGATTGTATATAGCAATAGACACATAGGTAATTTTGTAAATTTTAATGCCTTTCAATGTTTATCAGTTTACTCATTGGTCTTTTTTTTTTTGTGGGGAGTGATGTCTCTGGATTAACTGTTCTGACAATAACGGTGAGACCTTAGGGTTTCTGAAGTTCTCAGGGCAAATGTTATTTTATCTTTTGATAGATACACATATATAAAACTAGCTTTGTGTAAAGCTAGTCTTTTGGGTCTGAAATTGATAACTTTAGGAGAGCCCTAGAAGGAACACAGATGCTAAACAGATACTTCACTAGGATATCAGTTTTCCTTCTCTTACTGCTCTTTGCCACAGGATTTTTCCAGTCTTTGAATATGATTTCAGATGATTGCAGCAGATCAACAGCTCATCTCCTGAGCAGAGAGGGAGCATATTTGCCTCTAATTGCTCTTTCCCTCCTTTTCTCCCTTTGCCATGGTGCTGAGAACACTTAAACTTATAAATAGGTTATAGTGCAAGAACAAAAGGCTTTTTAAATAGCAGGATAAAAATGGTTTGCTTTATTTGTAAAATTGATGTTTGCGGTTTTCTTTTGGTGTTTTGTTTGTTTGTTTGTTTTTGTTTTGTTTGTTTGTTTTGGTTTTTGTTGTTTTGGTTTTTTGTTTTGTTTTGTTTTTTGGTTTTTTGTGATTTTTTTTTTAAGATAAACTGATACCCTTCTTCATTCTAGCTCAATAGGTATTTTTAACCCTAGGCAGTGTAACATATAGTACATACTCCAGTGTAGCTGAATGACAAAGTCCCTGCAAAGCAGAATATTTTATTTCCCAGCATTTATATAGAAAGCCAAAGTAGTTTTGCAGTGGCACCAAGCAATGGTTTAGCAACGGTTCTAAGTCACAAATTGGCTTTCCAGGCATCAGTCTTAAAATGTCTGTGCTGTTTCTACACTATTTCATTTGACCTCTAAAGATTATCTGGAGCACACAACAGATTCTTCACAGCTGCTGTGTAGTTTACAAAAAGGAGAAACTCAGATAGGCCCATAATACAGTATCCTATTTCTGATTATACCCAGAAGCAAGAATACCTAAGGAAAAACATAAGAATGGGGTGAACATATATGACATAGACCCATACAGTCTTCCTAGGGCTTGTCCATAGTTTTTAGTTTATGCTTTGATTTGGTTGCCAGAACAAAGTGTTTGTATCATGTCCCTTATCATCAGATGCACGTTTCTGAACAGATCGGTCCTGTTATCTCACTTACTATAGCAACTGTCTATAATGTAAAAAATTTTAAAGAGGACTCATTAATTCTACAGAGTTCCAATTCACTTGTGTTCAGACAAACCATGGAAAGACAGCAGTTGTCATTTTTTCTGGCTGTGGTGGAGATCAGCGTTTGGCTATTGCTTCCTGACAAGAAACATTTGAAATTAGTGTGGCTTCAAGAGACTTTGGGCTGGGGACTGAATACTGTCAATTATTGAAGAGATAACTTATTGAAGGACAAATTGGTCCAATTTCTTGTATTCTGGTAAGCCAGGACCACTTCATTGGCACCAGCAAATCTCCACAAGAGGAAAATACTGTGACCAGGAGTACCAAGAAGGTCTCATGCACCTATATAATTTCAACAAGCTGTCATTCAACTCATTGTCCTGGAGCCACATGACAGTGAAATATTTACTGTTCATATATTTTACATATGTCTAAAACAAAGCTGAGAATTCTAATAGAAGCACAAAGTAATAAATAATCCTGCTCTGCCCAGTTTTTAGTAAATTATTCAAATCTGCTTGTAACTTCAGCATATTTTGTTATTTTGTTACAGTGTATCTGAGTATTTAAGAAGAATTCTTGATATTACCCAACTGTATTGCTGCCATAACCAAAGTAACTCAGAATGTAGATATGCTGCCTCCTGATATAATGAAGTAGTACTAATAAACATTCAGAAATCCAATTGAATTCTACCCTGTGACTATTTTTCTCAGCCTCTGATAACCACCTATTAAAGTATTTTTAATTGAAGAAGTAATTGTAAATCGTCGTAAGTTATTTTAGCATGGAAGAGACTTCTGGAGATGATCTACTGCTCCATGCTGCTCACAGAAGTTTTATCTGCCTGATCCGACAAGGTGACTCAGGGCTTTATCTGGTCAAACTGATAATCTGCAAGAACAGGGACTCCAAGTCCTCTGAGTCCTTGTTGCAATGCTTAATGACTCTTACGGTGGATGTTTTTGCTTCCACACAATCAAAATTTCTTTTGCTGCTGCCTGGTGATCTTGCTTTTTCCTTGCCTTCTTGGTGTCTTCACATTAGAGAATGGAAAAGAGCCATCAGATCTCCCCTAAACCTCGTTTTTTTTCCTGGGGCTAAACATATCCCAGCCAATTTAGTGTCCTCATATGTCATGTGCTCCAACTCCCGGTTCATCTTGGTGATCCTTCACGGGGCTGACTTCAGTCAATGTGTCTTTCTTACATTGATGGCCCCAAAACTAGATATTCTACTGCAGATCACTAGGCCTGCAGCACTGAGACATCACCAGTGACCATGACAGTGTCAGGCAGAGTGGAATAAAGGTTTCCCTCAGCCTGATGGCAGCACAGGCCCATAAACAGTTAGTCCTCGCTGCTGCAAGGCCATATGCCTGTGTTGTGCTCAACTTTTTGTCCACTCGAAATCCAAGATCTTTTCTGGCAAAGCTGACCTCTAACCCCATCTTTAAGAAAACATCCTATTTCCACTAAAATCCATGAAAATTTTGCTTCTGATCATAATCAGAGCAAGAATCAGATGCATAAACATGTGTAATTTTGGCAAAGCACAGCCTGCACTTCTTTACTGCCAGAAGTGTTTTCACTGAGAGTCAGGAAACCTTCCTATCCTCAATGTTTTGAAATATTGAGTTTATTGCAATCATAAATAAAATTCTATTTTATCTTCTCCTTATGATTACTCTGCAGCTGAAAATGCCCTTGTTCATCCACAGAAGCAAAATACTGAGAAGGACAAAGAAAAGTGTGAGGAATGGAGTACTCTCTCCATATTCAGGAACTGCTCAGGTAACAAAACCAAAACATATTTGAATTTGTTTCATTCCTCTAAACAATGCTGCTTTCTTCCAACAAAGAGAAGAAGAAGAAGAAAAAAGCTCTTTATCCCTGTTCCTTGTGTCTTTATATAGATGTATATAAAGACTCTGTTTCCTTTAAACTGCACAGTCCAGAGTCTAAGTCTTATCATTGCTGGTGCAGTTGAGCCAGCACCAAACCAGATAAAATGCTTGCTACCTACTTTGTCCACACAGGAGTGAAATGCAGGCAGTTCTGATTAGTGATACCTCCTAAATCTGATGTGCTCTGGTGGCAGTCAGTCTTGGAAGCTGACCTGATATTTAGCAGAATATTCTTCCAAGCTCCTCAGCCGCTTTGTCTAAAATGCCATATTTGCTTCTAGATGTTTTCCAGAGCTTCGCTGGTTCTTTTTATGCTGCCTACTCCCAGCTTTATACCTACTGACAATTATTTGTCCACCTATTCAAAACAGAAAGCAAACAAATGCAAAAAGTGCTTCCAAAGCTTTCTCCCCACAGTCACAGAAGGTTTCTGATGATGAACAGCAGCCTGTTGTTCAGTCTAGCTACAATGGTATGTTAATCCATTGAGGGTGACCAGGGGAACTGGGAGTTAGCTACCCTCATAAAATACCTCAAGTGCTAGGGGAAGCAAAGCCCTCCCAGTCATTAAATAACATCAATTAACTCTTGCAAAAAATTTAAAGAAAACATGTAGCACATATAACAATAATATCAGACAGGTGGAAGGAGTGCATTCTGTGGACACATACTCAGAGACCATCATAAAACACTCATCTATGGTGCACAGGTGACCACTAAGCAGCAATTTAGTTGTTTTAGTTGATTGAGTTGGCTACCTCTATCCCCCAGTGAAGAAACTTTTCCCAGCAAAGGCTTTCCTTTTGGTGGCATGACTGACAATGCCTTTCCTGGCCGGTAAAACTGAAAATAATTCCCATCTAGTCCATCATGGTTTATGAAGAAATTAATCAATAAATTTGATCAGAGTAAACATACAGGAAAGCAACACGGATGGAGCAGACAATGTGGGTTTTTTCTAGTGCAGCTTCCAAAAAGGAAAGATCTCTAACATTTTCTATTGCTAAGAAATGAGGAAATATGGAAAATTCTAAGGAAGTATTAGTCAGCTGTGGATCTAGTTGGAAACAAAATGTTTTTGTCTGAAGAAATTGATGTATGCATAAACAGTCAATAATTCAATAATTAAATATTTCTGAAAGTAGCTTGTTACTACACAATTAAAAAGAGGAACAATACATTCTAATTGATTATTTTCAAGTGAAAAGTAGAATTCTACACAGACTTTTTGAAAATTTGTAAAATAAAATCCATTGCAGTGAAATTATATGGGATTTGATTTACCATTATTTGTGTCTGATGACCCTGAGATTACTTTTGGAAGACACCCAGTTGCCTAGAGATCAATGGAAAACAAACACTCATTTTCAGCAGATGCTCCTGGCACTGCTGCATGATTCAGCAAAGTGTGCCAAGAAAAGTAAGCCCAAAGGTTGCTTCCAAGACATCTCACTGCATCCCATGCATCCCAAATGCACATAACCTGCATTTCTGAGGGCACTAAAATGCTTTTGAGCTATTCAAAAAACATACATTAGATGAAGATTAATCACCAAAACCTAAGGTCACTTAGTCATTCTTATGTGTAGGATGATGAAGACAGGTCAGTGACCACGTACTACACATATTTCCTCAAGACTCTTGAAAATTTGATGCTTTGATCTTCAGCTTAAGCTGATGTTTATGACGTTAAGAAAGTCACAAGCACTGTGGCAAGAACTGATGACAAACTGCTTGCTCACAAGTTTTATTTAAAATCTTTTATTTACGAAAGCAAGGTGGGAAAAAAAGCAAAGGAAGTTTTTCAAGTTTGCACTTCAAGTGCAAAACAAGAGTAGCCTATTTCAGGCACTGGGAAAGAAATGTCCTTTCAGAGAGTCCTATGCATTGTGGGAGGGATAAAATCTGAAAAGAGGAAACAGCCTGCTTGTAGGAGCCTGGTGCTGAGAGTGTTAGGAACCCTGCGCCCCTGTACTCCCCACACCCTGTCTCAGGAAGCAACCTCTTGTTCCAGTTTCACACCTGCTTTTGGCCAGTCTCTTACTTTACACGGACATCTCTCCCTACGTCTTTCACACAGTCATAGAATCAATTTGGTTGGGTAAGACCTCTGAGATCAAGTCCAACCCATGACCAAACAAACACCACCCTGTCAACCAGACCACAGCACTGAGTGCCATGTTCAGTCTTTCCTTTAATTCCTCCAGGGATGGTGACTCCACCACCTCCTTGGGCAGCCCACTCCAATGTCTAATCACTCCTTCTGTGAAGAAATTCCTCCTAATGTCCAGCCTAAACCTCCCCTGGCACAGCTTGAGACTATGTCCTCTCATCCCTTCAGTTCAGGGATGAGAATTTTCCTCTCATCACTGGGCAAGAGCAGAGAGGGGAAATCTGCTGCATACCAGATTTATCATGCCTGACTTTCACATTTGCCTCAAATTGTCTATGCAAAGAGCTTGATGAACTGAGATGCAAATGGGGGGGGGGGGGGGGGAAGGAAAACCCCCCCCATACAGAATAGTTAAAAGCAAGTCAGTACTATATTAAAATGCATTAAAACAAACAACAAAAATTTATTAAGGGTTTGGTTTTTTTCAGTGGTGCCTAGCAACAGGCCAAGGAGCAATGGCCACTAAGTCAAAACACAGAGAAGTTTACCTCAGCGTGAGGAAGAGTTTTACATGAAGGGAGGCAGAGCACTGAACAGGCTGCCTAGGGAGGCCATGGATCTCCCTCTCTGGAGCCATTCCAAACCCACCTGGCCGCGTTCCTGTGTCACCTGCCCGAGGTGACTCTGCCTTGGCACGGGGTTGGACCAGGCGTCTCCAGAGCCCAGCCCAACCCCAAGGACTCTGTGATTCTGTAAAAAGCGACCTTGCGTGAGGGCACCAGAAACACCAGCCTCCCCGAAAGGAAACCGCCCCAACGCTGTAGCTGTAGCCGAAAGCGACGATTTCTCCCCAAAGCCGCTCCAAACCCCTCAGCTTTCCTCCCGGCGCTATCTCCCCGCCCCCTCCGGGCCCCGGGGCGCTGCAGCCGGACACCGCCCCGGCTGTGGGGCGGCCCCTCCGCGGCCTCACGGGAGTTGTAGTCGGGCGGGGAGCGCCGGAGCCTCACCCCGGGCCGCCTCTGCGCGACATGGCGGCGGCGGCCGCGCAGGTACCGAGCGACCCGTCTGGCACAGCCCCGAGGGAGCGCGGCGGGGCCGGGCGGGGAGGTGGCGGCGGGCGGAGGGAGCTGACGGGGAGAGGGGGAAGTGACTTCGGCGGCTTCCACTTGTTGCTTCGCCGAGCTCGGCTTCGAGGGGAGGAGCCCCGGCGGGGCGAGAGTTGCCGGGCGCTTTAGGGGGTGCCCGGCTCGGCTCGGCGGCGGAGCGGGCGCGGGCATGGGCATGGCAGGGGCACATCAGCCCGGGGTGGGCTGGATGCTGGCTGTCATCGTCTGGGAGCTCCCCGCAACAGGGGGGTTCCCGTCCCGTCTAAACCCAGTCCCCTGAAGTGTCATCGTGTCCCACGGTGAGCCCTGAGTTAAGGCCGACATCAGCCCTGCCCTCTGTTTTCTGCCCTCCTGCAGCTGCAGGGGGAGCGGAGTCACCCTGCTGGAAACCAAACACCCGCCCGCGTCCGTGCCCTCACCCCGCTGTAAAGTGCTGACAGGCGAATATTTGCCGCGGCCCTAATCCCGCTTTGCCCTTGTGTCGGCAAATCTCCGGCGGATGGATAGGGAGAGGGTTTTGCTGGCACACGGGGCGGCTGGGGCTGTCTCCAGAGCAGATGCCGGGGTTGCAGCCGGCCCTCCTTCTCCGGCTTATGTTGATCCTGGTAATCCAGAGTGAGCAAGGAGAAGGAAAAAACCCAAGGTTTTAGTGAAATGGTTGTCCGCTGCCTTTGGACGCGGGATTCCGCTCGGGCAGAGGTGCTGCGGTGGTGAGTCGGGCTGTGGAGGGGCTGTGCCGTGTTCTGGAGGCTGGTGAATCCCCTGGTGCTGCAGCTGCCCGAGCACAGGGCCCCGCTTTCTGTCCGGGTCACCGCGTCCAGCCTGCTGCTGATCTTTGCAAGGTTGGTTTGGCACACAGAGTCGGTCAGCTGTAGACTTCACTCTCCTGGTTTTGCCTGTCACTTGAAACCAAGCTTGAAGTTTTAAATTTGAAGTTGAACAGAGGGAGAAGTACCAGGCCTTTGTTTCTTTAATGCTGAAGAGTGAAAGTGGATGATTTTATCCAGCTCTGACTCTGTATGCTCATGAAGGCAAGCTAGGGTGAAGCTTTCAGGGTAAAGCACGTTCTCTGTCTGGTCAGTAACATGGCAACGTGTTCTCTCTTATGCCGTGCAGTAGTGTGTTCTATGTTTTCCAGATTTTTTGGTGTGCAAGGCAGTTTCCTGGAGTCTCCCAATGATCCTCGTGGGAGTGCTTGAATTTAAAAAATGTTCTAGACGTTCCAAATAGTGTTTCCCAATAATTGCTTTTAGGAGACTGTGCTGCAGTTAAAAAGATGTGTCTTAAGGTACAGTGGTGCAAAACAACTGGTAGTCAATTTTGCTCTGCTTGTTGTAGTATACATATGTAATATCTGTAGTATATATATTTGACAGCCTTTGTTATAAATCTGGTTTCACTACTACTTCACAAGAACCTTTTGGTTATGGAGCCTGATTTTCATGTACAAAGGCATCTCTTATGTACACCATTTGATAACAGTGAAAGAGTGTATTATGTTTGCAGTGCCTCTGTCCACTGCTTGAGGGTTACATAAAAGGAATAGGAATCTGTCGTAACATCCTGGAGGCGAGGTTCCTCTAAGGCTGGTTTGGTGCACGATCAAGACCTAAAGAAACAACTAGGGAGAGAAAACTAGTCAAGATATAGTCTGTGAAATTGCAGAAATTATGCAGTAGACTCAAGAAAAAGTAATATTGAAATTTTTTAAAATCCAGATTGTTATTTGTTTTTCTTAGTTGATCACATTTAAAAATTAATTGTTTACTTGTCAGGTAAACATCAAACTCTTCTACTATTCTTTACATATTTTTGAGATTATTAAACTTAGGAGAACTGTAAGAGCTCTAAATGTTTTTATTGTTACACAAGATCATTTTAATATATTTATTTATTTGTATTACTGTGTATTTATTAGTTCAGTTTTGCCAGTGCAAGGACACTTTAGCAGGTTGTATCTAGTCTAGTTCATATTTTGATGTAGTAATTCCACTTTGTTAGTGGAGACGTGGTTGTTTGTGTCCAAAAATTCTCTCTTAGTAATAATTTGAAATCTTTTGCCCAAATGTATTCTGAAGAAGGTTTTACAGTTTGTAAACTGATAGAAAGAGCAGAACTTTTTATGCAAAATGCCTGGATCTCAGTGTAAGCATGGGACCTTGATTTGTATGCCCTTCCTTTGGTTTAATACTTTTGCCCATGTTGGTATTCTGTGTTGGTTGGTGGTATAGTGACCTCAGCCGATATTTACAAACAGTTAACCCCTGAATGAGTCCTGCTGGGAAGAAGGATGAGGACAGGAAAGGTCTTGCTACTGCTACAAGCCAGTTTAGCTTTTGAAAGTGAACTGGTTTGATCAGGATATCCCAAATAACTGGGCTCATGCCAAGCCTGCGTCATCTGTGAGCCTGTCTCCTCCCAGCCACCCAGCATGACAGTCTCATACAGGCATCTCCTCCAAATGCTTCTAAATCTTTGGAATTTTTAACTCTGAAATTTCCCCTTTCCCCCAGAAATGGTGACCTTCACTGGAAAACTCACAAGAAAGGAGGGAGAGAGGAGATACTCCATTCTTCCTGCTACAGAGGAAGGAAAACAAGAATTCTTTCTGTTGACTCTGGGCAGCATGACTCACTCAGTGGCCTGTCAGTTTGGGTTGTCTCAGCCTGGATTTTGCTTGCCTCACCCTCTATTTGGTCTACATGTGTGGTCAAAACCTGTAATTTTCGGTGTTGCAAGTTGGTACTTCACTGGCAACTGCATATAGGCCAGGAGTTATTCTGAGGAGCTGCTGGCTGGAGGGAGCACACATGAGGTGCTACAAGTGTGCAAGGCTCAACACTCATCCAGCAGACTTCCCAAAACCATTAGCTGGAGGAAGCCTTTTCAAGTACTCCTGAAACCTCAGCTTGGAGGGACAGTGTGCAACGGTAAAAATGGGCACAGAGGTAAAAAGTGCTGCTGAGGAAAGGTCCCATTAAAAGGCAGGATGTAATGGTTGTTGGTTTTAACTATCCCGAAGTCTCAGATGCGGCTGAGATACTTTAGTCAGGCCAGGCTTGCTGAGGAAGTTAACAAGGCTCAGAGACCAATTTTGGCGACCTGAAAAATTAGAGATTTTTTGACATCTCCAGGCTTGTACGATGGGTGAGTTGAGTGTCATGAATCACCAAATGCTCCTCTGCAGCTGGAAGTCCTCTGGTGTTTCTGTTTCTGTAGGTTATCTACGTGGTGCTCCTCAGAGTAGCACCTGAGTGCCATGTGCCTGGCTTGAAGAATGTGTGAGGCATTTAAATGGTTGGATGAGTTGTGGAGAGATTTTGTGGCAGGGAGGGACACAGGGAGAATTGTTTAGGAGAATGAGAGCATGACGGGGAAAAAAAATCTTTTCACTTTTGAATGTATTTCAGCTCACCATACAGGCATTGAGACAGCAGAGGTACCTTCTCCCAGGGGGAGTGAAATAGGATGGGAGGGTGTGGAGAAGCAAGTCTCTGGGAGAGTTATGGTTGGGTTAAATGATGGATGTTAGTAAATAAGGTGTAGCTTTCCTGACCTGGGGCGAGGTGTGGCATGTCCTAAGGGAAAAGGGCAGACAAGTTTGTTAAAAGCGATACTTGTAAAATTCCTGTTATCAAAAGAGAGCTCTTCTCTTTGTAAACTGACTGCTTCCTCAAACAGGGAAGTTCTGTCATCATGAGATAGGGCTGAGACAAGGTTGTCTTTGTGAGATATGTACTAGGTCATCCCTGTGGTGTTGCTTGCAGAAAGTGGTCATTTGAGTTCATGTTGATCAACAGTTATTGAAGTGAAGGAATATCAGAGACAAAACAATATTCTCCAAGTCAGGAATCTGTGTGTCCCTAGTCTGATGCATCTGTCCTA
Source organism: Fringilla coelebs (assembly GCF_963513975.1). NCBI lineage: Eukaryota > Metazoa > Chordata > Aves > Passeriformes > Fringillidae > Fringilla > Fringilla coelebs. The sequence goes on along the minus strand of NC_140028.1, from coordinate 109,362,571 downwards.
TTTGGCAAAGTACAGTGTAGGTTTTAAAAGGTTTCAAGCCAGCTGTTAGAGTGGAGATCCAGTTTGATAGGTGCAGCATTAAAAAAATTTGTTTGGGTGCCAGCTTTGTCCACTCAAGGTTAAAAATGAACTCAGTTTCATGGAGTTCTTATAGTGCCACTGTATACTCTTGTCTGTTTCCTAGTTTTGATCTTTTTCTGAGAAGAGGTTGCAAATACAAGGAATAGAGATGGAATGTAGGTCAGTTGTCCACAGAATAGAGAAGATTGCACAAAAAAAACTTTAAAACCTTATTGATTCTTTTGTGTCAGTCTCTTCTGTCAGGTTAGGGGTACAACCTGTATTTTATAAATGTCATTAGTTAATGTTCTTATGCTGTAAAATGCAAATATTCCTGGAGCACAAGAGCCTTCCCACAAAAAGGCTTTACTGTAAGGAGTCCTTAACTATAAAAATACTCCTTTTCTGCCAAGCATTTGTGAAATGTGAATGTTTTATGCTTGTCATCTAGTTACTCTCCTCTGCTGTGCTATGATCCTCTGAGAATTTGTTTTTCTGGACATGTGTTTTCCGTGAGATATCTTTTATTGCTAATTGTTTATATTCCTGAACCATGTTTTTGTCATTGAAATGTGAAGGTTTTTTGGTGTAGAAAATGAAGGGGAATGATTAATTTGAAAAGAAAATTTCACTTCTGGGAATGGAAACTCTAGCTGTCTTTCAGGCTGTGCCTGCCTTTTGCTTTTAATCCTCCTATTTAATATAGTCCAATGTGTGCTTTTATCAGTCACGTATCTTTGTATGCAGTGTTAAAGCACAAAGGGTTGAGTTGCCCTATAAAAAGCATCTGTGTGCATGACAGAAGAATCATGCTGTCTCTTTTATACCTCAGATCCTTACTTTCAGCAAATAGCTCTTCAGCTTTATGGATATGTGGCTCTATGTGCCTGCACGGTAACAAAATGGGAAAAGCTGCAGCACAGCTACCGTGAATTTCACTGAGGCTCTGTTTGCTGCAACAACAAAGTGCAAAGTAGTTTTTTCAGACAATTACTGGAATGAAATTCTTTAACTAAATCAATGCTGTTACATTTCTGAGAGGTTAGGGACTTTTTTTTTCATAGTTCTTCCTACATCTTTGCCATGAGGTTTGCATTCAGTGTCTTTTGTCAGTGTGTCTTGCAGCCAGCTGGATGACCAGGTAGTATGTTTGGGGTTTTTTTCCTTAGTGTGCCTTGCAGTTATCAGTCAGTATCTGCTTTTATAGAACATATCATGTTGACCCTACACAAAGGAGTAATGCAGTTAAAGTTGTGACTCACAAACATAGGATTTTTCTCAGTATACTTGCTTGCCTGTTTTGTTTCATATAGAATGTTAGAAAGGGTGTAGGATTGTGGGCACCAAATAATTAAAGGTCTTGTGATACCATCTGGGGCCATGTGATGAAGTGCCCTTGTTTGGAATGACTAGATCAGAGTAATCATATTAACAAGAAATATTTCTGTAAGCAAATTTATTTAGAAAGTAGTGGATCTTGGTTTCCAATGAATATTTTTTGCAAATCTGATTTACTGTTTACTTGAATTACACCAAGTCTGCAGTGTGAGCTCTGCTCTTACTGCACACTGAAAACACATTTGGGTGGGGAATGGATTCTCTGGTATCAGGCTATAACAGAGGTATCGCCGTAGCATTTTTAACAATGCAGAGACACTTTGCTCATGGACATCCTCCCTGCTTCCTGTTTTCATTGCACACGGAGAAGTAATATTTTGAAGATGGCTACCTTCTGTCAAGGTTGGCTAAAACTGACCAATTGATAAAAAAATAGCTGTTGGAGATACAGACATGATGTAAAAAATGAAGACAGATAAATTTTATAGAATCAGATTAAATATAGGTCATTGTAGCTACTTCATTAACCAGTTAAATTACAGTCATTATACTTTGTTGCCTGTTTTATATGTGTCTCATTCCCCTTCAGGTAAATCTTTCCTTTTCCTGTATGTGGGCTATTTCCTTTCTGCTTCTTTCTTTAATCTCCAGGATATCCTCCTCTGTAAAGAAGATTGCCACCCACACGAGCACTTATGCCAGCAAGGAAGGCAGGAACCACCTTCAGAGATCAGCAGGCATGGCCCAGGAGTGCGAGGAAGGACTGGTGGCATGCCTGCCCTGTCTTGACTCCTCTGTGTCAGGTCCTTAGTGTGGCTGTGCTGGTGTCATTGTAGTTCAGCAGTTCTGGGCAAGTTAATGCCATCAGCCTTAGTCCAGTGCCGTTGTATAAGAGGTAACAATGCATCATCTAAAAAGCTCTCGACCCACAGCAGGTCACTCGTGCCTGAGGAATGTATCATGCTGTTTTCACAAAGCAAATATTTACAGGTATGCATAGTAGGATAGGAAATGCTGGAGGAACAGGGAAGTCTGGAGGGACTAACAAATTCTGGGCAAAATGTTCTGTGATCAGGAAGGACTAGATCAGGTGTTTACAGAAGCTCTTCCTATTTTGAAATCTTGGGAAAACAGTTAAGATACATTATCAACTTTCTTTGCCATAGGAAGTGAGAACTCTTCACCTTTCTGCGGGATGAACTGTGCTAAGAATATCTCTGGAAGGACCATGGAGGGGAAAAGAACCTTTCTCCCCATTTTGTAGAGAAGAAAGCAAGTAGAAGTTTCAGCACATTTGCCCTATGTCATAGTCCAGGTCAAAAGATCCCTTTCACCTCTGGGAAGAGAAGGGGATAAATGCATGTGTCATCTGTGGGAGCTGATGCAAGGAAGAGGGAGGCTGTGAGACCTTGCTCCGGGTAATGAGAGGTGACAGGGAATAGGCAGAGGAATGGGCTGTGCAGCTTCATGCCTCCAGCTGACTTGTGGTTTCTTTTCGGGGTTCTCACATTCTACATAGGAGATCCAAACAGGAATAAAGATGTGTATCTTTGGCTGCTTTGGTACAGCAAGATCAACCCACTGGGGGCACAGAGCCTTCTCTTGCCCTGTGCCACTGAGCTGTTGTGCACCCAGTAGTGCAGATAGACTTATTTGTGGCTTCTGGGCATACACACTGATTTAAGCAGTGCTAATGGGGCTGGGGGAACTCTGAACAGCCTTAGTCCTCTTCCAGTGAATGTCTGCTTGTGCACCCTGCTGGGAATTAGCACTTGACAAGGTCCCATGCTGTGCCTGGCTGCCATAGGATGCCCAGTGTCTCACTCCCTGCTGGTTATTGCAAAATAAAGGCTCAATTCCCAACTTCCTACTCTTTCTGTAGATGCCTGCGGTTGGTCTGGTCATTGCTTTCCTGGCATCCCTCTTGCAAAGCCTTTGCATCCCTGGAGCCTAGAATGGGAGCTTATTCTGGCCTTTGGGAAGCACAGGCAGGACCGCTTGTTGGTCCTTGCTCTTTTCCCTCTTTGTGTGAGGAAAAGCGGTTGGTTTGGACACACATTTTTTCTGCAGAGTCTTCTCACTTCAGGTCCTTTCTGTAACAGTTGCCAAACTGAGCTGATAGGCTGATGTTACTGTGAGTGCTTAGAAAAGGAAACATTGACTCGCTGAGTTTGTTACTCTGCTTTTCTTCAGTAGTAGCAAACTCGGCAAGTCACCAAGAAGTGTGGTACTTTGTATGGTCTCTGCATAGCATCGAGATTGGAATCCTGGGTATGTTACATTGTTGATTTAAGGTAAAAAATTGTCTTTGGCACCACAGGTCAGGCGGTCTATGCTGTTCTAGTCTTCTGTCCCTGAAGCAACTGGGTTGTGGTGGGGATTTTGCAGGCAAAAGCCTTTGCCCAGACAGCACATGGTCCATGTGACACTTGTGTCATAACATAACAACTAATATCAAAACATGGAAATGGAAACTAGCATGTAACAAAGCACAGGCGTGGAGAGAAACTCAGGAGTAAGCCTAGTTTCAGCCTTCTCTTTATACAATGTTCTTCTGTCTCTATGGCTTTGTTAATGTTTGCTTTGTTTCAAACAGAAAAAAATACCGGATCACATTGGGATCACTTCCTAGCAATACCTTAATTCATAGGGTAGGAAGGATGATCTGTTTGATTAATTCGGACACCTACTTCAGCCATGCCAATGTAGCTCTTTTGGGAGTGAAAGAATAGAAAGAGAAAGGAGATATAATAATGGGACATCATCACATTAGATTCAAAAGTTGCAAGATTTTAATAACAATTTTATTGCAGTTCAGTTTGAATCATAACAAAAGCGTTGATGTGTAACAGCAATTTTTCTAAAGATTCAGTACTTTGGGTGTTGTCTTTGCTTGAAACTTTGGCTGTACCTATGCAGACAGAATTCTGAACAACCTTTTAACAGGATGCTTAGTATGAGTTCCCTATGTAGTTTCTATGTGGCTTTTTTCTTTGAATGATTGTTCCCAGATTAGTATTGGAAAGATAGCATCTCCAGGCATGGTTGTTTTAGTAAAGTGTTTGAGGCTTTTAATTAATTTTACCTTAAGAAAGATTTTCTGACAGTGCCAAGTATAACTCATCCTATGCAAAGAAGGTGGTGCAAGTATGTTGATCCAACCAGGGGTGCCGTAAGAGAGCTTAAAATAAAGTGGTGTCATCTTACATGTGTAGGGAACAGTGGGTTGTGAGGTGCTCCTTGTGCTAAAATCACACTCCAGTACTAAATATTTAAATAGTTCTTGCACATTAAAATATGCTCCAGTGTCAGAAAGTCAAGCATGCAATGATTTTTGACTCCTTGGCTCGTGCCTACTCTGTGTCTTGAAAGTCCTTCTGAAATGGAAAAGTTGTCTTATCTTTTTACTCTACAGCCTGTAGGAAAGATCTGGCAGAGGGTTTGGGGAGGGAAAATCACATGTCATTGGAACCTTCCTCAGGGTCACAAGACAGATTGAGTGAAATGCCAGCCAGAGCTGAGCTGTACTACCAACTGTGTTGTAACTTCAGTCAGAGAAAATTGCTCTCTGGGCATTGCTTGGTTGTTTTGAAAGATATAACTGAAGAAATAACTGAAAGTGAAAACTAGAAGAAAACATTAAGGAGATTCCTGGAAAAGGGTTGGCCTTGGAATTCATTACTCAACAGGATCTAAAATGCCAAAGCACCTATTTTCTACTCATTTGAGCTGATAAAGACTTTCATTTTATTTTTGACTTTTACAATTGCAGGTGTCACAGAGAAAAATAATCAGCGTCAACCCAATGGTCTTCAAGGATATGAACTCTGCAGTTTTTATCTAGATGGATGAAAAGGTTATCAGCCCAGGAGGGGAGTTCCTTTTGTTTCCAAGATGGCAGCAACGAGTGGCGAAAGCCAGCTGCAGCGGATTATCAGAGACTTGCAAGGTACACTGAGTGCCATGCTGACAGCTACGTTCTGGAGGCTGGGCTGCATCCTCTAGGCTTTAGATAACAGAGAGCAGGAGTTGTGTTGTCTATTGTGTAACTCTTTCCTGCAGCATTGTAGCAACATAATTCAAGGTGTGCAGTGTGACTGATTTTTTTTTTTTGTGCTACAAGTGCTGTACCTCCTGCAAGACCCTGAATTCTTAAATTCTGTAAATTTAGACATATAAGAGAAAAAATAAGTTTTACAATTTAAAGAAAGGTGTGTGTGAGCTGTGCATTGTGAACTAGTACTTCATCAGCATGCATAGAGCTGTGCTGCTACAAGACTTCATGTGAAGTAAGGAGAAAGGGCCTAAAACTCAACCTTCCTTAATGGGAAGCTGGTGTGGAGTGGATGCTAATGTGGGAAAGGAAAAAAACAGGAGTAGTATTCGCATTCTCTGAACAGAAAGAGACATCATTTTCTCTCCCAGGAATTTTTCCTGGGGAAGGCAGTGAGAAACTTAGAGAAGAAGAGAAAACAATTCTTTTCTCTATTTACTACTCTTGTTGTTTTGCACATGTAAAATGTGTTACAGAGATTGTTTACCTAAAGTGATTTGTTAATTAGACACCAGTGGAAGTTGTTTTGATTCTTTGGCCAATTGGGTCAAAGCTATGTCTTGACTGTCACCAGACAGTCATGAGGTTTTTTTTAGTATCTTTGTAATATAGTATTTCTTTACTATGTAATTTAGTATAGCAGTAGTGTAATATAATATAATTTAATAACACATTGTTCAGCCTTCTAAAATCATGGAGTCAGAGCACATTATTCCCTAATTAGAGTCACCCTACATTGATACCAGGAGGCCAAACCTAGCTGGGAAAGGAGACCCAGAGGAAGGGTGCTGGAGAATTACACCTGCTGTTCTTGTTGCAGCGGAACCTGTCTTCCACTAGAAGTAGCCAACTTCATTTAAACGGTTCTGTTGCAAGGCAGAATTGTTTTCAGATTCATAACAGTTTTTCTGCTCTCTTTCTGTCCTAATCAGCTGCCTATCCCAAGATTCTGATATTTTTCCTTTTAATTTTTGTTAAATAAAAGGTATATTCTATATATAAAAGGTATATATCTATATATACACCAAAGATGAAAATCTACATCTTCCTGTGACATAAAAAAAGGAGATCTATGTGACTACTAACCAGAAGAAATTTTAATTTGCAAAGGGTTATTGAGTGGGACTGGGAGCTAAAGCTCACTCAGTCACCTGAAATAAGTATAAGACCAAGGGTAAAGCAAGCTCAAAATCAGTAATTTCTGATGCTGAGGAGTACATCCATTTGGGCCTAGAGTGTCCAGGGGGACAATAAACTGTATTTTGACTTGAGATTTCCTTACCCACTGTGGGTGTACATTTCAGGAAAGTGGAGTTGCTGTATGCTTATTTTTTATGTAAATAATTTTTTCGTTTGTGTTTGTAACCAGTACAAGCTGAACCTTCCTGAATAAAGCATGGAGAAGATAAATGTGCTGACTGAACGACTGTTCTCGTGTTACTGATCCCCTTTCGCAGATTACGTGCTTTGTCCTTTCTAATCAGAATTCTGTTTGTCCTGTGGCAATACCTTAATGTGCACATGAGACAGCAAAAAGTTATTTCTCTTCCCTCTGCTGAGGTAGCAATTAGCAGTTTTCTGTTAGCAGGTTTTGCTAAGTGTCAGAAGTGCTAGGTGTGTTTTTAAGAAGAAATAATCCATACAACAAATTGCCACAGTTTGAACTCCTTAGAGGTGGTCTCAAATTGCAAACTCATAAGTCAATTTTTTCATACTGTCATTAAGACATTTCAGCTAAAAGAAAATGAGTTCGCATGCAGAGTGTCCATGAAGAAAGCATTTATTTAGTTGTTTATGGTTGCAGTGCTATATGTCTTTTGCATTAGTTAACTATTTTGGTGTCTTGTTTTAAAGATGCAGTGACTGAATTAAGTAAAGAATTTAAAGAAGGAGGCGAACCAATCACAGATGACAGTGTCAACTTGCAAAAATTCTCCTACAAGCTTGAGTACCTCTTACAGGTAAAAAGTGATTTGTGTCATATTTAATCCACCAGCAAAGCTTGGCCTTATTTTTTCTTGCTGACTCTTCAGTATGTGGATTTTAACTCAAATAACCATAAAAATCCAGTTGAGTCTCTCTTTCTATTGTATTTTGGTGTGTGTAGTAGGAGGGCTGAAATATGTGCTGCCTATTATAGTTATTTCAAATGGAAATAAATGTAATCAAAAGGCAGTGCTGGAAGTTTGACTTGAGGAATGTAAGGCATTTCTTTATTGATCTGAAAGATCTGAGCTTGATTTTAAAGATATATCTTGCTAAATTATCCTGAAAAAACTGTGGCAAAGATATCTGGACATTTAAATGAAAAATAAATATTGGATGTGAGTAATTTATAGAATTTTCAGCAATTTCGCTTTGGAAAGTTTTTTTTTATTGTATGGAAGGCTTAAGGCAAAAGGCTGATTTTTAATCTGGAGTGCTGCTTTTTGTCCACCCTTAAGGTTTAAGTAAAAGAGGATACTGCTGGGCAAACTGAAATTCAGTTTGCATAATGTGGTGTCCACATAGACCTTAACCATGCCACTTATTGCAACAAATGCTAATCTAGCTTTAATCTAGTCAAGGGAGTTTTAACGGGGCTGCAGAGCAGAAACTGGAAAATCCTTTGGGATTTGAATGATCCAAGGTGCAGTCCATACCCTTGGTGCATTGCTGCTCTGAACATGATTTAGCTAGAGCAGGTTTTTCTGGTACATACACATGTGTGCTACTGCCATGCTTAATTATAGGTCTCTGAGCAACTGGTTGTTAGTGCCTTGCTCTTGAGCAGCTGCTGAATCTGCTGCCAGTCTTTGTCTCAGGAGTTTTGAATGGATGTCTGTATTTTAAAGAGACCCAGAACATTATTATCTCTTACTGTCAGTTAAGTAGCTTTTGTAACTGCTGGATTGCAGTGGTACAGTGCAGTGTCTCTTTCCTTTGTGGATGCACTGGCTAAAGCTAAGAGGAGTCATGAAAGCACATGCTGCTGGGAAGAGGAACAGGATTCCAAGCAGCTATATATAAGTATATTTCTATTTAAATTTTGCTCATTGTATTTTGTTTTCCTGGTTTAAGTTTGACCAGAAAGAAAAAAGCACATTGCTGGGGAACAGAAAAGACTACTGGGATTATTTCTGTGACTGTCTGGCAAAAATCAAAGGAGCTAATGATGGAATCCGCTTTGTCAAGTCTATTACAGAGGTAAGTATATCGGTTAAGCATCAGAATATGAGGTTTATGTATTGCCATGTTTTTTCAGAGAGCAGTAGCAACAAACCAAAAAAAAAAAAAAAGATGCTTTTTAACATATAGCAAAAAACCTGGGGATTTTTTTTTCTAATTTTCCCATGAAGTATAAAAATGCAAGATTACCTTTTTTACTAGGCACTAAATTATGTAGGATTCAAAAGCCTGATTCCTATTTCAAAGACCCCTTATACAAGTGAATGGACCTGTTTGTCTCTGATTGTGCCCTGCATTTTCATAAACTTAATGTCATTTTCTCTAAAAAGAAATGAAAAATTAAGTCAAGGGTAGAGCATGCCATCTTCAGCAAAGCTTAGAGCAGGATCTGGCTCTAAGTGTAAGATGAAAGGTTCACCATATTTGATTTTTGTTAAGACTTTTTAAACTGGTCCGTAGAGTTGAGGAGGACTGACTGAGATCAGCAGTTTCATCTTCTGTCTGAACACTGTCCCTCTGTGTGAAATAGCATGATGAAATGACTAGGGATGATTGTCATTGTTCCCTTGGGTAAGCTGTCAGGAACAGCACAAAAAGCCTTGTTCCTGTTAGATTTAGATTAGTAATAAAAGCTTAATCTTGTAAAAACCACATTATGTCTTCAGCTTAATGCATTGGTGAAATAAAACTGTGAGAAGCTTTCTGTGTTGATCCCGTCTGAGTCTTTAGAATTGTTTAGAGAAGATTTTCCTAGTGGATAGAAGAGGCAGTGGTGTGGTGATCGCAGACTTCTCTGCAAAGGTGGCTGTGCTGTAGTCTTCAGCAGTCTGTTGCCTGTGGTATCATCTGCATATTGCCACACGTAAAGGCTGCTCTGCATTTTCCTTCTTCAGTAACTCTGGCTGTTAAATTGTTAGCACAGTGTCAGAAGTTATAGTTTGGAAGCAGGATATTTTCTACTTCAATTTATTTGCAGCCATAGAAATTAGCTTGTAGAAGGCTTCTTTAATCTTTATTAACTTGTGGTTTAGAAATATAAACTCTTAAAAAAAGAATCAGTGATCTGTTTTGGGTAAGCGAGCTGGCAGACTTGGGCCCAGAAATTAGATGACACATGGCATAAATATATGTTTGTTATTCCCCTTCATTACAGGTAGAAATCAGCAGCAAATTTTTGAACCTGGCTGTATAGAACATAAAGGTTTCCAACTGTCCTTTATTTGCTTGCTGAACAATACTAGTTGACTTTCAAACCTGGAAATGAACAAAAAGGAAAGAGTAATAGCAGTTAATTTACAGAACAGTCAGACATTCAACAGCATAAATGCTTCTTCTGCTCTGCTGGCAGTGCTTCTAATAGTAGGGTGCATGATATGCTAGAGAGGTGGAGCAAGGAAGCAAATAAGAATACCCTGGAAGCTGTTATCTGTTAATTAAGTAGAGGGCCTTATTCTTCAGAGCAGTAGGTGAGCAGTGAGTTCTGGTCATTCCCCTTTCCCTTTCCAAAGGTGATTACACTTAATACACATCTTTCCAAATGTTTACAGCCATACACTGCACTTTAGCTACAATGTTTGCTAGCAACATGGAAATATTGTCAATTCCAGACACTCTGCCTCCCTGATTTCTAACAGGGATCCAGCAGGAGGTGGCATGGTTTTGTTTCCTAGTCACACAGTCTTTGGCTACTTGTAGCTGTATATATGTAAATATTTTCCTCTGGTTCTCATCATGTACGCTTTTTTCTGGTCTCTCCACATTGCTTACAGAAAGTATCAGAATTTAAATTGATAGACCAATGGCAATAAGGATAGGATTAATTCTGTGGCTTCCAGGGTTTGGGGCTTTTTTTGACAGTTCTTAAGATATTCACTAAATATGCCTAGTTAGGAAAAAACACTTGTAAGCTCCTGTGCACCGAGTAGGGATAGCATCTCCCTGAATAAATGTTCAGATATCTGCAGGGTGAATGAGGGTGAAAACCAGGTGGTAAATTAAATTTGTTTCTAGGATACTTAGTGCTTAGGGACCATGGCATTTTGGACTTTGTATCCTGTAGAATTCAAAACAAAAATCAGTAAAAAGTGTTGCTATCTTTGCTTCACATTTCATTCAGGTTCCATTTATAAGGAATATTTTTGTATGTAGAGGATTACTGAACTAAATGAAGAGCTTGTGTTACTTCAGAGCAGAAGCCCAGTAACAGCAAAAACAGGGAAGCTGAGGGTATTGCTCTCACTTCAGCACAGTGAAATACTGCTTGCTGGGAAAGAAAGCTCGTATGGCCTTTGAGCCTTCTTTCTTTAAGCAAAGTTTACAGTAACCTACTAACTTGCGCTTCAGTCTCTCTATTATTTGTCTTGGCTTCTATTTTAAATAAAAAATGTGTTTTCTTTGTTAGTTAGATGAGTAGTTAGGTGAAAAATTCTTTCATCACGCTCCTTTTCCACTTCTAAATTGATTACTGAGTTTGATGGAAAGAAGAAACACCACTATTCAGTGCAGGACAGAAAATGGTTCAGATGTAAAAACAAAGTATCGATTTTTCAAGTCAATAGCTATAAAAGAATTCAGTACTGAGCTTTGTGATCCCCCTTATGTTAATTCAACGGCTGTCTTCATAAAAAGATCCATTAATTTTGGTCATGCAGCTGTTCTTGGTCTCAAAAAAGAATTAGATTTTAATCAACTTAATGGCTAAACGTTAAGAAAGGCTTTTTGCATTTCTTGGGGTTACTGTGCCCATGGGGATATGTATTTGTATATGTGTACATCTTTGTTCTATGACTTAATCTTTCCTAAAGCTCTTCCAGCTGTGGCCATACACATCTTCAGTAACTTGAGCTGTCACTTCTGTCTTGGCTGGGCACATTGAGATTTGCCTTATATTTTGAATTGTCCTTAGCTTAGTCTGTGCTCAGGTACTCACTCAGTATATTAGATGATTCATTGGTCCTGTGGTGCCTTTTATAGTATTATAAAGTGAACAATAGCCAGCTGTAGAAACAAATTCATCATTCTGAAAAGATTCCGCCCAATTACAGACTTAGGAAAAGGTGTTTCTCAGTGGCAGTTCTTACTGGCTTCCTTTACAACTTTTTCCTTTACAGTAGCTTATTGTGAGTATTTTTGTATTGCTTTGTAGGCTGTTCTGGACATGTCTCTACATGATCACAAATGATATTTAACTTTCTTTTCTTGTGGTTTCTCCCTTCAAGCTACGAACCTCTCTGGGAAAAGGAAGAGCATTTCTTCGTTATTCCCTGGTTCACCAAAGGCTAGCAGACACCTTGCAGCAATGTTTTATGAACACCAAAGTGACCAGGTGAATAGCAAAGTGCTTTTTAACTAACGGGTGTTTGCTCAGTTGGATCGAGCAACATCACCTTGTAGCTATTGAAAGAAATTGAAACACTTCCAATTGTTTGGCTTAGAGAGCTGGTAATAGGATATGAAGGATCATAGACCTTTTGGCCTGGGTCACTGGTTCATGCCTATCTTGGGCTTGTAAAGATTGAAAGTTATTACAGCTTAATGTATGTGGAGTGGGTTGTGCTGATGCTTCTGTACATCAGTTTCAAAGGTCATGTATTTGTAAGTGTTGAAGATCCTGGGTTTGATGGGCTATTCATCATGAGAGAGGATTAATTTGGATGTGTTGCACAAAGCCCCAGAAAGCATTTACTTGTATCTGTGGATGGTCACATAAAGGACCAAACTTGCCCTTGGCCAGGAAATTCTGAAGATAGTTTGTATGTAGTTGGAGGGACACTGCTAGGGCTTTAAGAAAAAGCCAGCTATTTTCATTATGTATTTAACTCTGGATGCTGCTTTCTGTTCCTCATTTTTGATGTATTCAATGTTTGCTTTAGTAACTGTGTGATTATCCAGTGTATTGCAAATATTTTGTATTGTCAATGATTTGCACTAGAGGAAAAAATATTTTGTCCGTGGAGTCCTTTGAAGATATTTATGTGGAATTAATTATATTTGTTTCATTTCATTGGCATTGAAGGGATGGAATATTGTTTGGTGGGTCAAATTTGGGTGAACAATATTGGGTGTTTGGCTGATTGTTTTCATTTGTGTTTAAAATACTGTATCATAGTTTTTCTGTGGTGGATTGAATAATGATGTAGGGATTTTTATGTAAGAGAAACTGTTGCTTCCCTTTTGCCTATGAATGAGTATTACTTCTCTTTTGTTTGTTTTCAAGTGACTGGTACTATGCAAGAAGTCCATTTCTGAACTCCAAAATGAGTTCTGACATTGTGGGTCAACTCTATGAGCTGACTGATGTTCAGTTTGACTTGGCATCAAGAGGCTATGATTTAGATGCTGCTTGGCCATCATTTGCCAGGTAAGATGGAGCCACATTGTGATTTTGTATTAACAAGTACATAAAACACCTGCTTGCTAAAGAATCTGTAAAAGCTTCTGCTTTTGAGGGTAGGAATACTTGTGTTTGAGCAGGTATATGCTTTTTCTATGTAATTAATCCATGACCAAATTGTCCTGTTTGTCCTTCAGTATACTGAGCACCAGGGATCAGAGATGGTGCTCTGTAATACGGCACTTCAGTAGCTGCAGTTTAGGCCCAAATCCCAAGCTATTCTCATCTATACATGCACAAGAAGAAATCTTCTTAGCTTCCTCTGTTTCAAGATCTGAGACATGTAGTGACTGCACAGCCAAGCCTGTGCATCCCTTGCAGCACGGTGATCCCACCTACAAGTGGGGGATAACAAAAGCTACCCGGTCTGGTCCAGAGCCATTTGTATCAATGGGGGTTTCCTTGAGCCCTTTGCTGCCATCCTCTGGTTGAGCCACCACCACACAGCGATACAATTCCTTAGAGCAAGGCTGCGTTGGTTCTTGTGGATGAGAGAAGTGACAGCTACCAGCCCCATCACCTTTTATAGATGCCTTGGATATCCCTGTCTTATTTTTATCAACTTCAGTGGTTGCTGGCCAAGACAGAAGGTGCAGTTATATCCTTTTTTATGTGGTAGTTACCACTAGATAAATCTTATATATACAAGTAGAAAGACACATATATATATATATGCTTAGACTTACCTTGGATATTGTTTCTCTGTGTGATAAACAGGAGGACTCTGTCCTCACTTGGATCTTCAGCATATTTATGGAAGCCCCCAAGTCGCAGTTCCAGCATGAGCAGTTTAGTGAGCAATTATTTGCAGGTAAGCAAATTTCAAATAAATGTTTATATGTCATGATAGGTCCTTGGTTGACATAGTTTCAGGGAACTTTTATGATGGTTATGAGTCTCATAATCTAAACTGCAAAAAGCATTTTTAATTAAAAGTAAAGGGAATTGTCTGTCAGCTGCTTCAACTTAACATGCAAATCTTGTAAAAGAAAGAAATATGTTCATAAAACTACCTGACAGGCATGTTTTCATTTATCTTTTGGGAAAACAAGCTTCATTTCCTACAAGTTGATATCTTGTAGTGCTATAAAGGCAACACACAATGTCACTGTCACTGTACATTAAGAACCTGAACTTGCTCTCATTTGCACACACCATTTTAATGAATGTTTAATGCTGCTTAAACTTTCTGATTTTCCCCTTCTGTTCATTTAGGCACAAGAGTTTCCTTCCAGCCCTGATGTAAATAACTCACTAAATGTTGAACACCTTGAGGGCTACGAAGAGATGCGTTTAGAACTTGACCAGGCTGAGCTGAGGCAGAGGGAACTTCAAGAGCGTATTCACCAGCTAGAAATGGAAAACCAGGAGCTCCAGGCAGCTGTCAGCCTTCAAAAGGAGCAAGTACAGGTAGAAAAGGAGAAGAGCAATAACTACAGTGAGGAGAACTCCCGGCTGACAAAGATGATCACAGAGTTACAGAAGCAATGTGAGGTCTCGCACTCCACTCAGAGCACTGTCCATGACCTGCAGAAGTGCCTACAGTCACTGGAACTGAGTGCAGCGGAGCAGCAGAAGGAACACTCAACAAAGGTGGAGCAGCTGTTGACCAGCAAGGAAGATTGTGCCTCACAATTGCAGGTTTCAAATCAGGAGCTGGAGACCTCTAAGGCTTTGATTGCTGTGAAGGATCTTTGCATTGATGAGCTCAAAGCCAAGCTGAGTTCCGCAGAACAGAAGAACCTCAACCTTCTTGCAAAAGTTGATGCTGCCTTGGACGAAAAGGGACAGCAAGCCACAGCCCAGTATGACTCTGCCCTACAAATACGGGCACTGTTAGAGAAGCTTCAGGAGATGGAAAAGGAAAAGGCAGATATGCAAAGACTCAATGCTGAACATGCATCTCAGCTGAAAGCAGCAAGGGAGGAGCTGCTGCTGAAAGAACAGGCGCAGAAGGAACTGGAATCCAGATACAGTAACCTCACTGCTAACTCCAAAGAGGAGAGTGAAAAGCTGACTGGGAGCCTGGAGACCATGGCAAAGGAAAAGGATGCACTTCAGGAGGCCCTGACTCTGAAAGGAAAGGAGATGGCTGAGCTCCAGACCCAGGTAATGGGGTCGCTGGCTCAGTTGGGTTCACTGGAAAAAAGTCTTGAGGAAGCCAGGAAGGAAAAAGAGAAACTTGAGGAGGAGTATGGTAGGAGAGAAGGAGCACTGAAGCAGGAAGCCCAGTCACAAGCAGAGCAACTTGAACTACAGGAGGGTCGCTTAACAAAGGTGAGTCAGACTGTGTGTAGCCTTCAGGAGCAAAACCAGAAACTCATGTCTGAGAAGGAACATCTCAGGCAGAAAGTCAAGGAGCTGGAGGAGCAGGTGGAGCAGCAAAACTCTGCAGTGAGTGAATTGGATGAGGAGAGCAGGAAACTGAAAGCAGAGAATGAGAATTTGCAGCAGTCTAAGAAGAAGATGGAAGAGAAGCTGAAAAATCTGGAAGCTTCTAATGCTTCCCTAGAAGCTGATGTAGCCAGGTTGAGAGCCTCTGAGAAACAACTTCAGAGCGAGATAGATGATGCCCTGGTGTCAGTTGATGAAAAAGAGAAGAAGCTTCGGAGTGAGAACAAACAGCTGGATGAAGACTTGCAGAATGCCAGGAGGCAAAGCCAAATTCTAGAGGAGAGGCTGGAGGCTCTGCACTCAGAATATGAAGAACTAAAGCAAAGAGAAGAAACCTCCAGGGAGTCTTATGCATCACTTGAAGCACAGCTGAAGAGTGCCAAACAGCACAGTTTACAAATGGAAAAAAACTTGGGCACATTGGAGGAAAGCAAAGAGTGTCTCCAGTCACAGCTCACACAGAAGGAAGTAGAACTACAGAGCATGGAGAGCCAATGTCAGCAGCTAAGAGCAGAAGCTGAACGACACAGGAAGAAAGCAGAGACTCTTGAGGTAGAAAAGCTCAGTGTTGAAAAGACATGCCTTCATCAGACAAAACTTATAGAATCTCTCACATCAGAAAAGGAATCAGTGGAAAAACAGCAACTACAGCAGGCAGCGTCCCTGGAGAAGGAGGCAAAAGAGTTGGCCTTCAGACTGACCATGAGTGAAGAGCAGCTGGAGGTCAACAGAGGTGAAGTGTCCAGGCTGCAGGCAGAAGTCCTGGATCTGCGAGTCAAGCTTCAGCAGGCCACTGATGAGAGAGAGAGGATGAAAGGTGAGCTGGCAGTCACTGAGACTGTCTTGAGTGAGCAGAAGACGCTTGTCCAGCAGCTGAAAGAGCAGAGTGAGTCTCTCAACAGAAATCATGTGCAAGAACTGGTGGAATGTAAAGAAAGGGAAGAAAAGCTGAAAAAAGAGCAGGAGAGAACGGCCCATCAAAAAGCTGACCTGGAAAATAATTTGATGAACATAAAGGAAGAGCTGTCTAAGGTTAAGCGGTATTTGGAAAATGCTAGAGTGGAAAATGAAGAAAATAAAGATCTCCTCCACAGGACCAACACTGATATGGCTGAACTTGGCATTCAGATTTGTGCCTTGACCTCTGAAAAGGTGGATGCAGAAGAGCAGTTGGCCCAGGCCACAGAAAGGTTCAAAGAACTGGAAGAACAGGCAGCAGAGCAACAGGAGAAGCTGAAGCTAGACGTCTCTAATCTCAGAGAGGAGAACAAGAGCCTGCAAGAGAAATTAGAGGAGGCTCAAATGTGTGCCGCAGCTGTCCCAAGTCTGCAATTGCAGCTGGAGACAATAAAGAAACAGGCACAGAGTTTCCAAGAGACCAGCCAAGAAGAGCTGTCTGCAATAAAATTTCAAATGAGCACAGAGATTCTAAATTATCAGACAAAATTCAAGGTAAATTAACGTAATTATTATAACTGAGGGAGCTGCTTTACCATCTGCTACAGCAATTACTGCATGAAATCCTAAGGTTTGTGTGGGTCAGGCTCTGAGACTAACATGCAACCTGCCTTAGCCTGGGTATCTGAAAATATCTCTGTGCTCATGACCTAGGTCTATCTGAGGTAAAAGGGTGATGATTTCTTACACTGGCGGTGAAGGTGGCATCTGCTGTCCCTCTGGTCACAGCTATGGTTGTTTCCTTTTTTGGTAGGAACATTTTCAAGACCTGTTCCTCACGGCTATAACACTGCTTCTTCTAAGAACTGATTTTGATGAAAGCAAACTGAGACTGAGACCAGTTGCTTTTGCATTTAATTCTCTCGTTTATTTTTGCTTTCAGCTGCTCAAGGTAGCATCTGGGAAGATCAAAGTGTTGCTGACTCAAAGTATGAGTCAGCCCTGTGTGTATAAAACAGCACACCTAAAGGCTGAAGATTTCATTGCGTTTGCTTTGCCATTCTGATAAATTGTCTAAAATTGGTGGTTGGTCAGAGGCTTATGCCACTGCATGGGTTTGACCTTCTTTTTGTTGAGAATTGCTACAGCCAATGCAAAGTAACTGTAAAACACAGTCAATGTGCCACCATAAAGTGAGTTTGCTTGATTGTGAGTGTCTTTGAGCTGTCTTTCATGAGCCAGTGGCGCTGCATTTATCCCATGCATGGCAGTAAGAGCACTCATAATCACAGCTGGGAATTTTGTGGGTGAAGGGGTGGCTGCTGGAGGATTATTAACCACTGGCTCAATCTCTCTGCCAGGCTGTGAGTGAGGAGTGTGGGAAAGTAAGAGAGCAACTTGAGGAGCAGAAGCGACAACAGCATGCAGCGGAGGAAGAGATTACAGAGTTACAAGTAGGTGCTTGATCTGAATTAAAACCAGAGGTGTTTGTGTCAGCAGGCATTAGTGTTACAAGTGGGAAGGTGAGCAGCATTTCTGATGACTGGCTGTGAGTCTGAGAATGCCCCTGTATAAATACAGGTGGCTGCAGACAAAATACTGGGCAGCTGACAGCCACTGAAGCAGAGATTAGGAAAAGCATGATATCACTTAGGATTTGTTCCAGCTTGAAAGCTGGTCAGGTTTTATGTAAGTCCTGGCTGTGTGTTCTCTTCTTAAATGGGGCTGCATGTTTAAGATGTGTGTTTCTTAGGCCCTGCATTCCCATACAGCCACATGTGTAGATCCATCTATTTGCAGGCTGCAAAGGGCACTGAATTAGAGAATTAATGTGTCTGAGAAATAACCCAGCCAGAAAAAATCAGAAGTTTTGCAATAAGTTTATCAAATGGTTGAGTTAGAAGGGTCGTACTGAGCTGTAAGGAATCCAGAAAGAAGAAATTTAAGATTACTGGATGTAGCCTTGCCTGCTAGGAGAAATACATACTTTTAGATGCAATTAGCTATGTGCCCTGAGGACTCCAAGTTTGGCAGACCTCTCTGGAGAATCTAACTGTGAAAGAAGTTGGGTTATTTTCGATTGTCTTTCATCTTCCGTATGGACTTTAATAAACAACATTTTCCTCCTATATAATTTTTATCTTTTGAAGTTTTTAGGTGGTGAAATAGCTTTCAGGGTGTATTCTTTTACCATTATTTTTGAGAGATTTTTCTTGATAAGGAAGCAAAACTTCAACTGACAAAGACTAACAAGAATTACAGGCTTAACACTGTGTTACTTTAGCGTGTATCCCTTATTCAGTGTGACAGAAGTAATCAGTCACTAGTACACAACTAATTACTGCCTGCTTATACAATAATATCTTAATTGGTCATTTGGCTGTAACTGATTCTTTTAAAACATTGTTAGCTGTCTTGATAATTGTCCTGTGCATGGTAAAAGTCTTGTTTTTATATGTAAGGAAATACTGTAATTCATTTTACTAGGCTGCAAACACGAGTTTGTGTAGAAAGTTGGATGAAGCAAGAGAGCAACTGTCAGAATCAGAATCTGCTCGGCTGCAGAAGGAAGAGGAAGTGACTTCTCTTAGAGAACTCTTGGAAAGGTGAGAGTTTGGATTCTTTACAGAAGCTGTTAATTTGTAGGCCAAGCAAGGGGAACAATAATCAAAACATTGAAAATCACCATGGTTTATGAAGTACCATATGTCACAGGGTTTAAATAGAACAAAGAGCTCATGGGCACTGGCAGGGAATATCAGATTGACACTTCACATGAGAAACATGGAAATTATACAGTGCACATGAATGCATGGCTTAGTTTTTACTGTATTGTTAATTTAGCTGATATAAATTCATGAGAGACATATTTATAGCCTCTTTTTACCTTATAGGTTAAGCATAAAATTAAAATAGTACTGGGGTTCTTTGTAAAAAATGGAAAATTTGTACTTTTGGACAGTTTCTTTTTTCTCTCCTCTTCGTGAAGTTTCAGGGAATCAGTAAGAATTATCTGAATGGGACCACATCCTGCATGTCTTTGTCAGGTTTCTTATCAGCTTTAATAATCTAGCTCAGGATGTGTTTTCAAAGTCTGTAACGTGGGCCTGTGTGGTGTGGATAATCTGGCAGTCAGAAATAGATCTTCGTGAGGTGTGGGCTCACACAGAGTCTAATAGGTTAACCAAAGCCTATGTATTTTTTTACACTTGTGCTGATATCATATGTATTATCTCTAGTTGATACTATCATAAGCTTTACTATAAGCGGGCCATCCAAGAAATTGCTGGTTGCTGGCTGCTGGTTGCTGGCTGTGTTCTAGATAATGGATCTATGTGCATTTTCAGTGATGCAGAAAACTGGGGAGATTCTGTCTAGCTCCAGAAAATATGCACACTGAGAAAAAATTCACTGAAGCTACCTCTTTATCAGGGTGGAAGAGCCCTTCTTTCCACAGGGAAGACTTGAATTTAGATGAGGTAAAAATGATTCATAATTTCCTTTGTATTTGATCAGGATCCAAAAAGAAGCTGATGAAGCAAAAGAGAAGATCCTGGATTACACTGAGAAGCTCAGCAAAGTGGCAGCAGATAAAGACAGCAGTGACCAGAAGTTGTTTGCTGAGCTGGATGACCTGACAAGAACAAAGCAGTTCCTTGAAGAACGTTTGATAGAACTTATCAGGTTGGCATAAAAAAAAACAGCAAACAGAAATTAAAATCCTTGCTTAGTATGTTCAGGGGTACTGCTTAGGTCATCCAGATTTATATTCCCAAATTGAAGATACAAGTGAAGGCCAAATTCCTTAGCAGTTGAAATTTTGCATTTCCATAATATAGTCAAAAAATGTAACACTCAATAATATCTCCTTAATTTGCTGTCTGTTTTGAAAAAAATATGTAGTTCTCTGCATGGCACGTGTTCTTCTCCCTATTTTTGCAGAAGCTTCAGTAGGTTTTTTTGATCTATCTTTATATTTGAAAGCTTCTCAGAATTTTAGGAGCAAAGGAATTTTTACTGTGAATGTTTCACCAGCATTCCAGTTGAGCTTGGTTAGCAATAAACCAATACTGTGACAACTTCTATGTGTTTTTCTTTCTTTTAACTGTGTCACTGCAGAGATAAAGATGCTTTGTGGCAAAAGTCTGATGCTCTGGAGTTCCAGCAGAAGCTTAGTGCAGAGCAGAGGTGGCAGGGGGACACAGAAGTCAATCACTGTCTGGACTGTCAGAGAGAGTTCTCATGGATGGTGCGCCGACACCACTGCAGGTCAGTTGTTGAACTGTATTGCACTGTTCAAAAGTAAAACTCAGTAGGGTTGTCTGTGTGGAGGAAATATTTCTGGATGTTCACAGTTCAGTGATCAAAATTGTTGATGCATGTAGAGGCTGAAAGAACACATGAGCTTACAAGGGGATAAGATATTATTGGAAAGATCCCTTGACAAGTATTAAGATCTGGATGCGACTCTGACTTGTGGAGTCTGTTAGTTTCTCATTTCTGGAAATAAAGATAATCTCACCCTGTAGAGTGTGTTTCTTTGAAGGACTGTGCACCGCTCTGTTATTCTCTACACAATATTCACTAGGATGGCTTTGCTACTGTGGTGGAAGTATTCCAGAACATGTTTCAACATGGTATGCAATTATAAATTTGTTACACTAGGTATGTTCAGAGATAATTAACTATTGCCGAGTAATCTTTTGTTTGCTTTTTTTTTAAAATGGATATGAAATTATTTCCCCTACAGTTAGTGTTAGTTATCCAATCTAGATTTATTAAAAAGTATTTAAATGAATACATTTCAGGGTCCTAGTGATATGTTTGGTTTGGCTCTTTACTGTTCCTTAGCCTCATGACCTGATTTCTCATGTAAGGAAAGAATGAAGCACTGGAACTGTTTCCATTTCACGTGAATGTAAACAACATTCTGTAGGGATTAGTGAATGGTGAAGTCATTTTGGGTAACAGCTTCCAAATTACTCATTTCTGCTAAGGTCTCTGAAAGCTGCTTGTGTCTTCACCCAGTAATGATTTAAATGATTAAGAAAAACAAAACCATTAAAATTTCCTGAGTAGCAGTCATGCCTGATGGATGCTTTAATTCATGAACATGCTCTCTACATGCTCATTACAAAGTAGTTGACAAGTTTAATACTGTGAGGCTTCAGAGGGGAGAGGGCAGGAGGAATGAATGTACACATATGTGTCCAATACTGGATTTTTTTCCTTTCTGAAGGGAAGAGGGGTCATTATGAAGCAGAGACATAGAGATGTGTTTCTAAAGTCCTTATAATCAAATCAAGTTTTGTTCTACCTGTCTGTGAGATTTGGCCTGTGTAGTATTAAGTTCATTTTCTTCTTACATACTTAATATAAATATTATTTATTTGCATTGTATATTTGTGGACATTTGGTTGTTTTGGGTTTTTTTAAAATATTTTTAGTTTTTTTTTGTTTTACCTGTTTATTAAGGTAGCAAAGTGTGAATGTGAATTTCTATCCTGTGTTTGTCAAGAAGACTTGCTTCACTTCAAAAAGGAGTGTGGTCTATTGTGAGTTCTGCCAAGGGGTGTAGCTTTCATGCTTTTGCGGAAAACAAGACCATTATGAGAGAGCCCCATCCTCTGTCACAGACATATGTTCTGGCTGTGTGTGGTATTTTTGTAACACCTCTGGTTTTGAATCATTTCTAGAATGTGTGGCCGCATTTTCTGCTACTACTGCTGCAACAACTACATGGTGACAAAGCTTGGTGGAAAAAAGGAGCGTTGCTGCAGAGCTTGCTTTAATAAGCCTAGAGTCATTGTGGACAGTACAGATGACTCTGGATCCAGTGCCAACCAGGAAGGATCACCAGCTTCATTGGAATCGCCTGTGTCACCATCTGAGAGGGCTCTTGGTTAGTTTATTGTTTGCCTGCTGGGGAGAAATGAGTATGCTTCTTCGAGGGTCTCCAAGAAACCACACGGTCACCTCCTGCTCCAATGACCTGCAGGAGGTCATGGAGTGTCTTCAGGGTGGGACTGACCCTGTCTTTGAATAGAATTGATTTTGAGAGAAACATTAATGTATTAAATGAGTGTCAGTCAGACCAAGATTATGCATTAATTCTAATAGTTATCTAATGCTTCTGTAAATGAAGAGGAATGGCCCAGGCTTGCCCCTTAAGGGTCTTGCTCTTTTGTTTTCCAGACAACCAGCTAATAGGGTTTATGTTTCTTCTCGTGTTTTTTTTTGGCACAGTTGCAAGTGAAGCCTCTAAACCACCAGATGATGCAGCTTTTGATATAATCACTGATGAGGAGCTGTGCCAAGTACAGGAATCAGACTCTCTCCACAATGAAAGTCAGATGGAAAGAGACTCTCTGGATCAAAGTGTGACAGATCTGTGAGTAAACACTGCTTCTCAAAGAGGGGGCTCTTTGGGATTTGCTTTAGAATGTTCTTCTTTTCCTCCCATTCAGTGAGAGTAGTCAACCTCTGTGTAAAGTGAAGACATCTGTTCCCAGGCCACGTGTTCAGTAGAACAACACAAGATCATTTTGGTCTATTTGCACAGTCAGCATTCAATCTAGTAAATATAAACCACTCCATGCTCCTTCTCCATCTGCTTCACCTCAACACAGGGGAGTAGTCCCAGCTCTGTGCTGTCATCAGGCCAGCTGTCACCATTAAAGTCAGCATTCAGGCTCTCTGTGTCTGTGGACTTCCTTACTACCTTAGAGATGACAGCTTACAGAAAAGAACAATTGTGTGTCTCCATCTGGCACAAGTTTGTTCTTTTCTTTTTGAAGAAATTAGGAGTGAGTGCAGATTTTAGTAATTTTTAAATATTTGATTCTACCTAAATTACTAATTAAAAGGATTTAAGGCCATCTGAATGTCCAAAGACTTGGTTTGCAAATGACATTGTAGTATTATAGTTTAATTTGTATCTATTTTTTAGGCAAAATATTGTTTTACTATTGTTCAGATATTTGCAAATGTTTTACAAAAATTCTGTTCTTTAAAATATTTTGTCTTTTGAGAAGAAAAAACAAAAAGAGAAATTTCACCTAAATTATGTACTTGGTTTTCTTCCAAGCAGAAAAATAAACAGGATAAATATAAACGCTGAACCGAAAATACTCACAGAGTAAATATTCTGCTGCTGAGAAAGCAGACCTAGACTCTTTTGCACCCAACAGACACGTTTCCGGTATAAACCACAATGACTTGCAGTTTGGCTTGAAGGCAGACAGTGCAGACTTGTTTATTTGGTAAAAAGATTTTTCAAAATTCTACATATTTGTTTCTTGGTAAATACCTTAAATGTGTTCTGCCTACTTTGTGGACAGCTAACACTGACAGTGTATTCCTGCTTATCATGTGCTGGAATGAACTGAGCTTCACAGTGCCCTTGTGAATTAAGTGTTGCCTTTGTTTTGCAAAAGGACAGTTTGTGGTGGGGAATTTTTGTTTGGTTTGTGAAGAAAAAAGTGAAGTGTACTACTTCTTTTAATTCATGCTATCTGCGGGAGGTGTATTACAGGTGAGTTAGCTCTGGAGAAAACAACCAGGAGAAGAGAAACAAGTGTGGGTCACCAATTGTTTTAATTCAAGATGGTCTAAATTCATCTTGTCTGACAAAGTATTCAGGCAGGAAGGAAGGATCGTCACTAACAAGCGGATACTATTCTTGAAGAGCACCCATGAAACAATTTATTGCACTATGTAAGCTTTTAGAGGTTGTCTGGCTTGCCTTGATGTCAGATTATAAGCAGGAGAGCCAGGAAATAGTGCTTTATCCTCTGTTGCTTTTTGTTAGCAGTTTCATGAGCAGGTGTGTGAGTCCTACTGTGGCAGTGCTTTGAACTTGAGACATTCTTTGCAGAGAACACAAATGACACCTGCCCCTTCCCATGACACCTGTAATGTTTGGAAGGCTCAGGCTCACTAGCCTGAGAGGAGAATGGCCTTCTTGCTTTGCAGATGACTTGTTGATTGTGGGTTTGTGTTATGGGAGAGATCCAGAAACTGATAAGTGAGTCAGATGATGTTGTGGTGCCTGTGGTGCATGTTAAAGAAAAACAGCAGGGCACAGTGCTGATTGTGACAGCACACAGGTCTTCTCACGTGCTTCGCTGGTGAGGAGTACATGTGTACCCAAAGCCTGAGTGTCACTTAGCACAGGAAGGAGCAGGAAGTGCAGCATGAGATACTTGGGTTGTTTGTGAGTAAATGTGCCAGAGCCACTGTATTGTCTGCTGACCCTCTGTCCTATCTTTGACAGCAGCCCTTGAGACATGTACTGAAAATTTTCCACTGTGTTTTCTCCCACAGTTCAAGGACCTGCAGTTCAGTGACTTTCTGAGCTACTGGTTTGATTGCTGCAGATTTCTTGGCTGTACTGGGCTGACCACCTTGAATTTCATCTAGACTTATCATCTTAAGTCTTTCTCTTTCTAAAGTGTCCAGTTAAATGTGGCCTGATTTCTAGCTGGAAACTTCCCATAATCTCCAGTGGCATTCCAATAATGTTCTGTTTACATTAAGTTGAATATTTGGAGTACAATTTGCTTAGATATAGTGTCTGGGGAACACACAAAGGATCCAAGATTGTGGTTGCTAGATGCAGGTCTGAGGAAGGCATACAAATAAGTCAGTTTTCAGGCTAAACTTCTTTATTGAGATCTGCTGAAATTAATCCAAGCTATTTTGGTTTTGCCAGAGACTTGAACCAGTTGGTGGAGCTTTAAAAATGAAGGAGATGAGTAGCCAGGAGAGGGAAGAGAAGGGAGGCTTGCTGTCCAAGTAGAAGATCTGCAGTTGATATGCTCTGTTGATGTAGTTCTTATGATCTCTCTCTGGCTAACAGCAGAGATTTTCACACTGACCATACCTAGAATACTAGGTGTGAGTCCTTGCTGGACTAAAAATGGTTGTCAAAACAATAAATTTAAAGGTCATTCCTGTTCCTATTTGTCCCCCTTTTGGTGCCTACTGTACTTTCACTCTATTTTTCACTTGGTGTGTTGGCCCTGCCACTGTTGTTCCTTCCTTGAAGTGACATGAAACAGTTACAACAAAATTATTTCATAACAGCAAATCTTGAGAGTCTGCCTTGATTGGTACAGGTCAGTTGAGAAGCAATTAAAACTCACCTTAGTCATCAACTGCAGAGGTGTGTGGCAGAATAAGAGAGATGATTGCACTAACATAACTCTGGCTGACCTTGAAGTAGCTATTTCCTAAAGGTTAGGATTAAGCAGTAGTTACTTCATCCTTTCAGGTTAGTTACGTGTGTTTGGACCAACCTGATCAAAATCTTGAATGTGAGAAGCTGAGATTAATTGTCCAATTGTGATACATCCTGTTACTTCAAGGCACATAGGTTTTCTTTTGAAGTGTTGTATTTTTGAACTCTTATTTCTAAAGCATTCACATTTGCATATTGTGTTCTAAAACAAAGGGCCCCAGGATAAACCAGTGCACTGTGTTTCCATTTTTATGTGTTGTAGGCATACTATGCCTGCAATAAATGTTGCAGCAGCAAAATCAAGATCATAGACAGCAGAAGAGTGCTGAGAGAAAAAACCCCAGCCACTAGCCTGGTACAGGAACAAAGAGTTTATTCACACCTTGGTAGTGGTAAAAAGAACATCTCAGCCTGTCTGCACAGTGGTTGCTTTGGTTTGGATTGTTTTTTTTCTTGATGACTCATAACAGTCTTGGCTGGCCTAATAACAACCCACGTGGTCAGGCAGGGTGCGGTGCGGCCGAAAGGGGGAAGTGAATGTGGTCTGAAGTGTTCCCTGCCCAGTGCAGAACCAGCCAGGAAGGAGAGGGGACAGGAGCACCTCTTGCCACCCTATGCTGGCAAAGCCTGCATTGCAGCTGTGTTTTGAGATGGCACCTTTACATGTGCAGTCACACCACATTGCTTTATAGCTTTGTTTTTAAGGATATTTTACTGTAGGAGAAACAAGAGATTGTGTAATAAGGAAAGGATTGCCTAAGGAGCTGTTTCCTAAAGGGAAAAGTGGTGAGATGGGCACACTGCTGCCAAAAAGGGTCAGGTACCTCTGAGCTGCAATGCTCTGATAGGAAGGTCTGGGTATTAATGGGGAGTAAAAGAACATCCAGAGAGTGTGGCTTTTGCAAGAATGGTTTGAAGCAGTTAAAATTGGTGTTTCAAAGCTGTAATGCAAAGGACTTTGACCCTTTGGACCAGACCCAACCCTGCCTTTATTGCAAGCAGCCCACAGTTGTACAAAGTCCTCCCTTTGCTCCTCTGCAGCGTCTTTCTTTTCCCTGTTCCAGTCTCCACACCTGCTCTACTACTTTGTGCAAGAGCTTTTGCACACTTTTCTGCCCCCTGCACATTTTTTCCCTCCATCTGGGAAGTGAAAAGCCCAGAGTTAGAAAGGGAGAACTGGTACAACAAGGTTGAAAACAGCCAAGGAATCTGCAGTTTGATGGCAAGGGAACCAAGGTGCCAGGAAAAACAGACTGGAAAGATGTCATGATGCAAAGAATGTGTGGGGAATCAGGGTGTGAGAGTTTGCATCTACAGGAACACTGCTCAGTGTTGGAGCCCATGGTGTGTGATATGATATTCCTGGTGTTCACAAGGGGCCTGGTAGTCTTGCAACATGAGCTCTGTTATCAGATATAAGATACAAAGATGTGTATGGGATATTCAGACCATAAACTTGATAGAAGGTGAAAGGCAGATGAAAATGCTGCTTTATTACAGAAATTTTGGATGAATGCTGAAGGATTGTGTGTACAGACCTTGTCCTAGATGGAAAAGAAAAAACCCAAAACATCCAAAAAAACCCAACCACACATGAAACCCAGCATGAAGATTGAAATATATATGTTTAAAATTCAGGAATTCTCATTAAATGAATGGGCTGAACATATTACATAAAATATGAAATATATTTGAAACAAGTCATAAAAGCTTTCAATAAAACAAACACCATTCATAGAAAACCAGCAGGCTAGAGGTTTGGGAGTCAGGAAATTTAAATTACCTTTATGTCATGAAAAGTAGAGTTTTATCTCATTGTTTTTTATACTTTTTGAAGATCTTTTGCATGGTTAACTCAGTTACCAGCTTGGACTGAAAAAGCAGGAAGCAATGAAGTATCATGATGAAAATAGGTTGGTTCTAAGCTGATCACAATGTTTTTACTAATGGTATTTCCTCTTTCACTCAGACTCCCTACATCAGTATTTACAAACAAAACAAATAGAAAAAAAGAAGCTGAAAAATAGTTGCCAGATTTTCTAGGCAGTTTTATAGTGGGTACGTTTGTGGCATCTGCACTATATAAAGCAGTAAAAGATTTAGAACTTTCCTTTTGAGTGGTTTGCCGCTGTTGAGCTGTAACTTTCCATTTGGCACATCTTGATTTTTTATTAACTTTGTGTTAGTACTTTCTGATTTTCATTCTGTGAAGAAATAGAGGGTTAAGACAGGCATAAAAATAAGCAAGAGCCTTTGTAATAGTAATTGCATATTCAAAGCTGTTGTTCAATTTAAAGCTCCAGTCTATGACTTTTATCAATCTGAAGAAAGTATAGGGTATCTGGATAAAAATAAACAGGACAAGTACAGAAATTTTATATATTTGGTCTTTTGAAGACTTTTAGCACACAGTAAGGTTTCAACAATTAGTGAGTAGCAGATGATTATGGCTAGCATGGGAATAAAATAAGCAAGAGTCACTCGGATCACTTCAAGAACCAGTTCTGTGTGACAGTTTGGGTATTCTTCCTGACATATTGCTTTATCAAAATTACACCTCCCAAAAAACAAAGTGTGGTGCAGCAAATGCTTGGGAGATCAAGACAGAGATTAATTTGCCCCCTGTAATTTGTTTGGTTTGACACATGTGCTTTGGCAAAAGTAACAGCAATAAGTTGGTCAAAGGTGATAGACATTAGAGTTAACATTGAAGTGCGTACAAGCCCCATGACATGCCCCAGTGCCTGAAATCCATTCTTGAGCAGCAGACTATGCTCGGAGTGGCTGCATCCAAAGAAAAATCCAGTCAGCTATAGCCAGGTTCAGCAAAAGTACTGTCGGTTTCTCTCAGTGTCTTCAATTTCATGTAGAAACTTTGTATGACAAAGACCAGTGCATTTCCTGCTAGGCCAAGGATGAAAACAACAAAATACATATTTGGCAGGAAGACTCTTATTAATATGAAAATTCTCATTTCTGTTTTTATAGGGGTCAGTGATGGAGAAGTTATAATAAACGTTAGCAGTATCTGTAGTTGCCATGTTACCTTCTTTTTAAAGGCAGCCTGGAAGGAGACATATTGGGATTTTTTTACTCAGCAAATTATTAAATCCTAATGCATCCAGGAGACAGACAAAATCCTTAGTGCTAACAGATAGGAGTTGTAGTAAAGCATCCATGACAGACAAAAGCAAATCTATTTATTTGCTGAAGAGGATTGTCTTGACAGTCAAGACCCAAGCACAACAGCTGGTGGATTTGAACACATCATCTGTTACCAGATTTATACTCATGGGGACTCAAAAGCATACTCAACAGACAATTACAAAGAGGCTTCTGAAAACAGTATAAGGATTAAGCTTTCTAATACATCAGTGATTAAGTGCTTGGATTGAGCTTTCTGGGGAAACCCATGAGGGAAATAAAATTTGTTTTGCCAAATTTACTATTAAGGCTCAGGTTGCAGACTCTGAGCATCAGTCTTATTTGGCTTGGGTTGGACCTGTCCCAAAAGGCAGGGTTTGAGTCTCAATGAGTACTTCAGAACCTGTGTTTCAGTTAAGTCTCATCTTGTTCTGTAGGTGTCAGTCACATCATCTGATGGCAGCACTTCTTCCTTTCCCCATTTCAAGACTTACTGAAGCATGGAGGATTTTCATTAATGCACTCCATTTGTATTACTCTCAGAGGAAGGAGCGACCAGTCCTCTGTCAGCCCCTTCCATCACACTCCCTCTCAAGTGTTGATGGGGTTTTGCAGTGCCAGCTCTCCAAGTTAAGGAGAGGCTTAACTCCTTAAGCCTCTCCTTAACTCAACAACCCTGCAGTCAGGGCTGTTGCAAGCACATAAAAGTAACAGCCCTAAGACTAGTGATCTTTGCAAGCTGTTTACCTGGTAAATTAAGTCTTTTGTAAGATAGGTTTATTGGCTTTTTAAAGATTTAGCCCAAAAGCTAAATGCCCTTTCTTTTGAGCCACAAAAACCATGTTTTTGTAAGATTAATCCTACTACAAGATATTACTCAGTATAAGATTAGTAGAACTCACCTGTGATTGAAGATTGCCTGAAAGGCCTCACCCAGTGAGTTCAAATGTACAGCAGTTCGAGTGTCCCTTGGTTCTGCAAGAGAGGGAAGCTCTGTTGAGAGAAGTGAGCCCATGCAGGCAGATCTTTGCAGCAGCCTGTGCTACCATAGCTGGAGTGCCTCTGGGACTCTGACTTGTAGAGCAGTGAGCTTGTTTCTCTGACTGCTTGAGTTTGGTACCTGCAAATGCGTATAAAGAAAAACAGCACCAAATTTGTCTTACTTCTGCAGCATCATTTATTGAAAGAACATTACTGACGTGAGAAATGTTAGGCTGTATAATGCTCTTTAAAAACTGAGTTCTCCCTTGTGCTTCATTGCATGTGATAGAAATTTCTCTGCCTCTAAGGAACAAACTGGGAACAAGGTGCTAAATATTCACAAACTGTTCCTGTCAAACAGGGGAGCAATACGTTTTGATAACCATCTGCTTTTATCAGTTATTCTGAGATACAGAATTAGGTATGAGGATGACACAGCAGTGGCTAAACTGTGTGGTAACATATGGGTTGTGTGAATTTATCCCATACAGGGAGTGGGCTGAGAGAGTAGCTGTTACTCCTGGATGGGTCAGTCTGAAGAACATTCGATTGTAGAGCTGTGAAGGACCTTGGGTGCAGAAACCACCCTGACTGCAGGGAACCTGCAGGCTCTGGGATGGAGCAGCCTCTATGCATCTACAGGCTGGTCAGGGAGGGCTGGGCAGGAGCTCTGCTGAAAGGACATGGGGCTTCTGGTGGATACTGGTGTAAACTCAGGCCAGAAACTGCTTCTGCTGTATCTCTCCTATAATTCTTCCTCAGTTTCCCTTAACAGCCTCTAAAGAACTGTGTAAAAAGAAGATTCAAAGGGATCTTAACTAGTGTTACCTACAGAGGTGGTTGTAGCCTTGGTGATCTACAGGCTGCAGTATTTGGGCTTACTGGCAGCAGCTTGTCAATATTTTTAGTGCTGATTTCCAGTCGTCTGTGTGCTGCCTCCTGCTGGAAAGGGGACTGGAAAGCACCCTGGTAATCCCTAGTTGCTTGTTCTGAAATTTTCCATTTTTCATTTTCCAAATGTAGTGTTTGAAAGCTATCTTCATCTCAGAGTCTTTGCCAAACATCTTCCCTATCACAATAACAAAAAAAAAAAAAACAAAACAACTTAAAAAAAAAATTTGCATGTTGTCCCTTGGAGCACAGAAATATTCACTTCTTGTGATGTTGCCTAGCTTTCTTTCTCTGTATTATCTCTTGCTTTGAAGATAGCTTTAAGACTGGGGAGTCCTTTTGTATTGTTTGTTGGTTGTTTTTCTTTGTTTCATACTGGATGTAGCATAGCTAAGTTGTAGATACTTTTTTGAGAAATAGCTGGAATTTCATTTATAGCAGTAAGCACCTGACCCATAGCACACAGTGATGGATCTTCATGTCCATCCATCTCTTTCTGTGTAGTTTTGCAATTGGCTGTGTGATGCTTTCCCATCTCAATATATGCCAGGGTTTGCTGTTAACACTTCCCTCCCTTTCCCACCCATACACCTTCGTGCAAGACACTGTCTTGCACCCTGTTAAAAACTCAGTGAGCTCTATATCCCCCTTGCTCCATCCCAAATCATGCCTCTTTTCTTGCCCTTGTCAAGGGCTGTCTGTGGTATCCTTTCTCTGATCCTTTGCTGTCCTCTTTCTATTTTTACTGCTCTTTTTTGGGTTGGAGAGGAAGGCTAATAACTAAGTTAGTGTGCCTGGGGTGGGGCTGACCTGCTAGATAACAGCAGGCCCAGGGAATCATTGGTACACTTCAGCATAATGCCTTTGATTATTTCTTTGCATTTTCAGATGTGTTTGCTGGGCTAAGCAGCTGTTAGGGGCTCTGTACAGCCTCCAGTCTCCGTTTCAGGTTTCTGCCTTTCACACAATTCGGTAAGACTCTCACCTGGATGACAGAAGTTCTCTCCAGAAATCACTGCACTGCTGACAGGCAGATGGCTTCTGGAATTTCACTGCTCAGCCACATGAAGCCGACATCTCTGACATTTAGCTACAGCTGTCAGAGCTCAGGTGTTTATGAAAACAGAAAATTTTTGAGTCTAGATTTAAATGATCTTTTTTCAAGTTTTAATTCTAAAAGGGATTTCTAACTAACCTTTAACTCCCCAAGCCATTTATGGTGTTGGCCACAGTATTTTTAGTATAATTTGTAAGAAATGCTTTCCATGTATAACACAGTGGCTTAGGGACCTTAGGGACAGTGACCAACAGCAGGTGCCTGAGGAATTGCGTAAGACAAGACCAGCATGAAGCAATAACAAAAGCAATTCTTCAAAATGCTCTATCAGCTTCCAACAATCTGTGTCTTGAGGCTTTGCTGAGTCAGAGCTGTTCTCTTCTTGCTGTAGTGTCTTTTCCATGTTTCACTTCTTTCTGCTTTTAGCCCCACTTCATTTCACTTTTAAAAAGAAGAAGTGAAAGAATACTGACTGTTTAAATAGATACACCGGAGGCTGCATATTCATAATCTGGGGACCTGGCAAACTGTAGGAACATCCTTAGTGCTAACACAAAAGGTGAATGGGTGAAGCAAGAATAAATTCTCTTGTCAGGGGAAAAATGCTCCACTTGAATCACGATACTGTTTCTTATATTATAGCCTACCAGACCTTAGTTTAGACTGTTAGACTCAGTGACATGTCATAAAGAGAAAGAGAATTTTCTTTGTGATTATAGGCACTTTGGTTTAATACACAAATCAGGAGACTTAGCACTCCCTTTGCCTTAGATGTGTGGTGAATGTATTGGTTGGTAGAGCCGAGTGGCAAGGTAACCACCTAACCATGTACTGGCTTGCAGCAGCAGGAGTAAGGAAAATCATGTGTTAGAGGAGAACACGAACATATGTTAGTCCTGGGATTTAATTTACGTTTCAAGTTTCCAAATGAAAGATGAAATTAATGGACTAGATCAAGAACTCTAATGGCATTGTGTAGTAAATCATGGAGTTTGGCACTTCTGGAAAGCCTGTAATGTGTAGTTCTCTTGCTCTGCATGAATTCAAGGCTGTGAAATTAAAGCTGCATAGCTAACCTGGTGGGATGGGAGATCACAACATGAAGCTGGTTGCTGTTCCCACTGTGCAAGCAAAACATATGTATAGGTTTACAAGCTATAGTTTAGCTTTCTAATTTGTTGGTTGGAGGGTTTTTTTCAGAATCAGTTTTCTTATCTGGTTGTATAAAGATAGTTAACAAGAAATTATTTGTATCAGTAAGTATTTGCAGATGTTGTACTAACCTTTGTGGACCAACTTGTAGTAAGTACTTCATGCCTCCATTCCTTGTGTCTGGTTACAGCTCAGGTTTTGGCACTTAATTACGGCTTTGAGTCTCCCATGCACATCCCAGCTGTCACCTTAGGGTATTAACAGTAGTGGTATGACTGAAGAAGTCAAGAGTTATTCAAGAGACTGCAAAAATAAAAGAACAGGAATATCAAGATAACAGTTCAGGAAGTGTGTAGACAGTGGGTGCAGTTTAATTTGACATCATAACAGTAAATTTGTCCTGTTTCCAAACCATAATGTCACTGCACTAAACTGGCATGTTGATCGCATGTTGTTGACACAGTATGTTCAGATGCTGCTCATGACCCCCTGAAGAAGACATTTTCTCATGCTCTTCTTCTCAGCAATGCTGCTTGTAGAGCAATGTCTCATTGGATTTAAAAGAAAATGCTAAATTGTGCATTACTTTTGAGAATTGGTCTACAGGAAGTATGGCAATTATGCTCTCTTGGGGCATTACTGCACTTGATGGTTCAGAAGCAGATATGGTATTAACATTTTATCAGATTCCACTGGTTTTTGGAAGGAACCAACCATCTGGTTCCTGTAAATAACAGTCCTTGGCATTTTTTCTGGGAACAACAGCCTAATTTTCTCAAACTGCTGGAATGCAGAGAAACAAAACAAGAATCAGTCAGAGAAGCTCTAACTTACTTGGAAACTATCAGCGTTTGTTTCCTGACTCTCAGCCTCATCCTTCTCTCTGTGTCCAGCCCAGTAATTCTTACCTGGTGTTACTCCAGTGTTCAGCCTGAGCATACACCTTTTTTGAGGTAAGGAGTGGATAGCAGGTTCTTCCCTCTGCTTCGCTGCTGGGACACATCATGGTGTGGAGGAAACATCCTTCTTTGTCATCTTGTAACAGTATCTTTGGTGCATTTGTGTTTGAATCATACAGTATTTTTTGTAGGAAAAGAAGACACATGGTAGCAATTTTACAGCAATAGACTATGTTTTGTGTACAATTGTCAGAGTAGGGAACTGGATAATATGTCTGTAAAACATCTCCCAGATCAAATCCAGGGAGACGTCTTATCCTTTTGCAAGTTTTGTTTAAGGGACACATGCAGACTGTTTTGCTTGTGTCTGCCTCCCATGTTCCCACCTGCCAGAGAATCTTCAAAACCTGTCATCATCTCAATAAAAAATTTATGTTATGATTGCAGAAAAGATTTTCTGGATGTATATATGTATTCCTCTTAGCTCATGAAACCAGGATAAAAACAGTTTTATGTTTGTGCACAGTGATGAGCAGAAGGGGGCTGCGGTTTTGCCCAGTTTTCTCACTAGAATGGGCCAATTAAGGATACTAGAATTCGGTATCAGGACTATCAAAACGCTTCTATTTTAGGAAGGCATCAGCATGCAGATTGTATTTGATCACATATTACTCAGAGAATCATGATTTTCCTTCTTTTCCTTGTTCTAGAAACAGCACGTCTTCAACTTTTGATGACTCTGAAGACTGGCAAGTTGCTCAAGATGCTGAGATATGCTTGTTGAAGTCAGGAGAAATTATGTAAGCAGAACAATTTCTTTGCTATTGGTGAAAGCATAAAGGCTGAGCTCAGATACCAGCTATGTAGCACAAGCATTGCAGGCTCCTGGATGAGCTGCTCACTTGTGTCACGTGGTAGAATTTGGTCTGAGGAGGATGAGAAGATGTAACTCAACCACACAGAGCAGCAGCAATGAGCCAGGTCCTCTCTCTTCAGTCCCAGTGTGCAACTGGGAAATAAAAAGGAGAGATGTAGGTCCACATCACATGAGAAAACATTTCCTATTTTTATTACAGGAATTGCTGTTAACACGAAGGGGGTTTAGAGAAAAGGCTGTGCAGTTCTAATAGTCTCTGAAAGAAACTGCAAGGGCAGGTCAGGGAATGCAGCTCTAGCTGGACCTTTGCCAAAGGGAGGGAACTCATGGCCTTTTGGAGCATGTATCTGTTATTTATTGGTGACTTCCCAGACTCTGTTTTGCCTGCTCTGGCTGATACATGCCATAGCATTAAATGTTTGTCTAAGCCTCAGCTCAAGCTCTGTGTGTTCTGAGTGTGCACAATTCTCTACACGTGTCCTGCTCTGAAATTCCTAGTTACATGCAGTAGTGATACAGCATGTCACTTGCACAGCCAAGAATGGAATCTGATGTGGGGAAATGCACACGACTTAAAGAAATTCACCTTTGCTCACTGTCCCCTTAAACCTAGCTTTGAAATTTTGCCTTAGTTATGGGAAAGGTTTAAACTTTGGACTGCAAGGAGATAAATCAGCCCATGTTTCAACCTTGTTGCTGCTGTTCAGAGATCCAGGTAAATGAAGCAGTAATTAGAATCATATCTGGGCTGTAAGGAAAAACCAAGAATGATATTTAGGTTATTAAAATCAAAAGTCACCTGAGGCACAACAGGACTTTGGTTTACTCTGATCTCAGTTGATTTGCAAGCAGTTTATTTGGCCTGAAGAGTGACAGATGAGATTAGTTTTAGTTAGGGTAATGTAGGCGAGATCCCACAGATCTTAGAAATTACAGGTTTCCCCTGAATAAAGTAACCAGTGTTCTCCTGCTTCAGGGCCTCACTGATCACAGTCTTAAACAGATACCAGAATGAAGTCAGCTCATCTAAAGCTGTAGGACTCTGCATCTTCTAGATGCTTAGAGTTTCCTTTTTAACTGGAAGTATTTTGAGTCAGATTTTTTGCAGCTTGGTTGGGTAAAACAGACCCAGATGTAGTGTTAAGCACTTCAGAACAGAGCTGCTGTTTACATTTCATCCACCTGTCCCCTCTAACCCTGATCCCTCCTGTTTCCTGTGTAAATTTTTATATTCAGCTAGGAAGGTGAATAAGCCAGGTCACTTAATTTTTGTTTTAAAAGAACAGTAGAGGGCAGCATTCTTTTCGTATCTGTAGCAACTCTAAAAACCTTTATTCCAGCACTGTTTTGAAATGAGATAAATAACTGAACAAAATCCATTTGTGCCAGAGCAATGAAGGTTCTTAATATCAGTTAAGTTTTTTGTAGTTTTTACCTTCATCTGAGACTGAATTTTCATGCATTTTCTGGACACTGTGGAGTCTACCTGAAATAGATGGAAAATAAAAATCAATGATTAGTGGTTTTGTCTGAGTAAGCGGATTGGATCTCTTCAAGTAATGATATATTTCTCCCTCACAGGATGAAATTACCCCTTACAGTAGAAGAGATCATGAATTTTGGAGAAAGCAACAGAGAGCTGTTCATCAAATCCAGCACCTACAGTATCATTCCCATCACTGTTACGGAGATGGGACTAACAATCAGCTGGATCTTCTCATCAGACCCCAAAAGCATATCCTTCAGTGTTGTCTACCAAGAGTCTGAAGACACGCCGCTGGATCAGTGCAAAGTAAGGCCTTTGTCTCCTCACTACCTCAGAGGCTGTAGTGCTCTACCCTCATCCAGCCTACAGGAATTGACAAGTATTGCTAGGAGGTCTTCACCAGAATGCCACTCGCTAATGCATTAAGGATTTGTTTTTCCAGTTAAGCTGCAGTTCTGCCAAATGCAAAGCTACATCTTTAATGTTGCCTGCAAAAGTTGAGTTGAAAAGCCCTGTAGCTTCTATTCATTGCATCTGAAATTCACCCAGTATTATTAAGCAAAATTGAACTTCCAAGTATGCAAAATTCTCTTTTTTTCTCAATTTTACTCAGTTTGTAAACTCTTTAAGGCTGGCTTTGCCGGGCTCTTGAGCAGAAGCCACAGGGAAGCAGTTTCATTTCTTGGTTTACATCATTTCTTACAATGAAGCATGTACTTAAGGGCCTGGATGGTGTGCAAAATCTCTTTGCCAGTGCCCAAGGTACCCAGTTTTATATGTGCTGTCCATATTTCATGAGGATTACAGAATAAGTGAATCTATTTTACTCAACTTATTGCAAAGTTTTGCTGATGACAAGGCAGCTGTCGGTTTAATTCACCGTGGTAGAGTGAACTCTATGGTTGTGATTTACTGGGGGAATAAGACATTTATATAGCTTGCGTTAATTCACTGCACAGTTATTAACTCCATTAAAATATCTCTTTTTCTTAATCTGAAAGCTGAATAAAGTGTGAATGCTGCTTTTGTCTTGATGGATTTCTTTGGTAAAACTTCATGTTGTATAGGGTCATCCTTGATCTGTGTCAGCTGCTCTTCTGACAGCTGTGCTAGGGTTTTACAGCAAGACTCACAGATACACACATTTTTTGCTGTAAGCTCAGATAAAAAGATTAAGATTTGCTGAGAAAGCTTATTTTAAAACACACGGAGTATAAAAACATATATTAAAAGATATATTTAGCTAAATCCTCCTCTTGGATATATGGATTTAATATACCACTTGATTAAGTTATTAAAGTTTCTTAGGTTAACATTTAAA
Organism: Fringilla coelebs; assembly: GCF_963513975.1. Lineage (NCBI taxonomy): Eukaryota > Metazoa > Chordata > Aves > Passeriformes > Fringillidae > Fringilla > Fringilla coelebs. The sequence continues at coordinate 109,325,218 of NC_140028.1, read as the reverse complement.
AGTTCAGGATTTGATTTTATGTCTAAAGCAGAGATGAATAGCTATAGGTTAGTGCTGTGAAGATATAATCCAAGGAAAACAGATGTCTTACTGTGAGATTTTAGTTTGGGGGAGTTTTAATGCTAATCAGAGTAATTAGTTTTACAGGCATAGAGGCACTTTGGGAGTTTCAAGGTGGCTGAAATCAAGGCTGTCTGAAAGAAAATGCCAATTTATAGGGCAAATAGCAAACTTCATTTTGATTTGTATTGAATTCCAGGTTCTTATCCCTATGACTCGCTGCAACTCTCATAAGGAAACTATCAGAGGACAGGTGAAAGTCAGAAATGCCGGAATCTACACCCTGATATTTGACAACACATTCTCTAGGTAGGTCCTAGAAAGGCATAAAAGGTGAAATAAGTTTGGTTTTACAGGCTGTGGAACTGATGAGATGTACCATTATTCTGCCATTCAGAAGTAAGTATAATAAAATTTTCCTCACCTGCCAAGAGGTCTTCAAGACTGCAGTTTAGTTTTTGTTCTTGTTTGGGGTTTTTTTCTACCCCCACAACAGAATTCCACTCTTCTTTCTGAACCTCTGGGAGGGTTAACAGAAGTAAGCAAGTCATTGGTGACTCATTTCAAGACAGTTCAGTCAGGATTGTCATCTTTTAAACAACCAACCTGACGGCCCTTGCACAGGCATACTTTTTGACAACAGTGAATTGAAAGACTGAATGCACTTTTAAGGCTTCCCCTCTTTGTTGGCTTCAGCTAATGTGATCTTTTTGCTCTCTTTCTTGCCTTAACAGGTTTATCTCAAAAAGAGTGTTTTATCACTTGGCTGTTGAGCGACCTGTCATCTATGATGGAAGTGATTTTCCATAGCCTTTACTATACTGTGTATTTTTAATTAAATTTTTAAGATATGCTATTATTTATGTACATGTGTAAGCATTCTGATTACACTGTGTTTGAAGACTTTGAAACTATGCAATAGTTCTAATGCACTTAAGAGGAGATGTGTACACTAAAAATAGAAGCCTTTTCAGGAACACTAATGGTTCTGTACTGTGTACAGATTGCTGAAAAGCCATGTTGTTTGGTTAAAGAGGTCAATAATAACCCATTTTTTTTCAGTGGAGAGAAAAATAAGTGTGGGGGTTTCTAAATGCACACTGAAATTCTCTGCTGAAAATTGAGAATTTTTCTTACAAAAAATACCTTCAAAAGGAAATGTAAAGGAAAATGCCTATTTTTGACCTCTTCACTGAGGTGTAAACATAACCATCTCTGTTCTGCTGTACTGCTCTTACAGTCAGAGCAGCAATTATGCAATACTTCAGTCTTCACAATTATTGTAATCCATCTAGAATTTTTTATCTTTTCCGAGTTTTATAAGCAGCAAAGCATAGGAGTTTTATACACTTTGGGCTAAGATTTGGTAAGTCTTAACTGGCTTTTTCCAATGCTTATCAGTTACAAAACAACAAACACGAAGCAACAACTCCTTTCACTTTGGCTCACCGTACTCTGTACGTTGGCCCACGGAACCCAGTTCCTACGGTGAGCACCAGTGGCAGAATGCAGAACATCCCTTGTGGAATAAAGCTCTGCTCACTGGGTGATATTGGGAAGAGGAGCATTCCTTTTTCCTGCCTTAGCACCTTAATCATCAGCATTCACAGGAAAGCACAGTTTCTGAGATCAGCAGCATCTCTCTCTCTAGACCACATGGAAGGCAGCAATAATGTTTGAATGGGTCTCAAAACGTCCATCCAAAACGGAATGCATATCCAGGCCTGGTGAGCTCTCCACCCAGTAGTGTTACTGCATTCTGTCCCTTTCCTAAGCCTTGCAGTTGCCCTGTCCAACTGCTAAATTTCCATCTCAGATTTGGGGGCTCTTAACAAGAACAGTCTTTAAGAGAAGACTGAGTTCTTGCTTATACAAAATTTCTATGCAAACCATCTGCTTTCCATATAGAATTTCAGCTTTTTGTCAAAATACCTGGAAATTGATTTTTCTGTACAAAAATACTGCCTTCCAATAGAATGGCAAAACATTTGGCAGGAGAAAGAAAAAAAGCTCTTTCTCCCAACCAGCCCTCCTCATAATTTAAGTGTGTCTGATTTCTCATGTTACTGTTCTCCCAAGAAACCTCAGACCTGGAGGGTTTTAGTGCAGCAGCTGGTAGAAGACCAGCAAAACCTGTGAGGAACCCTGTGGAGACTTGGTGGCAGCTGTAGCTGGCATAGTCATGGTGGGAGACAGAAAATAAAGCATGAGGAGGAAGAAGAAAAAAGGGCAAGCATAAACTGCAGCAAATGGTTTGGGGAGAGGAAAGGGGCAAACTTGTAAAAGCAAGGAGAGGGAACTAGAGGGATGAGCTCAGCTAGGGAAGGTGGTCAGGAGAGGCCAGCTGGTGTTTATGTTTTGCTGGTCCAATCCAATACCCATAAGGGATCTCCCACCCCAAAGGACTGGTTGTTTAAAAGGTGGAGATCAAAGACCAAGTGTTGGATATTTACACAGGAGCAGCTGAGGCAGAAGGAAATTTCTGATCATAGAAAAGAAAATAATTGCTGTTAAAGCTAAAGGTTGCTCATCATTTGTTCAACTGTTAACAATCTATAATCAGTGATCCTGAAAAAGATTGTGAAAGAATGACTACTTTTCATGGAACACCTAGGATTTAGGTCTCTGGCTCACGGACAGCATTCCCTTGCCTTCAGCTGCCTTTTTTCCATGGTGGTGGTGTGCTCCCAACCCTGTGCCAGGCAGAGTGGTCAGTGAAAGGTGCAAGCCCCTGAAGGCTGCAGTGTAGTAAACCCTGACCTGGTTGTGTGCATTAAAATGAGATGGACGAGAGACTGATGTGGGCAATAAACAGCAATAAATGGCATGGATCGGTCCATGAATTACAGCATATTTCAGTCTTGAAGCTATGTTTTATATTTAATTAGGCAAAAAGAGATTATTTATTGCTTAAAAATGGAGTACTCTGTACCATATGCTATGCAATTTCACTGAGCTGTTACTGAAGTCTGCTGAAGTTTTCTTTTAAGCTTTTAGGTGTGGTTTTTAAAAACATTTTGCTGTTGTTTACTTAGAATACTAATTTTATTTAGAATCCCTAATACCAGGGATATCTTTCTAACATGCCAAATGTAAGGTAAAGGGACACTGTCAAGTATCTTCAGCCAAAACATGACATCTCTGTTAAAAAGTATTTGAAGTCTTTCTACTAAAAATAATTTGACAGCCTTGCATCTTGATTTCTTTCCACATCCAGTTCTTGACATTTTTTTATCCTGTGGCAAATATTTTTAACCCCCTGTTTATGTAGGTCTCAAAATAATTGTCTCCATGTAGTAAGTCAGATGTTTTTCTGGAGGTCTCTCATGTAGACAGTCCTGAGACTGGCTGAAGCCTGTATTTGGGAGAAGGGGAGTAAATCCACTGCATTGTTCTCATTTAGCATTTGAGTCTTTATGGTCCCTTTTCTTCAGGTTTTCCTGCCCTTTGAGAGTAATTTTATGGATGGTTTTTTTTCTCTCTCTGAAAGAGGACTAAGAGTGGGAGTCAGAATCTGTTGTTTAAGGATGAAAAGAAAATGTTTGTTTTTGACCAAAGACAGTACTTAAGGAGAAAAAGTTTCAAATGATGAAATATCAGGCTGGTAAGATGCAAGTGGACAGGAGTGCAGCTGTTCAAAGAAGCTTCCCAGGAGCAGTAACCCCATCATAACTGCTGGAAGAGGCTGTGCAGAGACAGTAAAGAACCTCACATTAGTAGAGACCTTTTGTTTAAATGTCCCAGACAGTTCATTACTGGAATCATGGAAACCCAGTAAATGGCTTTGCACAAGGGCAGGCTTGTGCAAGAGATTATTTCATTCAAGCACTTCATTCTTCCATTCATAAAATTCTTGTTCATGTGAGCTATGCCAGCAATGCTGAAAACTGTTTATTTATAGGTGCTCAGGTGATTTATTGAATTGGGCTTTGTATTATCTTTATTTTATCTTTATTGCAGGAATGCAATAAAGAGAAAAATATCTTTAATTGATCATGAAATTAATTGAAGATGCCACATTCATAGGACAATGAGATTATACATTGTGGTTAGCATGAGTAATTGTTTTTCTGGGTGCTGGAAAGGGTAAGGAGATATGGAGGGTAAGATTTTTTAATTACAAAGAGGTTTATGTGAAGGAAGGAATGTAGTTTCTTCAAAAAAATGACAGTGTTCCTTTACTCAACATTACTCTGTTTCTTTGTGAAAAATGAAAGAGGTATTGCACAAGAGTGTACCACATTAAAAAATAGCAAAGCTACAAAAGCCTGACTTCTTTCCTAAAACTGAAATTGCACTATAGTTTTAATTAAGCTCAATCACTGAGGTTGTAACTTGTTCAGAAGCATCTTTTGGTCTTAACTGCCAAAGAATTGCAAGCCCTGTTCACATCAAACTTCCTGCTCCAGATATGGGAAAAATCATGTATACCAGTGTCTGTACAGTTACAGAAATGTTAATGGTTGTGTTGGAATGTTTTTCTTGATGCTTTTTTTTTTCTTTTTTTAACCTCAGGAATTTAAGAATAAAATTCTTTATCATTGCAAATGTTTGTCCCTTTTTTGCCTTGCAGAGATAGCATTGTGTGGAAGAAAAATCTGATAATTGTATAATCTACTTGGGGGTTTTATGAAATTTACATTGTTCCATCCCCTAATTTTAAAGCTTCAGTTATCAATAGAAGGTTCAGAGCATCTCCAGAGGCATCTGGAGTCCTGGCTCCACGTTCAGAAGCTTCCCTCTAGGAGAGGCTCTAGCAAAGCCTAATCTGAAGTATGAGGGACCTGCAAAGAGTTTTACATATAGCCAGTACATGTGTCAGTGACCATACTTTGCTGTACCTCAGCTCTGCAGGGAACTGCTGCAGCCATCAAAGTCTTTGTGTCCATCTCCAGTAATGCATTTTTATCCATCCTGGGTAATATCCCCTCCCTTGGTGCTAGGGAAAAGGCTCTCCCAACCCTACTTCTGCCTTATATTTCTCAGTCTGTGCCCCAAGGACACACACAGGATGACATTTTTCTGGGGGGACCATGTGAAGCTGCCACACGGCCATCATATCCTCTGCATTAGTCCTTGAAGGGTCACAGAGATGCTTTGAAGTCCAAATATATTAACAATTCTTTTCACACCCTTCCATCACTTCCCTGCTCTCTGGAAGAGGTGCTTCTATAAAGATGTCTCTGGTTTGGGCGGAGCAGGCATCAGGTTTGCCTGCAGAGAGTGAAAGTTCCCCGTGGCTCTCCCAGCTTCTCCCCTTGTACCACAAGCAGGCTGGTGCTGTGCTGCATGACTGCCTGCTCCATGGTGACAACACAGCACTTTGGGCAGGGACAAGTCAAGTCCAGCTGCCTCTTTGAGGAAGAGCAACAGCATAGGAGACTACAGCCCAAAACTGGGAACATCTAGGAAAAACTGGCCTCAAATAGAAGGGAGGGGACCCAAGCTATGGAAGATCTCAGGCCTCTTCCAGGACTTCCAGCAATTGCTGGGTGCCCATCCTGCTAGAACTGTGGCTAAAATATGAGCAGAGTCCCCTGGGACTGCTCATGGAGCAAGAGAGGCAATACCCTTTGCCTGTGAGGAAACCTCCCATCCTGGAAGAGAACATCAGCTGAAGGTTGGAACACCCTAGCCAGGCACAAGAGGGATTGTGGTGGGATAAATCCAAGTAAAATGTCAGGGTAGAGGGACAGAGGAGCCCTAGAAGAGTTTGACTACAAGGAGCTGTGCTGCTGGCAGATGGAGGTCCCTGGCAGATACAAGAGGGAGAGGGAGTAATGGCAGAAAACATCTCCATAACTGAGTCCCTGCTGTGTGCTGACCAACAAGAAGGGTTGCTGATGAGGCTGCAGCCAGAGGGGTGCAGGGAGGCAGCTTCCCCCCGAGTTTGTGGTGTGAGAGCAGCTTGGGGAGCCACAGCTGCTGGACTGCAGGCAGCCGTGGTGGAACCAACACCGAGAGGGAAAACCACCCCCAGGAAGGTTGGTTCCCAGCTTCCCCTGGCACAGTGATGGGAGCAGCCTGACTCAGAACAGGATGTGCATGACCCAGGGACAACCCCATCGCCCCAAACTGCTGCAAATTCATTGCTTTTTCACCACCCTCAGCAGTTTCACCTGCTGATGGAGCATGAATGTTTCCCACTGTGTTTTGGGGACTGAAGAAGCTTTACTTGCTGTGAGATGGCCACAAAGTTCAGGTTCCTGGGGCTGGTGAGATGTAGTACAGGGAAGAGGAGCTTGCAGCAGTAAGGTTTGCATACTTATTTGTTTGCATACTCAAGGGCTCTTTTGGGGGGGGCAGGAGAACCCTCTGAGTAAGCCCAGCCTCAGGAAGGGGTAGTGGGACTGAGCTGCTGTGGGGAAGCATCTGCCCCCAGTGTGCTCCCTCCTCCATTACCTGCAGACACCTGCCCTGCTTCCCCAGACTGCACCCCAGCCCTCTCCTCAGGAGCCTAAACCTGCTCTGGTGCCTGCAGGGTTCTCAGCTGCAGCTTCCACACAACAAGGGTTAGATATTTGAAATAGACCCTCTTAGCAAAGATTTCCTTTGGCCTCTTTTGAGAGGGGTAAATGCTGTGATTGCAAACAGTTTGTGTATGGTTCCAAACTGGGAAGGATATGTGGGCAAGAAACAACTAGTTCATCCCCTTGGTGTATGTGGCAGTGCCTTTATTTAATTTTGACTTCTGTTTGCTGAGCACAGATTACAAAAACCCCCCACACCCTTCTTATATATACAGTGAAAATTATACACATCTTTGACCATTTTTCTTTCTAAGGAAAAGGTAAAAAAAAGAATCCTAATAAATGTATATGAAACTTGAAGCCCATCTGCCTATGTATACCCTACTAGCTAGAAAAGCAGCACCAAACTGAGCAGAAAGCTCTTGTTTACCAACATGCTTTAATGATAAATGCACAATGAAAACCCTTTTTCCCTGGAAGAGCTAAGTACCAGAAGGCAAACCAGGTTAGATGAGATTATTTAAAACAAAGCCTCCTGAGCACTACATCCTGCAATTGAAGAGTGGGAGGTGCAGGCTGCGGTCAGGCAGGACAGGCGAGGCCATGTCCCTGTGAGGGGATGAGCGAGGGGGAACAGATAAATGATGCCCTGTGGGCTCAGGTTTTGGGGTGCATTACAGCACACCACATCTGGGAATGGCAGCCTCCACAACCTGATGTCTCATTCCAGATTTCATTAGGTTTGACACTTAATTACTCCCTGTCTTGCTGGTCCTAGGTTAAATATATTTTCCAAAGGTATTGGTATATTACTGATGGTCAGCTGAACCATGGGTTTGGTTTTTGTGCTCTGGTTTTTGACACCTTTGCACTGTACAGCAATTATCCCCAGGACAGACAACTCAATGTCTCTGAAGCCCTTATTTTTTATTGTGAGGGGTGATTTGTTTCCTGTATCAAAACAGGAGCCATCATACCTGAAATCACACAGCTAAAATACAGGAGAAAGACCACCATTCTGCAATGCCTACTTTATGTACATGAACAACTGGCTTTTCTTTGCAAGAAAAACACCTATGCAGCCAAACAGAGTTGCATTTTCCCAGGCACAGAGAGCAGCATTTGCTCACTGCTACAAACCAGTGCCAGAGCTAAAGGCCAATCTCCTTTACACGGGATGGAATCTGGTGTAGGAATCTGGCAGGGCTCCCAAGCCAGGCCACATTCATAGGGGAACCGGTGTGACAGCAAATGAAGGCTGAGCCCCCTCCTGCTGCTTCCTATGGACAGAATGCTTCATCTGCCTGTGTTGCAGCTGTAGCTGGGTTTGTCACCTGCTGTGAGACTTGTTATTTCAGGTTGTGGTCTGAGCTGCAGATGGGCTAGCTGTCACAAAGATAGTTTTAGTGACAGTTCTGTTTATAGCATATAAACATTTATATGGTTCCATTTTGCTCCCATCTGCCAAAGGTTTCCTGTTTTCTCAGCCAGCAGCCCTCAGTTGGGTCCCATACATCAAGGGCAGACCCCCAACCCTTTCTGCCCCTATGGGATAATCTCTGGGGTATACAGATGGTTTTCAAAGAGCTTGGTGTTTCTCTGGAGAGGAGAAGGTGAGGACTAACTTACAGGATGACTTTGCAAGGAGGGGACATAAGAGAGGAGGTCCAGTGAGTGTTGAGGATCAGGGAGTTCCTGACCCTCCGCCTCCCCAGCATGGCAAAGGACCAGTTTGAGCTGTGTTCCTGGCTGTCACAGGCAGAGGAGTGCTCCTGGCCCCTGCTCCAGCAGCAGCCACAGCTTTGCATCATCCTGCCCAGCGCCATCCTGAACCGTTCGCCAGCAAAGACATAGAGGAAGGGGTTGAGGCAGCTGTGGAGGAAGGCGATGATCTGGGTGACCTGCAGCCCGATGTCCAGCTGGTTGGCAGCCTGACAGCTGTGCACCACCCCCCTGTAGGTGTTGATGGCTTTGACCAGCAAAACGATATTGTATGGGAACTGAGAGAGGAGGAAAGCAGTGAGGATCATGGTCATGATCTTCAGAGACTTCTGCTTTTGAAATCTTTTGGCCTGTAGGAGGGTGTTGATGATAAGGGCATAACAAATCACCATGACGATGAGCGGGAGGAAGAATCCTATGATGACTTTCAAGGCCAGAACAGTAACTTTGAAGATCACACTGACATTTGGTGGGTACATAATTTTGCAAACTGTTACGTCACCCACCTGTGTGCTCTGGCTGTAGATGAGTTCTGGGATGCACAGGCTCACAGATGTCAGCCAGACAGCCAGGCACATGAGCCTGCTGCGCAGGAGCCACCTTCGCTTACAAGTTTTAGCTTTCATCGCTTGGACTACAGTGATGTACCTATCAAAGCTGATGCAGGTTAGAAGCAAGCTGCAGCCATAGAAGTTGATCTTATACATGCTGTAGACAACTTTGCACATGAAGTCCTTAAAGATCCATCCATCGGAAGCAGCCTTAGCCCAGAAGGGGCAGGTGAAAAGGAGCAGGAGATCAGCAATGGCCAGGTGCAACAGGTACAGATCCATCATACTCCTCCTGAAGTGGTATTTGCAATAGACAAGCACGACCAAGGTGTTGCCCACTGTGCCCACAGTGAAGATGAGCCACAAAAACACTGGCAGGAAGGCTTGAGCAAACTGCCTGACCTGCCTCTTGTCACACATGAAGTCTGTGCTGTTCACTGGGTTCTCACACAGGGACAGCACCATGCTGTCATTCCTGTAGTAATCCAGGTCACTCTTGCCAGGATCTGTGACCTGCAATAGGACATCCAGTAAATTTGTGTTGAGAGGCTCAGTAAAATGTACATTTGCCCCTCTCCACCAGATGAAATTAAAATGCTTAATTTATTCCATTTAAATGAAAAAGTGCAAAGGATGCCAGTGAAACAGGTCATTTCAGATTGCTTGGAGTGTGCAGCACAGCAGAGATTTATAAAAATGACCCATTGAGTGAAAAACTCACAAAAGAGCAGTTCACGACATCCAGCCAACTTCAGTTATTAAAATGGCAGGTGGTGAAAGCATTATGTCTGTCAGATAATTCAAATCATGGTTTGCTTGGCTTCAAACACACAACAAAAGGCAAAATGCCCAGCTTGGAAAGAGGTGGAGAAGAAGTCTTTGTGTTACTGCTACGTTGGGATGGTACCAGTGGCTTGAAAGAGGCAGAAAACTGATGGAGACAAAGAGGGGGGGAAGGAAAAGGAGATGGACAGCGACATAGCTGTATACTCACAACACTTGCAGCTGCCATCTTCAGCCAGATAGCTCCTCAGTCCTGAAGGAAGCTCTGTAGCCTAGAGAAGAAAGATGGGGGAAAACAACTGATTTGAAACAACTCTGAAGCAGGACTGTGACCCTCTTCCTTGTACTTCTTCTTCTTCTACCTTTAATAAAAACCTCAACTCTTTGAAACAACTCTGGCCGGAAGATGAACAAACCACACAGAAATTGATGTCGCTGATTTGAATTATTTACTTATTTCCATTTTACAAATTTACATTTAGCCTGCATTAGGTCTTCAGCTTCTCTATGGCACTGTGCTGATTAAGTCCTTGGATGCATTACAGTTACTGCTATTTCATTTTTATCAAGCTGTAGACTCCCCAGTGTGCACATGTAAAAAGTAATCTAAGAGTACTTTATCTTGCAAAAGATTCATGAGGAAAATTGAAATTTTCCTCTTAAACTATCTAGCAACTAAGAAGGAAAAGTACCTGGCTTTAGTAGCACTTTGCAGTCAAATATTTGCATCCTCTGCAGCAAGTGATTAATCTCTACCTGCAACTTCTCTTTCCTGTCTGTGAGTTTAGACAGAGTGCTCATCACTGTTGGCCTGCAAAGCTGATCATTAAGCCACAGTAAACAAAAAAAAATATTGGGCTTTTTCTGCTGTAGATTGCTTTTCTAGTCAGTCCATTATCACAAAAGGTAGATGAGCCTGGTGGGCTCAATGCAAAACAAATACTTGTTTTCCAAACAAAGTATTCCACATGTTCTGCACCAGCTTGTCCAGAATGATGCCTTGTGACAACATAAGGTGAGTCAGTGCTACTGGGGACCTTCAACCAGCACAGACCTTTCCTCCAGACCCGTTCAAAAGCAGCTCATGTAACCAAGAGGTCGCCTTGCAGAAACCACAGCAGAAGCGGATGGAGCCAAACCTCCTCCATGGGGAAATGGCCCATGTTCATGCTCTGACTTCCCTCTGACTGCTCGTCGTGGGCTGACAAAAAGCACCTGTGGCTGTAGTTGGCAGCAGTCAGTAAGCTCCTGATTTCTCCCCAGAACTTACTTCTAACGTGTCATTGAAGCATCTGTGAAGGGTGCAGAGTTGTGTATCCCCAGGGAGCTTTTCTATGTTATTTTCCTCTAGCTGTGAGACCTACCCTAAAGGGCAAACAAAAAGATCATTGTAACTGGGCCAGCTTGGTGGAGAGAAAAAAATAGGTGATTTGTAATTTAGTTCCTTTTCCATGGAGGCTGCTCATGGGAAAGAGAGACATGAAGAGTGGAAGAGTAAGGGGACTCATTGGGAGAGTTGCTGCAGGGGGGCCAGCCTGGATGTGGCACCCAGGAGTCACACTCTGCATGTGATATTTGCTCTTTACACCTACAATTAAACTTTTTGTAGGCTAAGCTGAATGTGTGCTCCAGGGGCCTCAGCCTGATCAGACCTGTCACAGACTGTTTACTCTGCAGTTTTCATGTTTTAGGTGGCTCAAACACATGTAGTAATCTTCTCTATATTTTATTTTCATTTTGGGTTTTTTTTTCCTGGTAAGCTCTTTTGATTGTCTCATACCATCAATTTTCTGCTCATGTGCATCATCCAGTACAGGGCAAATCAGATGTTGCTCCTAGGCTGTGTCCTGCTGCAAAACACTTTCAGTGGAGAGAAAAAGTACTCAGAATTGGATTCCTCTGGGCAGCTTCTAGTGTCTTTCTGGGAGGCTGGGACAGGAATGAGGAGCTGGGTCCAGTCCTGCCCTCTCCAGGTTGACCCGAGGTCACAGTGTCCCACTGCTGCCTGCCGAGGCTGCCAGCAGGCAGGAGTCAAGATCACAGGGTCTGTCTCATGACCTGCAACACCAGGTGCTTTGCAAACAACAGCAAAAGGGAGCAGACCAAAAGTATGCCACCTTCAAGAGGCAAGGCCAGGCTATTCCTGCTGCAGAAAGTGGGGAGACCCAGGGCAGGATGGCAGACAGTCCCATAAAGTCCCTACTGGTGGCACTTCTTTATGTGACAACCATCCACAAGAGTGTGGCAGGGAAGACTTTGAAAAGGCAGTGAGAAGTGGTTAATAGAAGTATGAACTTGCACATCTTATGTCTTCTTTCTGGTAAGCTGGCATGCAAATGATGCTGATTTAAGTTCCCCTCTCTGCAGGAAGTCTGAGCACCATGGGGTTTTGCTTTAATGATGGTGTTCAGCTGTGACCAATGCTCGTTTGACTCAGACTTCAAGGAAATTTCCAAATCACAGTACAAGTTCAGTTCCAGTTATGGAGAAAAGAGTGATTCTGGCAAGGTTTTGGGTTGGGCTCTGCTGTTTCTTGGTACCGTGCTCATGTCAGCAGCAAAGCATCTCCTTCCAAGGGGAAGGAGCCCAGGATGCTCCACACTCCACTGCAAAATCTCCCCTAAGGTGTCTGTGTATCTCTAATAATTGGTTGTCATCTTGAAACTCCTCATGAAACAGCCATAGGTCTGTATGATGATACCACTGTACAGAACCTGGCCTCTTCTACCTCCTGGGCCATACTGTAGAAAAACAGAAGAGGGGGAATAGATGTCAGCCAAACCCCAGGGCACCTGCTAAGGAAAGCACATGTGAAAGCACGGGCATAGTCTCTGGGATTAGGGACTAGTTACTCCGAGCTTGCAAATGGCTGCCTGATGGTGGATCCATTAATTATCCTTAATTCAAGCAAGTTTGGCCCTTGGTATAGTGCAAGCTGCTTCAGCACTGGGAGAGCTACATTAACTGCAGTAGAGTAAATGCATGCCCATGAGCAAAGCCTCTGATGCAAAGGATCTTCACATCCTTTGGTCTCTCCTTCATGAGTCTGAACCCTCACGTTCAGAATTTAAGTGACTTTAATCAGACTAAGTTTAATTCTCCCTGGAAGCAAAGTAATAAGTATAACTTAACCCACCACTTTACAGAGCTAGTCCCACTGTACTAAAACCCCCCAGGGCAGATAAACCTGCAGACCAGAGCAGAGGCAGCTGCTCATCCTGTTCATTCCTTTTCTGCCACATGATGTTTGTTAAGTGAGTGCTGCTGACAACAGCAGCTTTTTTGCCCCCAAGAATGCGAACAGAAGCAGAACAGTGTGAATGTTAGTCCTCTTACCAAATTTCTGCCAAACTGGTTCCTGATTTGTATCCTCACTCAATGCTATCCATAGTTAAATCCTTTCAAGCAAAACCAGAGACAAGGCAGTCAGTTCTTGCAATATCAGCATACATTGTGAAATAACTTGTGAATTCCCTTCAGCTCATATTGATGCAAAACAAAGCATCTCTGGTTTTCTTACAAATACATTGCTTTTTTTTTCATCAAGAGAACTTGCAAGTAAAAAACTGTTTTTTGTTTTGTTTAAAACTAAAGCCACTAAAGCCATGTCTTCTTTTTAACTTTGCGGTGCTTGAGCATAATTTGGGGCTGATTTTTAAAGCTCTTCACTTATTGCAGGTACTATAGGCAGAGAAGTACTTAGCTTGACATTAGCTTTTGCTTAGCTGGAAAGATTTTGCAGAAACAAAACAAAATTTAGGGTTATATCCTCTTCTGAGCCTTACCAAGAAGTTTCCTTTTTTTCACAGTGAAAACTACACCATGTTTGCAGTAAATCTATCTTTTAACATGCCTATTTTCCTTTCCTTGGGTAAAAAGAGGACATTAAGCTGCTTCATTCCAGGCAGGCTGCTTGAGAGGTTCAATAACTCCTCAGATGGTCCATTTAGGGGAGAGGCTGTGGCTGCAATTCACTGTCCTCTATGAGGAGGATATTTGCAGTCAGTGGGATCAGTGCCTCTGACTGCAATTCCAGACAGGTTAGTTGTTCATGTAGACTAAACACAGGGGTCCCTGGGGATTTCCAGAAAGAGGAAACAAAAGGGGAGCATGGGTTCACAGTCATTAAACTTTTCCTTCTCTTCAGAAAGGTGGAGAGTTAAAGTAAAAAAAAAAAAAATGCTTGCAAACTGAGTTGCCCTGGCAATTAGAACATCCATCACAAAAATGCATCAGCCCAGGCCTGCACAGATAAACTCCTAAAAATAGCTGAAATACCAATTTTGGCTGTGAGGATGTGTTGCAAACACAGAGCTTGAAGGAAAAAAAATATTATTTACACTGCCCTAAGTGTAGCAACACTTTTCCTACACAAAAATAGGACAGATTTAAAATCTAGGTACTGAAGATGCACAGTTTTCCAGTTTCTACCACAAAAAATACATATACATATTTCTGTGAACCCAATTCCTGTTTGCTGGCATGGAATGTTTTAGCAATTCCTGTAAAGAGCCATGTCACCAGCAGCTCCTTTTACAGAGCACTTGGCAAGCAGGGACAGACAAACCAGACCCCAAAGGCTGGTGTTAAACATTCTCATTTCTGTTAGATCTTCATATTCCTGTGCTGTATATTCTTAATTAAATTAGGAGCTGCCTTTACCTGCCTGCCTAGTTTGGAGTATGCATTTTAGAGTAAACATTCTTTTGGCTGCATCTCTTCCCAAGGGATAGAAAAACTTTACAGATCTCAGGTCCACCTACTATTTTAGGAGAACCAATGGCTTTGTTACTCACACTGCAGGCTGGCTCATACTGTGTTTTTTAACTCCTGGTTTAACTCTCTGCAGAAGTGTGCAGGGCAAAGGGATACAATAAGGCTCACCAGGGATGAGCAAACTAATGGCACACCAAAGATTTGAGAGGCTGTGTGCCAGTGAGATCCTTAGCTGGCTACACGAGGAACTGGGTACAAAGAACTGCATTTTGAAGTGCTTCTACACACAGCATGAGGAACGAGCAAGAGAAGCTTAGAAGCCTTGGCTCAGCCCCAGAGATGCACAGTCACTGGCACAAGTGAGCCTCCAGGTAAGGATTAAAGGACAAACAAATAAAGAGGATGTGATTGTGGGAGTCTACTATAGGCCACCCAGCCAGGATGACAACACCAACAAATTAGTCTTTAAGCAACTAAGAAGTACCTGTAAATCAACATAGCTGATAACAGGTCCATTAGATTCCTGAAACACCTATACCTCTAGGTAGAGGTACTATGAGAACTGACTGGGAAAAGTCCCTCCTTGATTTGTTGCTTATTAACAGAGAGGGACTTGTGGGTGAAGTGATGATTTGTGACTTTCTTGAGTGATGATTTGCGGCTTTCTTGGCCATGATTGCTTCTTGCACCATGAAGCAATCAAGTTTAAAATCTCTGCTGACAGGGGGAAAACTGCCAGCAAAACTTCAACTCTGGATATGAAGTGAGCAAAATTCAGGCCGCTCTGGGAGCTAGTTAGTGAGGTCCCCTGGGAAAATGCCTCTTTCTGCCTTTCTGCCCAGCCAAGGCGGCAGAGGCTGCGTCTGTTCTGTCATTCCTCTGGGGAGCTGGACCAGCCCTTGGCCTCGGACCAGCCGGAGTGTGCGTGGCGCTGCAGATGATGCTCTGACCACTGGAGGTAAAGGCCAGAATCAGCTTTCTGTTCTGGCACCTATTGTGTGAGAGCAATCTTTGGAGATGTACCCGGCTCTTGATTTCAGTGCCGGGCTCCTGAGAGAGGACGACAGCGCTTTAACATGGGAAGGAGAGCACCCAGGCCCAGTGCTTCCCGTCAGGATGATGGGATGCCCAGGGGAGGTAAAGGTCAGCAAGACCTTTCAATCTTGGAAACTTCTGCGTGGGAGAAATCCTTGGATGTATTCAGCATCGGAGGTCGGATCCCAAAGTCTCCTGTGAGCTCCTGACGCTGCACGGCAGTGCTGGCACAGGGGAAGCAGCGCGCCAGCCCCAGGGCCTCGGGGGGTGTCCCGTGAGGGGAGGGCAGGAGGAGGCCGGGCTCGCAGGGGTGGAGCGCCGCTGCCGCGGTGCCGGTGCGGAGGGAGGAGGAGGAGGAGGGATGCCCGTCCTGCGCCGGCCGTTTCCCGGCGGAGCCGTCAGCTGACGCCGCCGTTTCCTGGCTGCCGCCCGCCATGCTGCGGCTCCTGCTCCCGCTGGCCGCCCTGGCCGCGCTCCTCCGGGCGGCGGTGAGTGCCCGCCTCGCCTCCCCCTCCGCCAGGGACACCCGGGGGCAGCGGGGCCGGCTCTGAGGGGCGCGGGGGCCGGCGTGGCCGAGGGAGGGCTGGCGGGGGCCTCCTGCCGCCGCTGGAGGAAGGCGCTTCGCCTCGGTCCTTTTTTAAAGCACGAGCGATTTCGGGCTCACGTGCGGCGCACGGGGCGCCGGGCTTGTGGCTGCGCCGAGGGGGAGATCCCGGAGCCGGGGCAGGGAGGGGTCCGTGCCCTTCTCCCGAGCAGGCCGGCCGCTGCCGGCCCGCCGGCGGTGTGGAAGGGCTGGCGGTGCCGCCCAGCGGGGGTGGCCGCCCGGCCTGAGCCGTGCTGCCGGCGCCGGGGCTCCCTGCGCGCCCGGGAACCGCGGAGGCCTCGCTGAGCAACCCGGGGCCGTGGGGGAACCGGTACCGACAATGCTGGTAGATCCCGTGGGAAAACGGGCTCATCCTGTGGTGCGTGAGAGGAGGGAAAGAGGTTTTTCCTGTTCTCCATAGAGTCTGTTGTAGCCGCCTTGTCCCGGGGGACACAATTCCGCAGCCTAAGGACGAATCCTCATGCTCCACAGTTCCGTGGTTTATGGCTCGAGTTGAAGGCAGAGTGATACTATTACCGTGGTAGATGTTGTAGTTGGATGGGGCACGGGTGGTTAAAGATGTATGAAAAATAGAATAATATGATGTGGGACCTTGGGAGGATTGGATCACAGTTAGTGTGCTTTCTTAGGGGTGAGGTTGATGCTGAGCCTTGCAAAATTTTGAAGGTGGCAGGCAAGAACAAATACTCTAAAAACTTGGTCGTATTAGCACTTTTGGGGGATTTAATAAGTTCATTTCAAACAGATAAAATACATAATTTCAAGAATTTGCTGCCATGGGAGGTTGTAGGACCAGATTGTACTCAACAGATTTAAAATAATGGATTTGACAAATTTAAATACATCAGGCTCATAAGCAACATCCAAGACTTTCCAACATCCATTTTTGACAAGAAATGACTGTGCAAGGATTTGCCCTCTAACATCCCTAGTGTAGCAGCTGTGTCAGCTGAAGGAGTATGAGGGAGCAGACCACAGACCGTGGCCAGGGTCCTGTCATTTATTTAAACAGCGTTTCTTGCTGCTGTTGTCCAGACAAAGTATTGCATGGTGTCTAGAGGACCTATGGACTTGAATCAGTAGGGCATTTCTTGTGCTCTTATCTTCCTAGCTCTGTGTGTTTTATGTAGATACATATGTGCATAATAGCACTATTTCTTAAGAGTAGTTTAGTAGCAACTGAGAGGGTTTGAGGAGCTGAGGCTGGCAGGCACAATTTCCCTTATCAGCCCACAGTTCCCTGACACAAGCAGTGAGGGAAGGGGTTTTTTTTAAAACTTGGTCTAGTCCTCAAAGTAGATCAGGGTCCTGTCATCACAGATATGTTCTTTTAAATTAGCTTGAGAGGACATATGTAGCAGATAAGCAACTTGGCAAACTGGGGTTCACAGACTTCTGGGCTTAGGCTTACTGCTGAGCCCTACAATGCTGCTTTTGTGCCCTAGTTCTGAGATATTTTTGGCTGTAATGATTGCTTGCTTTCTCTAAGTGTGGATTGAGAGGCAGGAAGTGTTTTGAAAATAATTGTGCTATTATGGGGCTATTATGTCAGATATGGTCTCTGTTGTATGTTATGAAAGACTACCCAAACTTTTTTCATCTATGATTAAAATAAATAATAGGTTTCTTCTAAATAGAAATGTGCAACCTGACCATTAATAGAAACACTGTGACTGAGCAAAATACAGAGAAACCAGGGAATTCTGCTACCATTCAAACGTAACTGATCCTTGCTTGTTTGTTTCCAGTCTGTGAGCAGTTATGCATTAGATTCTGTGCTCCCCTCTCAAGGAGCAGGGTGTGGTGTTTTAATCTCTTTTCAACTTGGTTGCATCCTGTTAGACCAGGATATACTAGAACAGGTGCTGAGTCTTGGAAAACTCTATATGTAGTAGAAGTGAGCTGGAAGTGAGCAGCAAAACAGTGTGAGTTTCACTGATCCTACTGATTTCCAGGGCTTTGGAGAAGTCTGATTCACAACAGCAGGCAAGGATATCTACTGATCATCTGCAGCTTCTGGGACCACAGTTGCATCTGTTCCAGTGGGGATTTCACTGCTGCTGTAGCATGTGTTAGTAGAACTTCTTGCATTTGGTAAGAATGATGTAGGGTGATGCCTGCTTTTCAGATGGAACCAACTGCATGGCAAGAAGAACAGAAATCATGTATTAAGTTAATATCAGAAGCAACTTAGTCCCAGAACGTGTATGGGATTTACAAATGCTATTATTTTTTTTCCCAGGACCCATTGCATCCCTGTTGTGAGGTACTGCCATCTACTTAGGAAGTCTTGATGAGAAAAAAGTATTTAAAAGAAAGGGGGGTATAGGGGAGAAATGATTGAGGGAGGCAGACAGGGAGCTTGGGAGGGGACTTCCAGCATCCAGTCTTTCCTGTTGTCTGGTTTACTCCACTTCAGGACATCTCCTCTATGTCGTTGTGACAATGATTCTGCATGACCCAGCATCTTGTGTATTATGTAGAGTAACAGTCCTTTATTGCAGTCTGGGAAAAAGGGAATGTGTGTAATATTTTAAAGCGGCTCATACTGGTTCCTGGTTGCAGGCTTTGTTGACCCAAGGCATCCCTTCATAACCACATTATTGACTTCTGGAGACTTCTGCAGAACAGAAGGGAGCACTCAGGAAGCAAAGATGATCTCCTTCAAGCAACTGCCCATTGAAGCCAAAGCCGCAGTGGCTGCAGGAGTGGTTTTCTTCTCCATGATGCTATCACGGAGTTACCTGGCGGAAAAACTCGATTTCAGGACGCGGCGCTGGCTTCTAAGGCTGCAAATGGCACTGTTTGCTAATACACTCATGTTGATGGGATCTCTTCATGTTTGGAGAAGCACAGTCACCACGTTCACCAGGTCTCCAGCTGCCAGCTCCTTCTGTTTCATGCTGTGGAAAATAGCTGTGTTCATGTTTCTAGCTTTGGCTCATTCAAGCTTCTTTACATTGCTATTTCTTGTTGCAGAAGAGCCCTATTTCTTTTCTTTAGCTGCCTACACCTGCTTGGGGGCCTATATTATTCTCATCTTTTTCCTATTCACTCTAGGCTCTGTAGAGCAGGCTTACAGGTTCTTGGCTGGGAGAGGCGCTAAGGCAGGCACTGGCAACAAGAACAGAACAGCACTGAAACCAGTTCTGGCAGTCTTGCTGACTGTTGTGCTGACTGTTGTTGGGCTGTTAAATGCTTCCCAGCCCCCTACTGTGAATTCAGTGGAGATTCCAGTTCACAAGCTGCCCTCCGCAATGAATAACTTGAAAGTGGTGTTGCTTTCAGATATCCATCTGGGGCCTACAGTTGGGAAGACCAAGCTTGCCATGATAGTGAGAATGGTTAAGGCTTTAAAACCAGACATCACCGTGATTGTTGGGGACCTGTCTGATGCTGAGGCAAAGATCATACGACCTGCTGTTGAGCCTCTTGGAGAACTTGATTCTCCTTTGGGCACTTACTTTGTCACGGGAAACCATGAGTACTACACCTCAGATGTTAGCAACTGGTTCGAGCTGTTAAAATCATTTAACATTCAGCCATTGCATAACGAGAATGTGAAGATTGTTTCACCAAAGAGCACTTCTGACTGGTTCTGCCTGGCTGGCGTGGATGATATTGAAGCAGATGTGTTGCGCTATTCGGGACATGGCATGGATTTGAAAAAAGCTCTCAGAGGCTGTAGCAGTGAGCATGCAATAGTGCTCTTAGCTCATCAGCCAATTGCTGCAAAGTGGGCCCTTCAGGAGAGACCAGACATAAATTTAATTCTCTCTGGCCATACTCATGGAGGGCAGATTTTCCCTCTAAATGCTGGAGCTTATCTTCTGAATCCATTCTTTGTTGGCTTGTACCAAGTTGGGCAGAATACCTTCGTCTACGTCAGCCCGGGGACGATGTACTATGGAATACCCATGAGGCTGGGCAGCAGAGCTGAAATAACAGAGATTATTCTACGTTCTCCTTGAGGAGTTTTCCATTTGACAGACTTCTAATTTTTTTCTCTTTTTTTTTTTTTTTTTTTGGCCAGTATATTGGCTCTTCTACTATGAAAGCAAATCCTTTTTCAGGGAAACCAGAGAAGATGTGTTGGGCTGAACTTCAGCAGGTTCTGTTAAGTTTGAGCAGAAAACACTAACTGTATCTTGGGCCTATGAAACAAATTTGGGACACGTTAAATTACTGAAGTAATTATGTCTTTGACTTCATTATCATTGAGGTTCTGCATTTAAAGATAACACTGATGTCACGGAGATAATGTGTGTCCTGTGCATGTTTAGTAATACCTGTGTCCTGCAGCTACTTCATGTTCCACTGTTTGGTGTCCATGCACCAGGGCATCCAATCTGTTCTTCTTACTAGTACTATCAGTTGCAAGGCATCAGTTCTGAAATTCAGTTTTATCCAGTTAAAAAGTTGGTGAGACTGACACCAAAAGGTGAAAGTAGCTGTCTTTCTCCAGCATTTCCCCAGAATAGCTGGGCATCCAGTAAATTTTTACTGGAAACAGCCCTAATAAAAGCAAATGAGGAAAATTCCAAAATTAACTTCTGTTGCTGTCTGAGCATGCAGTACCTCCTTATTTAAAGCACTAATTCCAAAGCTGAAGTACTCAGTGTCTTTTGTCTTCATTCTGTATTTTTTTCTTTCTGCCTAATTTATCCTCCATCATTTTTCACTTGCAAGAGTAAATAGATGCTATTTCAATACAATGCAAATAAATTAATGCTTGAAATTTGTTAAAGGCTTTAATATTTAAGTAAATTATGTCCTCTTTTAATGAGACTAAACTCTGCAGCAGGTGACTTCCCTAAGAGCATTTGGATGTCAGTGTCCTGGTTGTCTGATGGGCACATAGGAGAGAAACTGCTACAGGATAATGGATAGAGGATTTCTTCTCATCTTTCATAGAAGGGCTTATAATGAATTAGCATAATTATATGATTTTTGAGTAATTAGAGAATAATTGACACAAACATTCTTGTTTCTATATCTTTGCATTCATGTAAGAAAGCCAGGATGTAAAATAATGTGTGAGTTTTGCCCAGGCCAATGAAACACTTTACTTTTTCTCTCTCCTCATTTCCCACCTCATTTCTGCTGCATGAAATATCACAAACCATTAGAGCCTGGGAATCCTGCCTCTGTAGTCTGCAGCTGTAGCCGCAGCGCTTTCCTTGCTCTGCCTTTCTGGCCACCAGTGCCCGTGTTCCCCTCAGGCAGACCCACAGCATGGGGCAAAAGAGGGCGGTTCTTATCCAGGAGACTGAGGATGGGAGACCAGAGCGGTGGTGTTCAGTCTTTTCCCGCCTTCCTGTGTGATCCTGAGCCAGACGACCATAGACACTTGGTTTTGTTCTTCAGCTTCTGTTCTTATATTGAAGGAGATAGGTAGGAGTGTGTTTGAAAAGTGTTGTGGTCTTTGTAAAGTTGAGGATTTTTGTAAGTTAGATTTTGAGGTTTGACTTCATCCACTCTGAACATCTCCTTGGCAGAGCTTCTAATTCCTTTGCTGGTTTTGTACCGTGCTCATCTGTACAGACATCTTACATTTTTACTCAGGAATAACGAGAAATACTCTAAATGTGTCTCAAAGGTTAGTGGAATTGTTGGAGAAGTCAGTCCTCTTCTGAAAGACTGAATACTTTACCAGCCATGCTCTCTGCTTGCCAGATAATTTCTGTTTCCCACCCCTTATGATTTTGTATACTTTTTTTATGACTGTGTGATAACATCTGCTTAAGTATCCTAAAGTTCCCATGTGTATTCAACACCGTCCGCTGTCCATGTGGGATCCATCAGAGGCTTTTTGCAGTTGGTGGCATAGTGTCAGATGGGGAAGGAATTTTGATTGCCTGTAACCCTCAGGTTACTTGTCAACTCGCCTTCAGTTAAGAGCTGTGTTCTAGGTTTAGTGGTGCAGAGTATTCTCACCCGGCCAGTAGTCCAGGAGGATTTTTACAGTTGTTGCACTGAATGTTCTTACCGTGTTAAGAAGGCTAATTGTTAAGCCAGTTTCCTCAACAGGAGGCATTTGTGGGACTGATTTTAGATCGTGTCAGTTTCTCAGTGAGGTGCTAGTATTATTTACTTTTTTCTCCCTGCCCTCTTTATTTCTCTCTTCATTCTGATCAAGTGTGTGCAAAAACATAGAGGAAGGGGTCCTTCCATCCCAGATTTTCTTCATTACTTTGTATGTGCCTCTCTTAGAAGATAATTATGTATCCTTTCAGAAGCAGATATGCATCGTTTTAGGAGTGGTCATATTGTCATTTCATACATTCGTTGAGTTCTCTTGTTGTAATTTAGTTCTTGCCCCTTTTTTTTGTATCTCTCTCTCTGAAAGGTTGTTTGCTGGTGATTACTTCATACTTAAAATGCTTTCTTTCTGTGCCAAAAGACTCCAAAGCCTTTTATTTTGCTTTTCAGTTACAAATGGAAAGTATCCTAGATCAACTTTCCGTTTGATAAAAGGAATGAACCGTTTCTGTAATCTCTCTAATCAGCAATCTCTAACTGTCCTTCAAGGTTCTTTCTATACTTTTTCCAGTTTGATTTGAATGTACACAATGCAGACCTGTATTCAGTATTTCAGATGAAGAAAAATTGCTGTGCTGCTTATTTTTTAATTTGAAAATTTTTTTTGTAAATTTTGTGTGTGTGTGTATAATGTATTTAATCTAGAGAACTTAACTAAATGATTATATATTTCATCCTATAAAAGGCCAGTTCAATGGGGGCTGAGGAGGAGTTAATTAATGTCAGAATTAATAGCAGAATATAATGGTATCGTCACTTTGTGAAAATTATATTTATTATATAATTACTATAGAATGGATTGGAAAATATGTAAATTGTGGTATAACAAATGCTTTAAATGTTGGGATTTAATAAAACTTTATTCTTATAATCAACTATGAGGCCTCTAGTGACCTTTTATTTTCTACCAGTATGCATTGTAGCAGTTTGTGCCGAATAGTTTTAACACACTCATTATATTTACCAACAAAAAGCTACCAACAATAAACCTGACTAGTTTTGTAAGCTCTTACACCCTTACTGCTAAATGAATCATGGTGGAAAGTGGGAAAAACCACCATTACATTTGCCTAAAGCCTACTAGGAGAAAAAGGTGCAGACAGCAGGGGTGAGGATGTGGTGCAGAGAAAAGGACCACTGAGATGGCACAGAAAGGTTACTAAGAGAATATTTTGGAAGGAACAGAAGAAAATGAGTGATTTATGGTTCTCAATTTTGATACTTGAGCTTTGAGGTGGAGAAAGAGATGTTCTGTGATTGGTCTAAGAGAAGCTAAAAATCTTCAGAAATGGAGGATTTGTACCACATTTGTTTGCTTTCTAAATAAGAAGAAAACCCCCTGTTTTGTAAATTTGGAGAATGAGAGATTTTTGCCACTGATAAACAGTTCTGTGTGTTGAAGTGGGGAAAAAAAATTTGTGTCAAGAGACATGCACATTATAAAATATTGAAATAGCATTAAGGTTGCAAAAATAAACTCTTACTTGATTTAAGCAAGGACAAATTCTTTAGTTCTCATTTCCACGTGAGTATGCTCTGAGGATGTAGGTGCAACATGATACCCTTGCCTGTAAGGGTCTGAATTTTCAGCTGGGCACTGATATGATTTGGTATGAAGGAAGTGGCAACCCAAACAGTGCTGTTTGTGTTGCATACCACACGAGCAGAGCCACTACCCCATCTTCAAGGGAGACAAAGTGGGAGTGAATTCCCTGCATATTCACAAGGGTGAGTATACAGTATTGGCAGAGCCAGCTATGAATTCATGAGGACAACTCTTGTTTTTGTTGCAAGCCCTGGATCATCTACTGACAATGAAGTAATGTTGAGGAATTGATCATGAAGGAAGTCTGTTTACAATGGGTGATGAATGAGGTGAATTCGAAGTATTCTGGTAGCTTTTTCCCTGTCCACCACTGTGTCAGGAAGTGTATGTGTTGGGAAGGTGATTTACACCTATGGTCACAGCTTCAAAAACCTGACTTCTAAATGGTAACTGGTTCAGTGATTACGTCTTTCATAATTAATACCTACCTTTAATTGTTTTAAGATAGCCATGGCTCTCTGCCAGAAATGTCTGTCCCTGAGGGTGTGTAAAGTTTTTTCAACATTCATCATCTCAACAGTTCTCTACCATGAACAGAACAAGTGTCTTTTCCATAGACCTCTTGATGTGGTTAGTCTGAATGAGGGGGCTAAAATCCTCTTACAGAGGGACACCACAGCAATTTATTTCACCTCTCCTTGTTCCCAGGGATAATGGCCTTTTAATGTGTAAGGTGCTTCTATCCATAATGGTTGGTTTTTTTGATTTCTTTCTGTGTTGTTGTGTTTGGTTTCAGAGTTCTACTTAGTCGTGATCGTTTTGAAGCACTCAGCCCTGCATTAGTGCTGTGACTTGTCACAGTGCCCTAGAGTAAAAACATTTGAAGAATATGAAACATCTGCTTGGTGTCTGTAAGGGTGAATAGTTTCCTTCATGGGTACACATGGAACAATTCCATCCTAGTGCAGCATGCCCAGCCACCAAGGTGCAGGTTATAAATGAAAGATCAGGAAAAAGTCATATACATTTAAATTGAAGAGGAAGTAAGCAGCTGTACCTACCTGTACGTCCTTTGCAGCAGTAGTTTGCTTGAGGTCTAACAGCCTGGAGTTACTATAGCATCATAATTTCTTATGGAGAATCCCCACCCTTGAGTTACATTTATTCCAGAGCAGTTGGTTTGTATTTCTGAATTCTGTGGGGTCCTGCTTTTGGAAAGGCCTGACATGCCCATACCTTTGTTGAATCAAGATTTATTTATCTTAATAAAGTTAAGTAATCTTAAGAGTGGGTCCATGTTTGTGGAAACAGAGCATAAAAAGCCTGTGCTGTGCAACACTTGGCAGCCCCTTGCTTTTCATGTTTCCCTGCCAGCTCCTTGTTGTATCCTCTCATACCTGTCGCTACACATCCACCACAAAATTTCACTTGTTCACTGTTGGCAGAATGCTTTGAATTGCTATGTGTATCTAGGACATTTTCCACTATGGTTTTTAGGTTTTCTGTAAAATAATGCCTTTGTTGCAGATGGGACATGCTGTTGTCTTCTTCCTTGGAGTTTGTAGTCTTGAAATGATTGTAAAGTGTTGTCTCAGTTCCTCTGTTTAATGGCTGTCTAGGAATAGATATATTGGTTTAGCAATTTCGTCCTCCATTTTTCAGGAGGGAGTGTGTTTTCCTTGAACT
This sequence comes from Fringilla coelebs, assembly GCF_963513975.1. Classification (NCBI taxonomy): domain Eukaryota; kingdom Metazoa; phylum Chordata; class Aves; order Passeriformes; family Fringillidae; genus Fringilla; species Fringilla coelebs. The sequence continues at coordinate 109,300,003 of NC_140028.1, read as the reverse complement.
GTATCTGCTAGTTTCCTTGCTCTTTTATCCTGTGACACATTGCACTGGCTCCCTTTTGCTGGTTTGTTGTGCTAAGACTCAGGTGGGCTATAGATAGCTAGAGGAAAGTCATTCACCATCTCTTGTTTTAGGACCATTGTATCTTCTATTGTAGACAACCCACAGATGTTGTATAGCCTGTTCTCTGTGTCTTTCAAGGCAGAAAGAAATTATACCATGTCTTTTTTTTTGTTTTGGTTTAGTTTTGTGTACAGAATGGAGCTGAGAGGAGTTTTGGGATTGATTATGAATCCAACAGCTTTGTCAAGGATGGGAAACCTTTTCGTTACATCTCCGGTAGCATTCACTACTCGCGGGTGCCCTCGTATTACTGGAAGGACCGCCTGCTGAAGATGAAGATGGCAGGGCTTGATGCCATTCAAACGTGAGTAGCTGTTGATTTCCAAGTGATTTGTGGTCCTGGGAGCTGTATGAGAAGTCATTAAGAGGAATGCTGCCATTGTTACTTATTATTTTTCTAGTAATAGGTGAGGAAGCTCTGGAGAAATGAAGGGTGGTACAGGATGACTTTTGACCACATAAATGGAGGCAGCTGGGCAGGTTGTAACCAGTAGTCTGTTTCCCTGATGATAGGCAGCGCCTCTGGCTTCACAACCCAAATGTGACCTGAAATGAATTGTTGGACTATGAACTTGGGCAACTATGAAACAATTGTACATGCTCTGCCTCTGCTAGGGACACTCTCTGGTCAAAAGGCAGGCTAGGTGTGAGGAGACAATAACCTCTTAGTACAGCCTGGGTTGGTATCACCCAGAAGCCTTGAAAATGTTGGTGAAGACTGCAATAACATTTAAAAGCTATTTTAAGCTATTTCACCAGAAGGATTTAAATTTAGATAAATGGATTGGGAACTATGTGTACTTCTTTTTTAAAAAAAAAAAAAAAGCTTAAACAGCTTTCATATTTTGTGTATGTGTGTGCAAAACCCTTAATCTGTTTTTCTTGTCTTTTCTGCCTGGTTGGGTTCCTAATTCAAAAGTTGAGGTGCAAATTAAAAAAAAAAATAATTCAGCTTTCCCTTATTTTTGCCATAGCTTCATTGACAAGGGAAGTGGTGCTGTGTAAGGCACAGTTTTTTCAGGCAATTGTTCTAATTCCCTAACAGGTTTGTTTTCTTAAGTCATTGCAAGGCTTAGAGCTTCTCTTTGAAACCACCTGCTTTTGTGCTGTAAAAAGTTCAGCTTCTGACAGTGCAGAGCCTGTAGGCTCGGTAGTAGTGGTTTCTCACCATTGAAATCTGTATTATTGTTATACCTGCAAGTCACATGGTTGCTTTGTACACTTGGGGATGAGACTAGTCAGAGTTAGTAGGTGAAGAACAGACAGCAGGGAGAGAAAAAAAAGTTGAATTTTTTCAAATTTAGGGTTCTCTATATATATCTTAAGACTTCCCTGTGTTGGGATGATGCAGTCACTCTGGTGAGTGGTTTTGTGGTTGTTTTTGTTGTTTTCTGTTAAGGAATCAGGTTCTTTCTTTGCTCACATTAATAAGAGCAATGGGATTAAGTAACACACTTGCTCAGGATGAAGTTGCTGGATTTGCCCAAGTAATTACTTTTTGCTGAAATAAAAGTAATTTAAAGTGGACCTGGAAATTATGCCTTTTGGTGTCTGGCTTGAAGGTCAGCCTGTGACTGACCCTATGATCAGTGACTCCCGTGATCCATAGTGTCTCATACTTCCCTTATGTCTGATTATTTCCTCCTCCTCCCAACACCCATGTGTTTCCAATGCCCTTTGTTCATTTCCAGCTTTTTCAAATAGTCCATTCTTTTTCTTTTTTTTTTTTTTTAATTGCCTTTTCATGTCTCTGATGCATCACTGGCATTTTTCCATTCCCTTTGTCACTGTTTTTCAGTGGCAAAATTGTTGCAGGGCCAGTTTGAGTTTTTTCTTGTTTCTTTCTCCCTCTTCATTTGTGATCTCTCACTAACAAGGTGGGTTTTTTCCTTCTTTCTTTTTTACTTTATTCCTTTGTTGAGACCTCTTACTCTGCTTTACTGTTTTGCATTAATATCTTTCTGCTGTGCAGGAAGGAGTGAAGATTTGTTGTTTTGCTTGTGCCAGCTGATCTCTGTTGGTCTTGGGAGACCTGAGCTGTGTCTGTTTTGGCAAAAAAGGTGCTGTGCAGCTGGCAAGTGGTTATGGCAACTGTGTCTTTAGGTGTTGTTGCTGGATCACATCATAACAGCTTTATTAGTCTCCTCTTGTTTTTCTAAGAGCAGACTGAGATTCTTTGACTTTCTCTTCCATCATTGCTCGCATCTTAATTTTTTTCTGCTATGGTGAAAGATAAATCTGAAAGTGTACTTTAGAAGCAGAAAGTGCTCCTGTGCCTTGCATTTTCTACAAGAGTCAAATCCATGTGTCTTTCTGTTTGACTCCAATCACTCTCTCTTTCTCTCTTGATGCTAAAAAAGCCCCTCAACTACAAAAAACCCCTTTTGTTTTTCTTTGAGGTTTGTCAATAATCAAGTCTTACTGCTCTTGATTATTTGAGATAAAGGTACGAAGAAATCCCAAAGAAATCTTCTGTGATTTTGTGTGATTATGGTAAAAAAATGGAAATTGGTCTATGTGATTGTGTTTTTCTTTTCTCTTCTTCTGCATACTCTTTCCTGGATCAGTAATACTGCTAACAAGGGACAGAGATACAAATTTTGTGAAGTCATTCTGGAATGAATGGGCAGCAGCACTGCTGGACTGTATGGCAGAATGTAGTGGTTGGACTCCCAATCTTCAGGCCTCACCTGAAGACTGTGATTTTGCTGCTTGGGATTTTTTTTCCAAAAGACAGGGAATGGTCCTGCTATAATTTGAAATATGGGAAGCTTCCTTGTATTATCAAGGCATTCCCAGTGAGGTTTACCACTTCAAGGGAAACAGGATCCTTATATTATGGGATTGTGCTTGTAAATACCTTGTAGATAAAGCCAACCAGATGTTCTCCTTCCTGTTCTCTGCAGCCTTTTTTCCAAAAGGCTGTCTGTGCCTTGATGCATCATTCAGCTCATGACTGAGGCAGCAGCTCCTCCTGGTCTCTGGAATAGGTGGTCAGTACATGGATATAATTGTCTGCACCTGGTAACATCTTAAGCAATAACAGAAAGTGAGAAAACAGATGACAGTAAGCTTGATCTTATATTAAAGCCTAAGAGATCAAGGCTTACCCCTTCTAAAGAGCAGGTTAAAATTTAATGTTGTGGTTGGTGTGATGTCCCAGAAGGTGGTGGAGGAGGATGCTGAGGAGCTCACTCCCTACCTCAGCAGAGGTGTCTGGTCACGCAGGTAACTGTCCTTGTTTTCAGTTTCTGAACTGTGTCTGCCAGCTGGAAATGAGTGCTGACTGAAGAAGGCATCCAGCACGGGAGCTTTGGGGTTTGTTTTGTGCTGAGTAGATAAACAATTGCCACTAGATGGGGCAGAAGATGTATACAGGATTTACTGATGAGTGGAGATGCTTCCTGGAAGAACCCACAGTTACCTTTACAGGCTCATAGAAAGCTAAATAATGCTGAGCATTTTCTTTGTTTTTCTCTATTTGTTGACTAATGAACAGAAGGGTGTAAACCTGTACAAAGTGCTTCTATGAAGGAGCTGCTGTTTAGAATATGGAATATTTAAAATTTAAACAAATTACTGTTTCTAAAGACTCAAATATGACTAATTTAACTAGCATGCTCATTGATGAAAGTAGTACCATTTATTCAATTTTGCACTATTAAAAAATCCCACCTTGATATTACAAAGAGAATTATCTTGTACATTAAAGAAGCTGAAGTGTGATTTTTTGCCTGTTGATAATATCTGAAATAGGAGAGGAAAGCTGTAACTTCTAAAGAAAGGAAGGTTATAGCATGAAGCTTAGAAATTGTGTGTAAAGGGAAAGTAAACTCAAATACAGAATAAGTACCATATTTCAAGTTTGAAAAAGGATGAGAGTTTCCTTTGTAAGTTCATTATTCTGTAGCTAAAGCAGTACAGGGTCAACAACTGACTGTAAATTTTGACAATGGTATGTAACAAATATATTCATTAAAGATAACAATTTCAATTTGAAATTTGGGACCATCATTAGCTGTAGAAAATATATTGCTGGATTAAAGTGTCTTAGTAACCATTTTTAGACCAGTGTTTAAAATATTTTTTTATCATGATTCATTATATAAAGCAATGGTTTCAAATAGGTTTTTTTCTTGTGCTTCTTCCCTTTTTCTCTGCTAGAATCTGCTTTTTTTTCAGTCTTGTTTTCAAGCATGTGACATAAATGAAAAGTGTTTCTGGAAGGATTTTTCTATCTTCTTCCATCTTAAGCGTAAGGGAGCTGGAGAAACCCTTTCATCCTCACCTCAGACAGTATTAAGTGCATTTAAACCTTAAGACTTCTTTCTGAACAAGTTCATAATGCAGTGAGTGTATTTACACATGGTTCATATATTCATTAAATGCACATGTAGTTTTTTTTACGAGTGAGTTAATTGTGCTTCAGAAACAATTAGAGCAACTTGACACAGAAATAAAATATACGACATAGAGGGGAAAATCTGCCTTTTGATGCCTGAGTGCATTGCTTTGACTCCATCCTGGCACTCAAATTTTAAGCTTTATCTTTTCAAACAGAGGCTTAAAATTTTGGCATTTGAGATGCTATAATATTCACAAAAGTTGAAAGATTATAATTTTTGTATTTGATGTTCATGTACATGTCTGTCTGTGTATGGCCATTTTAGAAGTGTACTCATGAGAGGGTCCCTGTTTTTCTTCCTTATTGAAAGCATTGTTTTAGGAACTTTCTTTCCCTCTTGGGTGGGTTTTTGCAAATTAAATGTGGAACATACTAACAAACCCAGGCAGTAAGGAAAATGTTGCTTTAGAGGATCTTTGGTAGACTAGATACAATTTTGGGAATTTTAGAAATTTTAGAGGAATGAGTTTTCACATTCCCTTGAATCCTTGCTCGGGTTGTACTCATCCCTAATTTTAGTCTGTCTGTGCTGGACTGCCACTTAGTACCATGGCAAACAAAACACAGTTTTCAAGCAAGGATTATCAGCTATAACCCTACTCATGGTATTTGGTACATTACTGTTCTTTGTTTTCAAGTGGTTTTTGTGTTTTTTTTTAATTTCTGTGAGATGTTCTGTGCTGAGGTTGTGGTTTCCTGCGTCCTGGAGGTGGGAGATAGGTGTTCTTTGAAATGGTGATCTGCTTGTTTGGCATCTTTATTACTTAGTTGAAATTAAGCTTTACTTTGTCCAAGTTCTTGGGCACCTTAACATTTCTTAACTTAATTGTTCTTCCAGTGGTGGTTTTCCAGAACTTGCATTGTTACTGGTCAGTGAAAACTTTTGGGACCTAGATGCAATATGATTTGAGGCTTAGGTGTTTTTCGAACTCTTTGCAGTGGCAGCAGCATAGACCTGACTGCCTGGTTGGCGTTCCCTGTGCAAGCTGGGTGATCCATTCATGAAGGGTCACGTGCTGTTTTGTTCTTGGCCTCCTCCTTCATGAGTGGTTTACCACATTCATCTCCTCATCAACCTCCCACCACTATACAGCTGCCAGCTGCCTTGCCAGCTTCAAAACTGTTTATTTAATTTTGGAACATGGTTTCACAATGGCACTACCAGAACCTGTTCTTGCTCTGATAGGGACTCCTGCAGACATAACCCTAATTTCAGTGTTAGTTTGAATGCCTTCTGCTGTATGAAATACCTGGCAGAAGAAAGGCCAGAGAGTTACTCCTGTCTTCTACGGATCCAAAGGATCACAGCAGCATTACTGATCTCTGGGGCATGTAGTGCAAATAACTGTTTTCCTGAATTCTGGTTTAGTCTCAGTTTCCTAATGGAAGGTGATTTTCTCTCTTAATAGGTATGTCCCATGGAACTACCACGAAACCCGGATGGGCTCGTATGACTTTTTTGGTGGCAAAGATCTAGAGTATTTCCTGCAGCTTGCCAATGACACTGGATTGCTTGTTATTTTGAGAGCTGGACCTTACATCTGTGCTGAATGGGACATGGTATACAACCTTTTGTAACAGCTCACTTCTGGGGCAAATCTAGTGCAAGTATTTCTTTAAGTGGACAGACTTACTCATTGATGTTTCCTTAGACAAGAGTCTTGGTGTAGTGTGTTAAAATCCATGCGTTCTAAGTGACTTCTTACAATACAAACTTACTCTGTTTGTTTTTTTTTTTTTTGGTTAGGAATTACTACTTGTAGAAAATCAGTTTTCCTTTCTCTGTATATGTCCTGATAAGAGGCTAAATTCTTCTTAGGATTCCTAAATTTGTCACTGTTTTCCTTTTTTTTCCCAGGGAGGTCTTCCTGCATGGCTGTTGGAAAAGAAATCTATTGTTCTCAGGTCTTCTGATTCAGGTAGAGGCATCAGAAAAGGCCATTAAAAATACACTGTAGCAGCAACTTTTTGGTTGAGGCCATTACTAGACAATTCATATTTCAGCTCAAGTTTTCTTGTGAGTAAAATCTTCAATACTTTTAGTTAGAAGTGTGCATTCAAAAAGTGTGTAGAACAATCAAAGTAGGGGAGAAAGTTTCTGACGTATTGTCAAGTTGGTGCCAAGAGGGGAATCATTGTCATCATTGAGGAAAAGACAGCTTCAGCCTTGAGGTTTTTGGATTTGCCACAGCCACTCAAAATGGGGATCCTTCTTGGCTGGTCAGTGTGCAATCCAGAAAGAGTTACAGCATTCTCATGTGCTCCTGTTTAAGAACCAGACATGGGAGAATAAGATGAGACAGGAGATTAATGTTTTTATCGGAGTGAATGTAGGGGATGAATATATAAATATCATATCCAACTTCAGTTCTGCTGACTGTGGTTAAATTATCTATTTAAAAATAGTACATAGATCAACAGTCAAATATATCTTCCTGTTGAAATGCATTAGGACAACCTGTGAGACATAATGAAGTCCTTTTGATAATTTTCCAAGTTCATCCATATTTAAAATGTTATATTTCTTAGTAAACTGTACTGGGAGCATTTATGAACAAGTAGAAGAGCACATTTGTTCAAGTATAAGAGCAATCTGTTCATTAAATGTTGTTCATAATTTACGTAATTAGAATGCTACATAAAGATGACCCATATGTAATTTAAAACAAAATTAGAAAAAGGCAGAAAAGTTGTGAAACATGTATACTTTGTGTATCACAGATTACCTGGAAGCGGTAGAGAGATGGATGGGTGTTCTTTTGCCAAAGATGAGGCCTTATCTCTATCAAAATGGAGGTCCAATCATCATGGTGCAGGTAACTTTCTGAAAATCAGATTAACCCAAGCAGCATGAATGCTTATACTGCTCTTGCAGACACACCATGAGTCTTGGGTGGTGGAGTCACAGGTACTTCTTAAGTTTCAGGTAGCTGCAAGATTCTGATTAAATACCTTATCCTAAAGAACTGAATCCACTGTTTCTAGGACTCAGAGAGCCCTCATCTGCTCTGTCAAAGTTGTTTCCCACAGCTGTATAAAGCAGTAGAGGGAACTTGTGTAACTTTTTAGATCTGAGGTTTGTGGCAATTCTCACAAAAAGCCAAAATGCATACTGTTGCCTGAAACAATCTGACAGGAAAAAGGGGAATAAGAATACCCTTAGAGAGAAGCAAAAGCAATATGGAGTAAGCCTAAATTAGCACCTAACTTAAGTTGTAAATGTTTCAGAACACAATTTTGTATGTTCATGGTGAATAGCTTCTGTCCTAAACTCCTTCTAGACAATCACTAGTGGGAGTGATTGTCCTATATTTGTAGTATTTGATCATAACAAAGCTTTATTTCAATTTCTTTAAACTCCCTGACTGGCACAGGTTTCCATAAGATACTCTTCTTGTAATATGCCCAAGATAATTTTGTTGAACAGTGTGTTTTGTCTGTTGAACAGAAGCACTGGGCAAAATTATTCTTTGGCAGAAGTAAGATGCTTATAACAGGATTTTCAGAAATAACCTTTAGGACTGGAACCTATTGGATCTGAAGCTGAAAAGTTCATCTCCTTGGAAAAGGGGCAAGATGTGTGCCTCGCAGTAGTATCACAGTTGTTCTCCCTTAAACCCTTTGGAGTCCATTTCAGGGCTTTATGGTTCATGTGAGCCCTTTGTAGATGTCTCTGTTCTGAATGTCCAGTTTTGTTATAGTTTTGATCATTTCACAACCTATTCTATGGTTTTCTTGGTCTGCTTGGGAGGTGGGTTTTAGATGTCAAATTTTTATAAAGACTCTATTATGATCACTGTAGCTAAACAGATACTTTGGTGGGGGGGGGACACAATTTTGCAGGCAAATGGCTTAGCTCTGCACAGTGATGGGCCCGCTGTAAAGTGCAGTTGAGTGGAATGAGTCTTGTCTTCTCATACTCCTCAGATCTGGAGTTAAAATGACATTTTCAATATTGCTATCAAAGGAAGAAGAGGGTTGGATTTGTGCTTTCTGTTTTGTTATCAGATGCACACTGAATTGGCTATGGCTTTACTGACTTGCTTTTCCTCTGCAGGTAGAGAACGAGTACGGAAGCTACTTTGCTTGCGACTACAACTACCTGCGCTTCCTTCTGAAGCTCTTTCGCCTGCATCTCGGGGATGAGGTGGTGCTCTTCACAACTGATGGTGCAAGCCAGTTTCACTTGAAATGTGGGGCCCTCCAGGGTCTCTATGCAACGGTGGACTTTGCTCCAGGTTGGAGACAGCTGTTTGATTCCAAAAATTCTGAGCTCTGTGTGTTTGTGGCAGGACAAACTGACTTGACTGCTTGCCAAACTTGCCTGCTTTGTTTAAATGGGGTAACAGGCATTTATGTGTATTTGACATACTCTTAAACATACAAGAATCACCCATGACCACTCAGTTAGAAAGTCATAATCACTTCCTTGCATCTTGGAATCATGAATAGCCAATTTACACTGCTCATAGCACATATCTCCTAAAAATTAGCAATAATAGTTGGCATTGATTCCTTGTATTTTTTTAATATTCCTTTTTGGTGTTGGGGTTTTTTAATGTCCTCTGTCCGTCCTGGAATCCAGCCATCCAAATACATTTCTTTTTATGCTAGAGGTTATTAGAAAAAAATTACTGTTGAAGATCATCATTAGAAATGTGCACACTGCTACAATTTGCTGTATTATAGGTCTGAAGAATGGCTAAGCATTAGTAGTGTGATCAGAGAGTACCCTTTTGATAGGAGAGTTAAGGATTTAAATGTTTGTATACTGCATGGACTTGACAAAATAGGCTTAAGGCACAAAAAACAAACTCCAAGACAGATATTTTCGGGTTTTTTATTTTGCAGCCTCTTCTGTACCTTATTCTCTCTGCAGCCAAACACATGTGCTTAGCAGGGATCTGTTTTCTTGCAAGTTGAATGAAATTGTGGATGTCTTCATGTGTACCCTTTTGTGGGATTCACATTCTCTGAACCTGAGAGAAGCAGAGAAGAGAATGATCAAAACAATTCTTATCTCATTTGCTGCTCCTGTGTTGTGCCAAAATAGAATGCAATATGGAGATTGTTTACCCAAAGTGATGGTGTTTTGCTTCCTTGGCCTACCAGGGCCAAGCACGTGTCCAGACTGTTGGTCAGCAGACAGTCACGAGATTTGTTCAGTTGAGTTGAGTGCTTGTTCAGTTTCAGTGTGTAATATAGTATAGAATAATAGTATACTAAAGTAATTAATTAGACTTCTGATATCATAGAGTCCTCCTCATCATTCCTCCCGCCAATCAGGCAAAATTACACCGATATCCTTTATACAATGGTGAGCCACTCACCAGAGAAGTTGTTTCCAGCCACTGTGCCTTGAGCCACTAGGAATGATCAAGAGTGAAACACCTCTTTAGAGATTGTCTGGTTTCTACTCTTCCCCGTAGCCTTGGTAACATAACCCCAGACTTAGACTTTCCAATGATCACTAGCAATTCTGACACATCTCAGACTTCTTTGTGCCAGGATGTCATTTCTGAGAAAAGCTGGGTTTTCAAAAGATGTGTCTCAAAAACAAAGACACATACACAGGCATGCATATGTGCCTGTATATATTTAAAATAAGTCTTGCAAGTTAAACATCAGAATCAAAAGTATTGATTCCTGTGTTTGCTGGAACACCTTTCTTGTCATGATTTTTGCTAGACTGGAAGGCAGATAAGACACCAATTTCAATAAAATGACGGACCCAGAAAATCATGGATATAGCAGCTCAATTTTATTTCTTTCTGCTTATAGGTGGCAATGTCACAGCAGCATTCTTAGCTCAAAGGAGCAGTGAACCCAAGGGCCCTTTGGTATGTATTTTCACTTGAACTATTTGTATCATGTCTAATCTTGAAGTTGTTAATCAGAGAGGGGTTGACAGCAGTGCATTGAATGATTTTAGGGACCTGTTTACAAAGACATAATTTCCAAGTCAGAAAAAGTGAATAAAGGAGCTTCTCTGTGTCTTTGTCAAATCCACATTAACTGCTGCTCTGCAAATGCTATTTTAGTCTCAAAAAGTAATGATTTTGCTTCAGTAGTTTTCCTTGCTAAGACAAATGTTTACAAAGCAGCGGAAACACTAAGGATGGTTAGACAAGTTAGTGAGATATGTGTGTAGGTAGAAGTTAAAAGCAGAATTAAAAGGGCAGATTAGAAGTTTCCTGTTTTCAGCTGCCTTAGAGGTTTTATACAAGCTATAGTGGGATGTGAGAATGCTGGAAGCCATTTTAAGAAAGGGAGAAGGCCCACTGAGGGTACAAAATTATCTCTGTGCTAAGGAGTTGTTTAGAAAGCAATTGGAAATATTTTTCATACATCCAGTTTGTGTATGCTATTCCGCAGAGAATATGTTGATTCCATCATTTATTTTAATGCCAAGCATTGGAAACACATCCTTGTTGCCAGGTTCCTAGGACTCTTTGATGCTTAAGCAATTGTTTTCAAAATGTCCCTATAAAATTATTGAAACAATCCTTTAATTCCTTTGACCTGTACTCTGCTGAAAAGGACTGATCTAGTATGTACTTTGCTGTATTTATAGTAGTTTAAAAATGGCTCAAATTAGTCAAGGTGCCTTTTTTTCCTTCCCTCTTACAGTTAGGAACCTTAATTCACAGTGCATTCTGTTCTTGTTCCCTCTTCATATTTTCCCTTCCTCTTTTGCCCTTCCTCCTTTCAGGTTAATTCTGAGTTTTATACTGGATGGTTGGATCACTGGGGGCACCGTCATTCTGTTGTGCCCACAGAAACTATAGCTAAAACACTTAATGAAATCCTGACACGTGGTGCTAACGTTAACCTGTAAGTGTGTATTCAGTAGAGCTTAATTTTGGGGGGATTTCTTTTCCCAGTTCAGCAAAACCTGATTTTATTTCTTTTTAGGTACATGTTTATAGGTGGGACTAACTTTGCCTATTGGAATGGTAAGAAATTATTTAAATTATACTAATGGTGGAGGGGAGCTGTTTATGAATTAGGTAGTAATATATTTTGTGAAAGAATAAGCTGTGCCTACTTGCCCACAGCAAAAGACATGACTGCACTAGCTGTTCTTTGTTTATTGCCAACATGCTATACCAAACCCACATGGTATGTGTCTTTTCCAAGGCTACTTCTGCTTCACTCGATGCTGTGAAACAGTTGGAACACAGAAAAATGTGTTTCTCTTCAGAATATTTCACAGAGTGGTGTAAGCTCACAAGGACATTGTCCTCCTTCAGGAACAGTTTTGATGCCAAATTCCAAACATCAAGGCCTACACTGAATTTAAAAATGTAGGAGAATCTGTCTGTAATTGGAAAGAATTCTGACAGTTGATACCTTTGGAAAAAAACCATCTCTTCCACTGCTTTTATTGCTTTTTCTTTTTTCCTCCTCCCCTAGGTGCTAATATGCCTTATATGCCTCAGCCCACTAGTTATGACTATGATGCTCCCCTGAGCGAGGCGGGAGATCTGACAGAAAAGTATTTTGCCTTGAGAAAAGTCATTGGTATGGTGAGTGTCCCCAGGACATTTTAGAATAGTTCTTTGAAACATACTCCAAACTCTCTTGTTCCTGTGTTGGTGTAAGTTACTCCTCAATATACTGTTTTCTGCAGCTGGGGGAAGTGAAATGGAACCTGACAATTAGGCCAACTTAACTGCTTCTCATTACAAAAAGCAAAAGGTCTTGCACCTCTCTAGCTATTCTTTCTGTCCCAATGGCTTCCTCCTTCCTTTTGGTGGGGAGGATACTGATGTAGGTCTGACTCTGACATGGTTCAGCTCTCCCTTTTTGCTATATTTGTTTTCTCTCAAGGTCAGTAAGGTGAATCAGGTCACTCAGTAGGATGAGAGCCAATGGGGAGCAGAGGGAGGTGGGAAGGGTTTGGCTGGGAATAGAGGTGGAGGAGGAGTGTATAGAGCTTTTTCCTTGCAGCATCAGTCAGCAATTCAGTCAGGTTAGGCTGATGACCTGATGTCAGCCCAATCTGTACTGCAGTTTAGTGCTTTGGCTGTCTGTCCCAAACTTCATGTTGAGGTTTTGGGCCTCTGAAAAAGACCAGGCTTACTCAAAAGAGCACATCTTGGTTTTGTGTTTTTACAAACTGCAACTAGTGGGTGGGACCAGCTTTGTCTTGCTGTAAAAATGCACAGTGTCTCCACAAACTGGAGATTGAAGTAGAACATGGAACCTCTGTCTGTGTTTTGAATAGCCTTGCATTGGAGGCTGTTGAGATGAGGCTTAAAAACAGGTTCCATTTGAATGCCAAGGCTCAGGCTTGTAGTCACTATCCTGTTGCATACCAGCAACATTCCTATGCACTAGAAGACATTTTTATTCTAAGAGTAGGCCTCCCAGAAGTGTACTACACTTTCTCTAGGGTTGAGAATGCCTTTATCTCTTTAACTGTGGAAGGCCTGCTGTGGATTTTTTTTCTTCAATTTCACCATTATCCCTAAGCCTGATGGGATAAATTGAAGGCATAATTTTCATGGCCTTTCAAAGGAGAGTTTCCTGTCTTGATACAGCTTTTCTCACCAGAGAAATCCACAAATTTCCTGATTTTGGGTTGTTTTCTTCAAGGTGCAAGACCCCTCTCTGAGATGTAAGTAGTAATCTAGTGCAGTGAGAGTGCCTTGATAAGATGTGAAATGTTCACTATAACCTCAGGTGTATTGGGTAATTTTTTGCTGTGGTTGGTTTGTTTCTTAATTTGCATGTCCATAGATTTTCAGTGATGTTTTCCTGTCACTACTGTGAATTCTAAACCTGTAACAAGTTATCTACTCAGTTGCAGTTTGAGGTGAAGCTGATGAAAGAAAATAAAGTTACTTGTAACAAATGACTGTGTTCAACATCTTAGCTGTGCTACAAGGATAACATTAAAGTCTTCCTTTACAGTTTCCATTAGTTAAAAAATGTAAAGAAGAATGTAAAGACTGAAGAAATTCAGTCTATAGTTTCTTTCAATTGCTGATAGCATTCTTGTAATTTTTTCTGTTGTGGCTGAAATTTCCTGCTTTTGATTTCTCCTCTTGGGTGAATACAACTTTTGTTTTCTTTAAATCTGGAAATCTTGATTGTGTTTGAATACAAAGGAGAAAAAATTAACTTCTTCCTAGAAATGTAAATCAGACTTTCATCCATCCATAACTGACACTTGACAGGGTAGCATTGGGAATTTATTGCTGTGGTCTGTTTAAAACAAAACACAAAGCCTACAGCTAAATCAAAAACCCTTTTGGCCCCTAATCAAGTTTATTAAAAAAAAAAACTGACGATGTAAGCGCTCCAAAGTTACCAAATTTGCAGGTGGAGACACTCTTCACAAGGTTGGTCTTTTGTACATGTTTATTAAAATGTAGGCTTGGATTGCTTGTTCACATGGGTATCTCATCTGCAGAAGTTTTTTCTCTAATATGCAGACAGGCCATATTTTTCTCTAATATGCAGACAGGCCATACACAGGTCTAGGTAATGAAAGAACAGATGGGAAGAGTGTCTATTAAGTAGTGGCAGGAGGGGGAGAAGGAGATAATGGCAAGGAGGCACAGGTTGTAAGTTGTAGGCACAGAAAGGAGAAGGCCAGGTTGCTGGGCAGAAAGCCACTGTCTGGTCTGCCACATCTCAAAGGTGTCCAGGAAAGGAGTGAGTGAGTGGAGGCCCTTCATCCCTTCTCTGCTGATTTCTGGTGATTATTCTTAAATGTATAGGATAAGAAGCAACCAGAAGTAGATGGGTGGTCAGAGTGTTTCTTTATGTTTCCCTGACTGTACAGTTGTCTAGAACAGGAACAGAGATGGGACCTCAGGGGTTCATGGAGCTGTGGTCTCCAGGCTTGTTTCTCAAAGACCCCAGCCCAGGCAGTAATGGAGTAGCCGGTGGTGGTGATGGAATATTGTAACACTGAAAGAAAAGGCACAAGAGGCTAATAATTCCTTTAAGGAAGGGTTGCTCAAAAAGGGTGAGATGGAAATACTATTTTACAGATTCATAAAGGTTCACTCAAGCTCCCATGAAGTGGGAGAGGACTGCAGAAAAGCTGTGGAAGAGAGTAACTCAGGCTGTAGCCACAGGAGGGCTCCAAGGGCATTGGGAATTTTGGTAGTTCACTTTGTTCATAATGCTTTTACCTTTACCTAATGTTGAATGGTTATTAAAAATTGCTCACCATATGTGATCAAGTCAAATTTTTTCTTTTAAAAAAAAAAAACCTCCATCTGAAGACTAGATGCAGCTGTAACCTTTAGGCTGGTTATTAATTCTGTAAGTTGTGAAGTGTAAAGTGGGAATCCAGTTAAAGTGTGTCTGTATTTAACTTGTGTGTATGTGTGTGTGTATGTGTGTTTTTTCTCCTTCTCTTTCTAGTATAAGGAGTTACCAGAAGGTCTTATCCCTCCAACCACACCCAAATTTGCATACGGGAAGGTTCGCCTGCAGAAGGTAAATTAATGTCTGTAATACACTGTGTATCTTTTCATAATGCTCCCTGTTTTCTTTTTATTAAAAATGTTTATGAGGGTGTCACAACAGGCTCTAGATATCCTACAAAATAAAGAGGAAAACCTTGAAAGCAAACTTTGAGGGAGGAGGGAGCAGAGTTTGGGAGTTAGGAATCATGCTCATATTAGAAAATGATCAAATGCATCTTGCCTGGCTGTTACAAGATAGTGTTTACAATATGCAGTATGTGCCTGAAGCTTTGCTGAACTGAAATCAATATAGTATTAACACAACAGATTCATAGTTGTTTAAGATAACTCATGTATCAGTAATGTAGCTGGGGGAATGTTACCATGAGACTTACAACAAAGTGTTTTTGTAGCTGGTGATGCCTCTAAAGTGGAAGGAAAAACAGGATGTATGTATTTTACATACTTCCAGACATTTAAATTTTGCATGTGGAACATTTTTGATAAATTTGAAAGTTTTATTGATAAAGTTTCTGACAAGATCTGTAGCTGATGAGAAAAATTATTTTGGTTTCCTGCTGAGGGAAAAGCACACAGAACTAAGCACTCAGAACCCAGCCTGTGTCACAGTAGTGGTATAGCTGGTCAGCTCACAAGTATCTGGGGTTTGACTGTAGCACCATTATTTTGGGACCAAGGACAATTTTTTGTGAGATACATTTGAGAACAAGGTTCCTGCAGTGAGTGAAGTGGGTGGTTTAATGGGCAACAGAGGAGACTGCAGGTATGAACTTGGCTATTTTCTTTCTGCTGGGCACAGACAAGTTTTGAGATGGAGGATTACTGCAGTTGATATGCTGGATACTGTAACCTCTAATGCTCTGATTTCATACTCTGTAATTTCAATTTGGCAGTTATTTTTCCAGTTAGTCATGTATCTCATCTCTGCAGCTGAAGCATTGCAAAATCTAGTAGTGATAAGGCTTTGCAGGCATTCTCAAGTCATTCCGCTCAAGTGGTGGGCAGAAGAACTTTTTGCATAAAAGTGGTTCTTCTGTGAAGTTGAAAGAGATCTGTATCACTTTCAACAACCTTTGAGTGTCTTCTTCCCATATGAGGTTTCACTGAACTGGCAGCTGTGACTAATTATAGGCTCTTATCTCTGCACCCACCACTATGGCTGCTGTCTAGTTGCAAGCTCTTGGCAGCCAAGTGATCAGATATTGACTCTCCTATCGTGTCATGGGTTGTGGCTCTCAAATAAGGCTGTCCAGTTTCAGTTGAATGAAGAACTTTCTCTTTCATGCCTTCAAGAAACGAGTGCTGCTGGACTCTCACAAGAGTCAGATGACCAACCTTGCTCAAATATTGCATCTTTGACCTCACCTGCCCCTTCTACACTTTATGATTTTTGAGAGGAAGCATTTCACTCTCCAGACATCAGTTTTAGGAATGCAGATGGCATGTCTAAACTGCCAGATATAAGGTTCCTGTCATGCTTGTACATATACTGCCATCTGCACTGAGAGCCTCTGGAACTGTTTTCTGTGACAAAGGTGGCCTATTGCTATGTGACCCACAGCTTAGCTACAGCAGCAGTTTGCTCTGCTGGGTTACCCTGCAACACAAGTTGAGTCTCCAATCACACAGGGTTTGTACTGTGCCAGCCCAAAGCTGCCTTCCCAACTCCTTTCTAGCTCCAGCTGAAACCAGTTTCAATGCACCTTGTTGTGTGAAGAAGCCTTTAATGTATTTTGGTGAATATCAGAGAGGGAATATTCTAAATAACAGCACTTAGCTTTGGTAACAGTAAAATTCCTAGCTATGTCATTGGCAGTGACAGTCAGTGCAAACACAGGTACTCATTCTGCAGCGGAGGTCCAGCAGTCAGCCTGCCATGGAGAGCATTGAATGAATCTACTCCAGTGAACCAACTCCCCTGACACTTTTGCAGAAAGGATGAGAAAAAAGAGACTCTGGAGTATTTTCAGGGGTCATATGGTGTACTTTACAGAGGTAGATGTAACCAGAGCAGGATGTTATCTATCTTTTTTTTTTCCTCAAGATATTCTATGGCAGTTCAGTCCTTAAGTACCAACTCCCCTGATGAGACAATTGTTCATTTTGAGCTATTGATTTATTTTAAAGAATCCTCCTGGGTGGGGAAAATATAGTTTATTTAAAAATGGTGGAAACGCTGACATTGCTATTTAAGAGCAAAGGCAGGAAAGCAGGTGATATGGAAAAACTCTTGTTGCAACTCTTGTTGCAGAAGAGAAGTGCTGAAGAGGAGAAATGAGGGCAAGCAAAGGCAGAACCACAGTACCTGGGCTCCAGAAGTGTGAACAAGATGATAGGTTTTAAGGATTTAAGCCCCAGAACTTGGGAAGCATTCTTTCGAGAGGGAAGTAAATGAATCTTAGTTCCTGCAATGTGTCCACGTGGCTCTGCAGGCTTGTGAGCAGGTGATAGTTTCTGGTTACCATCTGGGGGGCCCTGAGAAGTGCTTGGTCACAAGGAAGTGCTTGTCCTAGCACAGCAGCCTGCAGACTTATAAGTTCTGGAGAAGTATTCAGTTCTTAGGATGGGGAGAGCTCAAGCAATAGCAAGTAGCAGGCAGTGCTGGTGTGTGTTGGGGCTGGAAAGGGGTTAAGCAAACAGGATGCTCCCTGTAGTTGATATTCGTGTTGGAGCTATTTAATTCCTTTTTTCTTTCATGCTGGACTTTACACTTGGGTTTTGAGGACTTTGCTTTGGAGGATTAAAAAAGTATTGGGGTTTTTTTAGCAGTCATCTGTTGTTTTGCAGGTTGTTTTTAAAAATTTCTGACAATATTTGTAATTTTTAAGTTTACTGGTAAATTTCTCTTGTGGTTGGTACTGATTGTCCACTAAGTAGCAGTCAACAGGAATGTGTAGCAAGACCAAATCTTGTCTTGAAGGGTTTTTTTTTGTATGTGCCACTGAAGACTGAAAAGCTGAACAAAAATAAACTAGTTAAGTTTCAAAGAAACAACCTTTTACCGATCCCTAAGTGAATCATACATGGCTGACCCATATTCAGAATAGAAGCCCCTTTGGTAGCAGGGACTTAAAAATAAAAAAGTCCAACAGGCACATGTACTAGCTGCTAATACTCAGGTCAGCAAGGCACAAAGTGCCACTCAGCATTTCATTCAGCTGAGGGCCATGTCTAAGTGCTGCTTGTATTCATTTCTGGTTTTGCTGTCCACCTAGGACTAAGACTATTAATGCCCATAGAATTGTTCAATTCTATAAATTATCTTTGTCAGTATTTGTGCATCTCTTGCTTCACAGCTCTCGTTGAAGACCTGATTTAGCTAAATTTCTCCTGTGGCCTGGGATGTCCTGCATATTGCTCTAACATTACTGGCTCCCTTGGAGGGGCACAAGATAAGGAGTGGACCATGTATGCAGTCTGGAATGTGTGGGAAGTTTTACTGTATGAAAAATGATTGCAATTTTAAGTACAACTTTTAAACTGAAAACATAAGAGCAAGCTACTTTCCTCAAAATTTTGCAAGCCATGTTTGACCAACAGTCTTCTTGCACAAGTGAACGTGCTTAGTTGTTGGGTGACCCAACCTCCAGACAGTGTTGGTGTTAGCTTTTATTTACTTATGACTTGCTTGTTCCTAGCAGAAGGAACATTTAGATTTGTGTCCACATGGTTGTTGTGGTAGGCAGCTGAGCACCATGCAGCCGCTCATTCTCTCCCAATAGGGTGAGGGAGAGAATCAGAAAGGTAGAGGTGTGAAAACTTGTGGGTTGAGATAAAGGCAGTTCAGTAGGTAAGCAAAAACTGCACACATAAGTAAAGCAAAATAAGGAGCTCGTTTGTTACTGCCTTTGCAGAGGGACACGCTCAGCCTTCTCCAGGGAAGCTGAGCTCCGTCATAGAATCACTAATGTTGGAAAAAACCTCTAGGGTTACTGAGTCCAAGCATCAACCCAGCCACTACTGTGTTCTTCACTAAACCATATTCCAGAGTGCCATATCACACACCTTTCAAACAATTCGTGTGTGTTGGTTACTTGGCAAGATAAACACTGTCATGCCAAACATCTCTCCTTCCTCCTTTTTCCTCCAGCTTTTATTGCTGAGCATGACACCAATGGCACAGAATATCCCTTTGGTCAGTGGAGGTCAGCTGTCCTGGCTGTGTTCCCTCCCAGCTTCTTGACCATCCCCAGCCTGCTCTCTGGAGAGAGAAGCAGAATCTCTGTGGAGTTCTTGAATCTGTGTAAGCCCTGCTCAGCAATGACCAAAATATCCCTGTGTTATCGGCAATCTTAGCAAGAATCCAAAACACAGCCCCATGCCAGCTACTGTGAAGAAAATTAACTGTATACCAGCCAAAACTGCAGGCATAATTATGTGTACATAGACAATTAATGATGGCTTCTGTTGCATCACTGCAAAATACTGTACAGTATTTCAGTACAACTTTCTTGTAAGTTCTGCAGAAATTCAATACTTCTGTTATTGAAGTGCCTTCAGAAATTTTTACTGCTGTGAGTACTCTTACGGTATAGTTTTACATGCTTTTGAACACCTTTTTTTCCTTCTTTTTTATTAAGCATTTGAATGTAAATCTGGTATATGAGAGGTATTTGCATCTAATGTGTTACCACTGAACAGTGACACAGTGTTCAGTTACTGCTGAACAGTGACAATAATTCTGGGGCAACAGACTGACATCTTTTGTGAAAAATCTTATGCAATGGATTTTTTGAACCTGTAAGACATTAGGCATATTGTGTGCATTTTAACTAACCTAAAACTGATGATGGTGTTTGAGAGTAAATCATAGATGGGTAGAATATTCCATAATGGCAATTAAAGGCAATTTAATTGTACATATCTAAGTCCTTATTCAGCAATGTATTTATGTGTGTGACTAGCCTAAACCTTGCCCCCAGTCTCATTAAAACCAGTTCAGCTACTTACATATGACAGCCTAATTGCAGCCTTAGAGTTTCTAAAATCATTTAAGACTAAATAGGGTAAATTCATCTTGAATGGCTCTTGATGGAATTAAACTGTATCCCTACTTAGCTCAGAATGAATCCGGAGTAAATCACTGGGAATCAGTGGCATTTTCCCTAGCTTGATTCTAAGTATAAATGAGCAAAATTTAGGTAATATATTGTTTTGTATTAATCATCCAGAGCATTTGGATTTGTTTATGCAACTTCAGTGAGAAACTCCTGGGGTAGGTCTAGTTAAATAATAGAGGGTCACTTTTATTTTTATGAATGCATATCAAAATTAGAGCATCTGTTTTTATTAAAATATTGCTCTGCATGTGGCATGTTTCTTTCAGAGTTCATCAGTCATCTCTGCTATATTGTATTTTATGTGCCTGCAAGGATGGTGTAAAGGTTTGTTAACCTTCTGGACACATGGAGCTTAGCTGACTTGATGGCTGGATGTGCAAGCTGTTATATTTGGGCTGAAACTTACTAACCTTCATACATCTGACTTTTCTGTGCTGCAGGCAGGCACTGTGTTGGACGTTCTTGATGGACTGTCACGTTCTGGACCAGTGAGAAGCACTTACCCATTGACCTTTGTTGAGCTAAAGCAGGTGAGGATTCCTTCAGTAGTCGCTTTGCAGTAATTTTGTGGAGTTTATTTGAACAACCCTCTGTGGTATTACTCTTATGTCATGTCTTACACTTTGTCTAGCACACAAGTAATAGTATTATAAGGGTATCCTGGATTTTTGCATTGGAGACCTTTTCATATTCTAGTGCTCCTGTTTTGCACCTGAGGTTTTCTTCTTCCTGTGGATGTAGGTGTCTGTGTTGTCTAGGCTTTCACCTTGATTTCTCTCCTCTTGAAGTATTAATTTTCAGGTATTAAATAGCTTTTTTTTTTTTCAAATCATCTTCATAGCCCTCTGCTGGATCTGCTTCAGTAGTTCTGTGTCCTCTCTTCCTGAGGAGCCCAGAACTGAACACAACACTCCAGATGTGGCCTCAACAGGGCTGAGGAGTGGGGTGGGATCATCTTCCTTGACCTGCTGTCCATGCTTTTCCTAATGTCCTCAGGATACCATCAACCTCCTTGCCCCCAGGGCACTGCTGGCTCAGGAACAGATTGTTGTCCACCAGGACCCCCAGGTCCTTCTTTTCAGAGCTGCTTCCCAGCAGATCAGCCCCCAGCATGTGCTGGTACATGGGGTTATTATTCTCCAGGTGCAGGGCCCTGCCCTTGCCTTTTTTTTGAAGTTAGTTATTTACCTCTCCACCCAACTCTCCAGCCTGCTAAGGTCTCAGGAATGGCTATGACTTATATTCTTTCCATTCCTGATGGGGAACTTAGTGAAAATTATTCCAAAATGTTTCTGATGTAAACCATGTAGCATTTAATGGATATCTAGATAATGTTGACTTGATGAATGCATCAATTTATGGGCACTGGGTGAGAAGTGAACTTACAAGTTTTTTATTCACTTATTCACTTATTAAGGGATTTTCACCAGTTTACCTAAAGGTCACCCATTACCTAAAGGTCAAAATAAACTCTAACCTGAAATGATGTCTGTGATAGTCACTGTCTGAAGTGAATGAAAGTTAGCATTTCAGTGCAGGCATGTAGGCAGAAGTATGTGGTATATTTAATTCATGACCCAAATTGAAGCAACAGAATTACTTGGTTCATTAATCGGTTGGCCTTATTTCCTTTTCTTTTTCCTAGTACTTTGGATATGTATTGTATAGAACTACACTTCCAAAGAACTGCGTGGATCCAACACCACTGTCTTCAACTTCAAATGGAGTCCATGATCGTGCCTATGTCTCTGTGAATGGGGTAAAATCATTGTTTGCTGGTATTAATTTTTGCCATCAGTGGCCTTCATGAAAGTCGTGGATGCAGACTGGGGTTTTTTTTTCCTCCTTTCTACAGATCACCAAAGCAACCCTGATCATATTTAATCACATTAGGAAAATAAGAAAGTATATACTTGATGCATACCCAACGTTCAAAAAAAAAAGAAAGTTTATTGTACAGAATGTAAACTTAGTCTTTCTTTCCATAAGCAGGGTTTTAGCCTTGCTTAATGAGAATTAATATAAATTCATGTATTTTACAGTCAATTAATATTTGACGCGTATTGACTTTCATCACCTTTGTGTTCAGATCAAGCTCATCTTTCCTTGTGTTATGGGAATAGGAAAATATAAAACTAAATATTGTTGCACACATAATTAGAAGATGAAGCTAATGATTAAATCACTGATATTGCAAAAAATCTTTTCAGTTACTGGACTAAATTTGGGAACTTGCTTTTGTGAATCAGATGCATCAAAACCCACTATCACATCCAGTTGATGTACTGAAATGTGCATGTTGATGTAGAAGCCCTTTGTGTATGCGTGTGCTCACATGCGGGAGGTGGAGAGGAAAGGGATTTTCTTGCTCTTTTCTTTCCTTTGTCACTTTTAATCTTTTAACATAAGTTGAAAAAATAAGTAACAGGGCATTCTTGGCTTTCAGTGGTTTTTTTGTTTTCTTGTTGTTGCAATTCATATAGGTACCTCAGGGTATCCTTGAAAGGGACAAATCACTTAAGATAAATATAACTGGTCAGGCTGGAGCAAATCTGGACATCTTGGTAGAGAATATGGGCCGAGTCAACTTTGGTAGATACAATAATGACTTTAAGGTAAGTAAAATCTATTGAGTTATTGGATTATGATGGCTTTTTGTCTTTTCCATAGGTTAAAAAGAAAGTAGTGAATTAGGAAGAGCAAAAAGGTCAGGATTAGATAGCTGTAACTTTACCTAAAATATAACTAGTCAGTAGTTTCCATCTGAGTTTTCCAGACACCAAAATCAATGTGAAATTAAAAGGTGCTAGACATCTTTCAAACGTTATTTGTTTGTTCACTTACATTGTCAGCCAAAGTGACGCCCACAAAATTTTCCGGTTCAGATGAGTTTATAAATAACAATATTAAAATTGTTTCTATAAACTCAAAAATGGGTTGGAAATTGGTCCAGAACTTGATTTCATTTTGAGGCTTGTGAATCCTGGGATTGCTTTTGGAGGCTGGGGGGATGTATATATGTGTACATAAATACCCTGTTGTATCTTTCTTCTTGTCCCTTTTAATTTGTCAGCAGTGTACCCTTGCAGTACTCAGAGTGTGGCAGGGTCCATGAGCACTTCAGCATGCAAAAGTGCCAGTTCGCCCAGACTGACCAGGTGTTACTATTATCACAGAGCTTGCCTGTGCTTGTGGGTGTGTGCTACACTTCAGGACTGTCACCTCTATGCATGAGTGGCTGTGGGGGGTTGACCTTGGCTGTGCTCATTCTGTCACTCCTCTGCCATCAATTGGAGACAGGGAAAAAATACAATGTGGTTCAAGATAAGGACAAGGAGATCACTCAGAAATTACTGTCATGGTCAAAACAAACTCAACTTGGGGAACTCATTTTATTCTTAAATATATCATCAAAGAGATGCTCCCAGAATCACTGATGGGCTCAGCAGTGGGTCTGTTCCAGAGTCAGCTGGAACTGTCTTTGCCTAACATGGGGCAGCTTTTGGCATCTTCTCAGAAAAGTCCCCACTGCAGCTCCCCTTGCTAACAAACCCTTGCTGTGTAAACCCCATACCACAGAGGTACCACTAATGTAGCACTAGGAAGTGCAGGGGCAAAAAGTAAACTTTTCTGGTTTTAGACTTAATGGGATTCACCATTGCTGCATAACAGTCAATAAAAGACAGGAGAGCTTTCAAGGTGAGTCTGGAACTATGTTTGGGCTGTGTACAGTTCACAGCATGCCTTTTGTTTTATTTTTGATATTATTAGGATGCAGTAGGTAGCAGTAGTGCTAACTGTGTTCATACTGTCTCTTCAAGGTACTTTGCTTTTATCTGAGTGGCAGGGGAAGGAAGCTGGTACCCCAGTGTTTTGCCTTCATGTTGAGGCAGCAGAGACATTGCTTTTATTTATCTATGTATTTATTTATTAACTGGCCAGATGATAAGGAGACTTAGTTTTAAATTATGGTAAGAGAATAGAGGTTTAGAGGTTGGATTAAGGAGGTGCTCAGTTGCTGTGGTTGAACTGAAATTCACACTTAAACCTTTTGACTATAAAAGAGTGAAAGCAGATTTAAGAGACATGTCCATGGTGAAAATAATCCTCTAAAAGCAGGATCTTTCTGTGTAGAAAAGCCAACCTTCCTTGGATAGCTTTGGACTATGGGCATTGCTTCTTTCTGTAGACTCCATCCTTCATGCTCTCCTTCATGTTGATTTTGAAAACTGGATGTAATTATACCTTGGGTTTTAAAAATCCATGTGCTTTTGAAAATCCAATTAAGGGAAGAGGTTCCTGTCTTGTGAAACCTTGCATTTTTTAACAAAGAGGATAGGTTTTCAGGGTTTTGTTTGGCTGGAGTTTTATCGCTTTTTTGAGCTTGAAATGGAGCTAGGCATCCAGCTTTTGGGAAGGAATTTTGAAAGGATTTTGGTTTTAAAACATCCTGTTGATCTAAGTCATGTTGTTAAAAGACACAAAGGAAGGAAGAGTGTGGTTTCTGTTATTTTATGTGTCTTTTCACATGCCCACTGCCACCTGTATCTCAGTTTTACTTCGAAAATTTATATCCATATCTTGGTACACTGAGTCACTAGCTCAAGACTTTAACTCACACAATAGCAGAGAAAGTGGTATTTACTTCCTACAAATCTTCTCCAGATAAGGATCATTGAATGTATATTCTTATGCAGATCTAAGTAAGAATGTTTAGTAGGTACTTAATGTAATTTGAAGAATCACTCTGTTCAAAGTGCCTACTGATGAGCTTAGGGAGGCAGGTTAGAAAGTTCAGGCTAAAGTTATGTTGCATTACTTCAATTGGTTGCTAGACAGAGTAGAGTCTAGGTTGTATAGAAAAGTTTTGTCACGTAACTTTTGACTCTTGCAGATATTTTATTTTACATAAGCAAAATAAGCTCCTGTTCTGTAAAGTGGACTCTAGATAAAGGAAGAGAAAATCACTTAGTGCTTGTACAGATGGTGAGCCTTTTGGAGACAGTGCAATGCTTATGAGATATCACAGCAGACACACGACATAGTATCAGCTCTCCAGAGCCATGGAAACTGTGGTTTGCTTGTTCCTGTTTGAAATGTGATGTTTGCAACATAACCTGTGTTGCACCAGCTGTGAAAACCAGTTTCTATGCAGGGTCTTTTCAAGCAGTTAAAACCAGCCCCTGCCTTGCCCTGAAACACTGCTTTAGGAACCATTACTGTAACAAAATTAGGGTGTGTGCAGGGGTAACTTCATGTTCTTTTCATTCTTCTTAAATGATGACCTTACCTTGCTGTGGCATTTGGTGTGCAAGCACCCTGGTGTGCTGTGAACCACTGTGTACATGGTCCCATAGAAATGAGGTGGGATTCCATGGGCTTGAAGCTGGCTGTAAGCTGAAAGTATTTCACTGAATTGGGTATGTGCAGTGATTTTATGATACTGTATCTTGTCTGGAGAAGATTTGTGGGAAGTAAGTACCACTTTCTCTGCTGTTGCGCAAGTTAATGTCTTGGGTTAGTGACTCAGTGTTACCCAGTGATGGTATCTCAGGCTTAATGACATTTAATGTTGCTTCTCCTTTTTATTAAGTTTCAGGTTTTGGGATCATGTCCATGTAAAAGCAAAACAGAAATTTTTCCAGTTACAGCAAAAGAATTTGAAAAAAACCCTTGTGTATCAGTGAAAGCCTGAAACTCTGAAGAGGAACAGATCTTTCACAGAGAATAAATGGAGCCCTTTATTTTTAAGCAAAGCTTATAACTTGGTGAAGACCAGATGCTTGGTTTTTTGTACACAGATTGGCAGCCAGCTGTTACTTTGATTCAGTTTTTATTTGTGACTGATTTATAGTTACACCCAAATAACTTCAATAACATCAGCTAATTATATTTTTGTGTTGTTTCTTTCTTCTTCTTCCAGGGTCTAGTTTCAAATTTAACTCTTGCTCAAGATATACTTGTTGGATGGGAAATCTATCCTCTAGACATAGATGGAGCAGTGAATTATGAGATTATTTCTCCCCTTCATCACCAGAAGTCATCTGATGTCAAAGCACTAAGTTATGAAGTACCTACATTTTACACTGGTACTCTTTCAATTCCTGGAGGGATTCCAGACTTGCCACAAGACACCTATGTTAATTTTCCTGGTTGGACAAAGGTACAAGTTTTTTGCTTTAAAAACCTCAAAGTCCACTTAGAAAGCTACTGAAACTTCTATGGACAATCAAAGTCCACCTCTCTTAGATGGGTAGAAGTTGGTCATAGAGGTGGGTGTCTCAAATTTATTTAAATTACTAAGAAATAGATTCTTTGCTTTAAGTAAATCTGGGGATAAAACATTAAGAAAAGGGAAACATATTCAAAAGATACATGGTGTTGATCTAGAAATTGGAGCATCACAAAAAAAACCCAAAACCAAAACAACTGAACCAATCCACCCAAGTTTTTCAACAGTGAGAAAGATTAACTGTCAGGCTGTTTAGAAGTGTTGCATTTGATTGTGAAGGGGTTTTTGGATCATATTTGAGGTGCTGTGTTAGGAACTATGGATCCTGTTGCAAAGCATAAAGAGTGTTGGACGCTGGCTGGTGGTATGCCACAGGTATGGATCTAATGCATGGAGAAGGTTACCTGTGCCTGGACTGAATGGATCAGGGAGTGCTGCTGTGAGAGGCTTGTGGGCAGATCTTTGCCAAAGGGAATTTCTCACAGGGTTGGAGTGTAGCTAGAGCAGGAAGGAGTGTGTTTTCACAGTGCCATGTCTGAAACCACCAGCATGCTGGATGGGTGAGGAGCAGCTCAGCTGCTCCTGGTGGGAGGCACAGGGAACAGTGTGTGCACTGAAGTGCTACTCTCTTGAAAGCCTAAGTGTTTAAGTCCAGGCTTTAGGGAAGTGCCAGTGTTAGGCAGCAAAATGTTCTTTTCTGAAACAATTAATTTACTGCTATTAAAATAAAGTAGGAGAAAGAGCTGCTTTTGATCTGTCTCCACTTTCAGTATTGTAGTAGTTAAAGCACTTCACAATATGCAGAAGTCTGTGATTCATTGCATGCTCTTGGTGTTGCTGACACTAAGCTTAGATGAGGAAGTCTGACTTGGTCCCTCTTCCTATATATATGCATGTCACACAGTTGCTGAATAAAATTGAAAAAATAGCTTTTTTTTCATGGCAACTGGAATCTTAGACCTTTTTAGTAAATTCTGTCACCCTATCAGTCATAAATCTTCAGGAAGCGAGGTGGCCGTACCTGCCAGTTGGCAAACTGGCATATTTAAAATGGCAAGGTAGTCCAAGAATTCTTAGGTACTGGTGGAAATCTTTTCCTCTGATCTATAGAAACCTCTGTTTTATGTAGTTTGTATACCCTGTAAAGCAGTCCTGGGGAGAGATTCCAGATGAACTTAAGCTTGGCTGTTGAATTTATCCTTCAAGTTTTATATGGATTGGACGAGAGTTTTAAGTAAGATACCTGGAAACTGAGACTTTCAGATAACTTTACAAATGAGCAAATAAATGCCTTTTAGGTAGATAGGTATAAATTCCAGTCACTGTATGTGGGCCTTAGTTCCTTGCATGGCACTGTGTAAATTGCTTAAGTGTGGAGTGGGATTCTTAACAGGGGTTAAAATTCACCTGAGTAGTTGAAAAACCACAGAAGTAGCACCCATCAAGAAAACTGAAAGTCCTGATGGTGGTTCTGCCTTTGCAAATGCAAGGAATATAGCATGAGGGACAGCCTGGAAGGAAAGGTGCAGTATTAACAGTCATGCCCTATGTTGTAGCTTCTTGCCTTCAATGCTTTTTAAATCCTTCAGTAGTAATAGAACTTACTCCATCCTCACATGAGGAATCATGATAACCTTAAGCATAATGCCACTGAGTGAATATTTAGATTTATTGGACCTTTTATTTCTTCAAAAGAAAGGAGGATTTGGAGTCAGAACTGTTCTTGTTTTCTGTGGAATTATGGGCTATATTTGCTGTCCCTGCTAAAGGAAATCTTGCTAGTGAAGATGAAGTTCCTCCCTCTTTTATTTTGTCTAGGGCATATTTATTAGAAGATATAATGTCATAATTTGCTTGTTTGGTACATGCAAATTCCTGACTGTGGAGTCTTTAGAAACTGCAGTGTTAATAAAGACGGTTTGGAGTTTAAGTTCTTAGCTTTACTGGAAAAAGCAGCTACAGCCAGTGACTGATTCAGATCAGAAACAGAGACCTTTCTGATCATATCTCCTGCATCAGAACTCTAGTGCAGTTGATTCCCACACTAAACACCTACTTCCCACAGGTTACTGTCATTCTCTGTGAGAGGAGAGCCACTGTCTAGTGGGTACACTCACTCAACCATCTTGTGTGTGGGGAGCTTGCATTCATACCATGTTTTCTTCTAAACCTACTACAGAAAGTATTGAGTTTGAATAAAGATAAACTTGATTTTTTAAAAAAAGCATTTGAGGTCAAGGTTTATTAACACCTTGGCAGAACAGTGCAAGATAGGATCTTATACCACGGAAGTGGATACAGAGGTGAAATAACTCAACTGCATTTGTATGTTACTAACTCCTTATAAAGTTTCTCTTGTAAGTTTCATAAAATTTATTTTCATAAATACCTGAAAAAAGAAACACTAGAAAAATACCACTTAAACAGCTTGAATGGCAATACTTGTTATATTACATTTGTGCTTCTGTAAATTGTGTTAAAATATTCTGATTTCAGCTATCCCAGACAGCTTTAGAAATCAGTGATTGCAGTAAAAGTCCTACCTTCCACTGATTCAGACAATTTTTTTATGCCATGAGTCTGGTTCTCCTCTGTGTTTTAATTATCAAAGGCCAAAGCAAGAGGGAAAAACATGGATGCAGTTATCTGTTTCCATCCCTCTTCTTGACACTAAACTCTTGCTTGATATACTGTGAAAGGACACTTTGGAGGAGTAAAAGCAAATTGTTTATGCAAATCAGAAGTATATCCTCCCTCTGTGTTGCTTAAGAACCAAGACTCAGCTCAGCTCTGTAGGAATCAGTTTACAGTTTTACTAAACATTCTGCAGCCTGCCAATTTATGGACTTTGGGAAAAATCTGCATTTATGTCACTTCAGTGTCTCTATATAGAAATTAATGTTTTGACTTTTTAACTTTTTTCCTTGCCCATTTATTTTAATCTTTTGAATTTAAGGTATTTGTGATTTTAGTACAGTATTTTGAGTTAGGAGTTCTGACCACCTCAACTATAAAAAGCAAGTTTAAAAATTTGTATGCCACAATTTCATTGTACTTAAAATAATACTAGGAGATCTCAAGGCTTTTAATGATTGTGTGTAACTACAACAGTACTTTATTGCAGTGTGATTTCACAAGTACTTTTGGCGACCAAGCTATTACAAGTAAAAGAGAGCTCTGAATTTCACGTGTCTAGACAAGCTGTATCTTCCCTTGAAATCACAGAGGAGGGACTACCAAGGTGGTTGGTGCAGTCTTATACTTGTACAGAGAACCATAAGAGCCTTATGATCTGCTTTTTTCTTCTGTGACTTCATTCTCCTTTTAACAATTAGCTTCAAGCAAATAGTTTTTGGATTTGTTCTGTTCTTAAACTTGGGGCAAAAATCAGTGCAAGGAGCTTGCAGTTGTTTTTCTAGTTATTGTCATATTTGGAATTACTACAGTATTTTACCACTTTCTTTTTAAATATTAGCAATGGCTTTAACTGCTCAGGGAATTTAGGTTCTTTTGACTGTCATTAGCATTTTCTTGTACAGATTTTCTGTGCTTGTGCTCAATCAAAGTGAAAGGTGAAGGGAGTTCAGTTACTATATCAAGAATGTTACGCTTAAGTCTATTTTGTCATTTCACCTCTGACAGCTTATTAAAATGTTGTTATTTTTTCTTTCTCTCTTAACAGGGACAAATTTGGATCAATGGCTTTAATCTTGGTCGCTACTGGCCAGCCCGTGGTCCTCAGCTGACCCTTTATGTTCCAAGGAATGTGCTTGTTGCCTCGGCGCCAAACAACATAACGGTGTTGGAGCTGGAGCGCTCTCCTTGCAGCGCCCAGGCGTGCGAAGTAGAATTTGTCGATGAACCTAATATCAATGCAACCCTGCTGCATGAAACTGATAAACCCCCACTCTTTGTTAGAGAGATGTGGACGAAGCATCTATAATGATTCGAGTATTTCTTTATCTTCCACCCTCGGTCCTTTGCTTCTCTTTCCCTAAAACCATACTGTGTAACACAGGGTCTTCAAAAAAAGGAAGTTGTTTAGTTGAGGCAACTTCTTAAATCCTTCAAAGATATATATTTTTTAAAAATCTCTCATTTAAATATTGAATTTCTTTTTAAAAATAAAAGCTGGAGCTTTGAAATTTGCCTTGGACTGTGAAATTGAACTCAACTGGAAGATAATGTTTTCATCAGCCTAGTAAAAATGTAGTCCTTGTACTCCACTTACACTGCAGTAACCTTCCTATGCTTTTATTTTTCACCATGTTTTGCAACTGGAGAGAGGAGCCTACAAAAGGTGTGCAGCCCCCACTACCTTGCTGGTTTCACTTAAGTGGACTGGTAAGTCAGAGCTGCCAGTAGACAAGACACTTTCAGCTTCCCTAATCACTTTATTAGAGTATCAACATCATTTTAGTTTCATTTGGCTTACTGTCAGCATTGAGTGGACCTCATTTTTTAATGCAAGTGACTTTCAGAAAATTTCAGTTGATTTCTTATAGGACCAGTGAGAAAAACTGTGGAAGAGAGCATTCAAATGCCAGCTGGTCCAAACAGCAGTAAAATGGAGTCTGCATCTGTCCCCTCTTGGAAAGCCAATTTACTGCTTCCCTATTGCTGTCTCTGAAGACTTAAAGTAAATTGATAAGTACAAAGACGTGTGAAATTTAGGCTGCTTTGGTGGAACCACAACCTCTGACTAACCCTGCCTGCAGAATGTGATTAAAAATGATGAATTTTTTCTTTATTCTTTTTGGTTTGAGTTGGTTTTTTTCTGGTTTGTTTGTTTATTTCATTTCTTTTTTTCCCCTATTGGTCATGGTGTACCTGCTTTTCATAGGCCAGCACCTTGGAAGTGGAATGCTTTAAGTTAAAGAATTTTATTTCTCTTTTAGTCATTAATTCACATCAATTCTTTTGTTCCAGTAAATTGATGGTCTTTGTAAGTGATTGATATTTGCAAAGATGCACAGTACATTTGACTTTTTGCAGACAGAATCTTCTTTTTGATTCTTGTGATTTTGGTGTCAGTCATGCAAATTCCATGGTATTTATTCCATGATATTTAAACAACAGAAGGTGATAAAATCAAGCATTTTCATAATCTGTGATTTCTTGGAATTTTGTCTGACATTATTAAAATGATTCTTTAAAGATTAAATTCTTGCTCTGTGTGTTTGAGAAGTAAAAAAAGGATGAGAGAATTATAAGCATTTATATTAAGAGAGAAATGCGATTGTAAAGTCTCTGTGGATGAGGAGTTATTCTTGTTAATGTCTTGTTTATTTTCTCTGTTATGAAGATCTGTACAAAGAAAAATGAAGCAGCTATGTTGAGCTGACCATATACTGGAGGTGCCACCCTTTTCTGAGATGGCCAGTGCAAGATCCTGGCTATTTCTTCTGGTGAGGACCAGTGCTATCACTGGAGAAGAGGCTGTAAAAGAGCACCACCCACTTCATGTCTGCTATGTGTCTGGCATGTTTGATGGGCTTTCAAAGGAGACAAATGTGGCTCATCCAGGACAGAGCAGTTCTGCTCTTAAATTCGACCTCAAATGTCAGTTCCAGGGTCTGAGGGCTGTGTGTTCCGTACCTAGACAGGCTTGATTCTTGGAATCCAGATTCCTGGATTCCAGATTTTTTTATTTCTTGGCACCATCCCTATGTAGAACCTGGAATGTACTCTGCATGCAATTAATTATCAAGTATTAATTACCTCAGAGTTAGGCCTTGAAAGTAAAGGATGAAACAGAATCAGTTTTTAACTGATGGGTTTTGTGGCTTGGAGTGTGCAGAATGACAGTACTATTCATGTATTGTTTAAGCTCAGTGCTGTTACAGCTGTATGGCAGTTAGTGCTGTGAGGGCAGTGGAACTCCTGGTTCTCACTCTAACTTCTTTACATCGTACTTGTGAAAACACAGTGTGATCTGTGAGACTTCACTTCTCACCATAACTGTGTAATATTACTAGCAGAAGGGCTTTGCATCAAGAATTATAAACATGTATCTGATTAGTTCTAAGAATAACAATAACAATAACAATGTGGAAAGAATGGGTTTAAAGTTTTTCAAGTAGTGCTCTAGATAGCTTTAGCATACTTGTCTATTTACTGCTTTCAGTGAAGTGGTCTCCTGTCTACAGAAAAGAGCTGAAAATTGTGGCCCTGATTCCTAATCCTCTTCTACCTACATGGAAACACTGCTGGAGATGTTATTTGACTATGCAGAAGGGAGGTCCCTGTGACAAAGGACCAGAGGACAGCTCTAGGAGGAACCTGTTGCCAGTTGCTGCTGCTTTACCAAGGATGTGTCTGCAGGTGCTGCAGCTGAGTGTTCTGCCCTGCCTGTGCCCACACTGGGGCACTGTGCCCACACCACATGCCTGGGACTTACCTCAGGTTTCCTAGCCTTGGCATGGAGTCCTGCTGGGGCTGTGATACAAAACAGGACAGTGTGGCATTTCCTCCTTTGCAGCCTCAGGCAGGTCAGTTATTTTAACCTGTCCTCAAATAGAGTTCAGCCATGTCTGAAGTGGAAATGTAATCAGAATTAAACCTTCTGACTGAGGGAAAATGAGTAAGAGAAGAGGAGCCATAGGGAGTTACCTGGCTCACTTTGACCCAGTAGGCAAGGCACTGGTGGGCCTCGTTTCAATTTGTTTTTAAAAGGCAAGGTGTGAAAGCATGGTCAGACCTCTGGCTGATATCTGTGGTGTAGTTGTATGAACTATTCCAAGTGCTGGAGTTCAGCAGGATGGTCCCTCTGGCGGAGCTAGCTGCCTCCTGAAGGCCTGGCAAGAAGGAATATTCTTAATGCTGAAACTGTGGGTCCTCAAATCTTTCCTGGTGCATCTCCTTGGGAATTTGCAAGTTCTTTTCTTACACAGGAGCTGAGTAATGAGTGCAGTGTTTTCTGATTTTGGCAGACAGTACAAGTATGGTATTTGGTTGTAATTAATAAAAACCAGAAGTTTTACACTGATCACTGATCCCCTCTGGAAGGTAGGCAGATGCTTGCAATTCTGTAGGAGGATGCCCTTTGAAATCTACCCATGGAGTAGCTGTAGTGGCTCAGCTTAGCACAGATTTTTTTTTTCAGCTCTGAAGTGGGGGTTTGTAAACTTAGTCTATAATCCTGTCTGTGCATGAATGAAAGCCTTTAGATGTGATTATTTGGGATGAATGAGCAAATAGAAGAACAAGAACTGGCTGTGCGCTGTATAGCTGAATTCTGTTTCTTAACTTATGTATGAGGCTCTTTCATAATGTAACTATCTTAGTGTTAGTCAATATTTTCTAGTCCCTGAATGACAGGATTGAGACTTGACCTTGTCCTCCTTTAGACTCTCTGTGCCTTTTGTAATTTTCTGGTGCAGACAGCTCTCCAATCTCCTGCTATCAATCTCTTTGGGAGCTTCACAGTGCCTGTTGTTTTCTTTTGCGGTTTTTGGGTGAAATACTCATTTTTTGTTTGCACAGTTTGAATACTTGCAGGAGTGACTAGAAATAATCCTTCTGCCTGGACAGCAAGCGCTATCCACCTGACAGATGTGTGTCAGGTGTTCAGAAATGACAATTACAGAAGGATAATCCTGTGGTTAGCAGTGTGCTCTGAAGGAGGTGATGCTGTGATTGTACAGAATGAGAAGGTGACAACATTTTAACAAATACATGGTGAAAGGTTTGTAAGAGATGATCTAGCCCTATTTCTCTCTATGCTGAGGCAACATCATTTGTATCTTAAACATTCTCAATGTGTTTCTTTAACCTAGCCTTCAAGATTTCTTGTGATGAAGACTCCATTCTTTCCTGGGCAAGTTTTTCCAGTGTTTACTATTGGGAAACTTGTTAGCAGTAACCAAAGCCATCATTGCTGTACGTAAGCCAGTTATCACTTTCACTGTCCACAGCCAACACAAAGTGTGTATTTGTGCTCTGAGGCTGTTTTGTGCCCTCTCACTTACTTTCTTATCTCTCTTTTAACTTATTTAGAGACATTTTAAGAGGTGCAGGGTAACACAGAAGATTTAGCAAGGATGTGGAAGGGCAACCAGCTCCTGAATAACTTGGTCCAGGTGCTACAGCATCTCTTTTTGATAGAAATTACTGAGTGGCAAGAAAGTTGTCTTGCAGACTGGGACTTAAAGGCATAGCACTTAACCTCAAAGTCCTGGCTGGGAGCTCGTGTGACAGAAGAAACTGGAAACTGCAAAAGAATGGGGTCTGCTTTGGTGGTTCTCCTTCAATGAGAAGGCAAAACTAGGCAGAAATAGATTATCCTAGAACTTGATGTCATGGGCTGAATGGAAAAATGTTGGAAAACTACATCACAAGGATCTTTCTTATGCTTTTGCTGCATAAATTGTGTATGTTTAAAAATCCCTTTTCAGAAGATATTTCCTGTTGCTTGTTACGTTATCAATTATGGGAGTAGTGACCTTCCCTGCTCTGGGGGAAATGTTGAAGGTCTGTGTTACCTCAAGCCATTTCACAAAACCAGAGCTTGTTTCAGGTAATGCAATCCCCTTTCACTAGGATATATGGTGTGGCCAAGGAAATTGGGATATATTTAAGAACTCCTGTTTTGGGCTTTAGCACACACACCTGTCCCTCAGGAGACAAGTATATGCAGAGCTCCAAAGCCAGGGTCTTAGGAAGGTCCCACATTTAACTCCATAGAGTTGGACTGGGAAGCACAGACTTGTTCCTGAGACTCCCCAGCACAGTTTGATAGCAGACCCTGTGCCAGCATCGTGGTAAGACAGTTGTCTTGCACTCTGGTGTTGTGCTTACAGCTGCATGATCGTAATTTAGCCTTTTAGAATCTTTTGGTAGACAAGAGATGGGAAAAAACCGGCACCCTTATAAAAATTGAGAATTGAGTTTGAAACTCCAACTGGAGGTGCATTTGTTAAGTAGAGTGGATGTGTTGAATATCAGTGCAAATTCAGTAGGAATATCTAGGCAATATCTATCATCTGAAAGGCTTTTCCTGTTTTGTTTTTCACTGTAAGTATATGCACTATTTTATTAAACTTAGGGCTTCTGTAGGGCTCATGCTTCTATACTAATATTAACTGAGCATTTTCAGTGTTTGTAAATGTGGGCCAGAGCACAGATCTGGGTCAGAGTGGACAGATGCCTAGCAACTCATCCCTCTGATGCTGTTGCTAAGAAATTCTTACCTCTTTCCTGTTTAATTCTTCCTGAACTCTTGCTGGTTCTTCCTCTCACAGTAGGGAATTCTTATGTGTAGAGAAACTGAAAAAATTTCCTTCAATATGTCTTTATTTGTCAAAATGGAGTTGATCTCCAATCCTTCCACCTACCCATTGGCAGTTTGCAAGTTGGATGAAGATGCCTGTGCATCCAGCCTGCTTATGCCTGTCTCCTTTCTTTCCAATTTCATTCAGAGGTTCCTTTTCTCAAGTTCCCCTTGGTCAGGTGTACAGAGTGAACACTCTTTATGGATCCCTAGTCTAAATTTAGCCAGATGTCTGCCCTGGCTGTGGGCTGGTCCAATAGCACTGTCCAAAGCACTTGCCCTGGGAGAGGGTGAACTGCTGTTGTGTCTTGTGGCTGTGGGATCTGGTTTTGTTCCTGTGCTACGGGTGAAGGGGCTGTCCAAAGCATAGGATGAGGAGAAGGAAGAAAAAGAAAGTGATAACTTGCTTCTAACCTTCCTCATGCCTTGCCTGTTGCTGAGCTTTAGATCTTTCTTCTGTTTGCTAAAAGTGTTGGTTGCTCTTTTCACAGCAAGCAGAAATGGAATAACATAGAAACTGTGCAGAAGAAAGTCTTTTCTTGAGTCTTCCATGTTAAATTCTTTTTCTGGATGTTTGAAACACTGCTGTACCATCGAGGCTTCCTGGAAGACTTTAAACTCTGAGAGATGGGTCTGGATCCTGCATACACTTTACATGTTTTCTTTTAAGCTGTTTTGCTTTTTCCCCCTCAATTTTAGGATGTGGTCTGTACTAATAATAAATAGGTAAATTCAGTGTGCTGAAGAACCCAAGAGCCTTATACTGAACTCACAAGGTGTTAGCATGATTTCCTGCAAAACACTCTCTGTTGTCTTCTGCATCCCCTTCTGTGTTGCTTTGCTGGTCCTTTGATCCAGAGCAGTATCTACTTCAGAAGCTGAAGTCAAGACAATGTGGGTCTTTTGACTGTGGCCAGAGACACTTTCAGATGTGACTTTGTTTAAAGCACTGAGTCCATCTAGCTTGTGCTGAAGTAGAGGAAACTTTAGCAGAAGCAGCTAGCAGCAAGCTGCCCATTTTTAACTTTTTCTATTCTAACCCCTCAGGTCAGTTTGCTTTGATTCAAAGGCTTCAGAGGTGCTGGGGAAAAAAAACCCAACCAACAAAAAAAAAAAAAAAAAAAAAGATCCTGTGTGGATTAGCTAAATTTTTTACTCTTCTTAACGTCTTTTACTCTGATAAGAGGGACGACATACTGTGACCACCCCAAAACTAAGCTTTTTCACCCATCCTAGGAAATAAGGAGAACATGGACAGATGCCAGTAATTTAGATGCAAGAGCAGACACTACTTATGCTGAAATGAGCCAGGAGGCTTTTTGTTGTGGTTTTGTTTTTTTCTTTTAAATTCTGAAAAACTCAGTCGATGCAAAGATACTGAAAAAGAGATCACAGTAGTAGCAACCTTGACTTTCATGAAAGCTGTTTCTCCTGTTCCTGTAGGTACAGTACAAAGTGCTGTAACTGTGGATGTTTAAGCACTGTGAAGCTACAAGCTAAAAAGAATATTCAGTGTTACAAAGCATGATTTGGATTTGAAGCCTAGTGAGGACTGGGGAAAGCATAATAATATATTGGATAAAGGGTGGGTTCTTTTTTGGTTCTGATTTTCTGTTGGTTTTGCTTTCCTTGGTTTTTTGTTTATTGGCGATTTTTTTTTTCTTTTTAAACTAAGGAGGTTGGCATTGGAGAGGGGAAGGAAAATAATTTCCCCTTCTGGTACCTCCAGCTACAGGCTGTGGCCTTGCACCTCACTAAACTGTCAAAGGTGAATGATGCTGAGCTCTGTAGTTTTCAGATTTCTTAGCTACAAGTGGAGAATCTTTACATGAAAGAAGGAAGGTGAACTGTAGTAAAGGTTCAGCTTCCCTGGCTGGATGTACAAAGTGGGGAAAATTAATCCAAATCCTAATAAAATCTGCCTAACTGCAAGAATGGGCAATGTCCATCAGTACCAGCACTGCTGGTATTTGCTCCCCACCTGCTCATCACCATCTTGTCTTTCATTTTATCTGAGCAAGGTAGAAACCATGCTGGTTCTGTCAGTCATTGATAGGCATCCTCTATTTTCAGTTCACAAAACAGTAAGCTGGATGATCTCTGGTTTGCTTTCACTGTGTTTGCTGGTGAGCAAGCACCTTCTCTGGACACATAGCCGTGCTGTTGTACTTCTCCTGCAAGGTGAGTGAAAGACCCTTCAGAGATTCCCAAAGTTTCTCCTCTCTCTCAGTTTGTTAAGGATTTGGCACAGCTCACAAGAACCCTTTTGCCTCAGAGGCTGAGGGCTTTAAAAATACACAAAGATCAGTTCATTTTTTTTGTTGCATTTGATCTCTTTATCTCATTTAGTAGTACTTTGTTTTTTCACATAAGAATAATGGCACTGAGTTTGCCTAAGGTCCATCTAGCCCAGTATCTTCTTTTGAAGTAGAGTATATCAGATAATCTTTTGAGTTTCAGGACTTGAAAACTTAAGGTGAAATCTTTTTTTCGTGCAAAGTTGAGCAAGAATTTCAGTGTTTTTAAATTCTTTTCAGCACAACAGACTCAGACTTTGCTGATTCAGCTGCTCACTTGCCATGACTCAG
Source organism: Fringilla coelebs (assembly GCF_963513975.1). Taxonomy (NCBI): domain Eukaryota; kingdom Metazoa; phylum Chordata; class Aves; order Passeriformes; family Fringillidae; genus Fringilla; species Fringilla coelebs. Next base: position 109,261,876 of record NC_140028.1, on the reverse strand, counting down.
TTTGCAAAAATAACACCCCAAAACTCTGAAGTTCATGCTCTGCAAGGCAAACTGGAGTACAGCAATTGAAATAATTTAAAAGTATGAGTTCAGTTCAACAGCCTTGGTTGGTGCTCCATAGTGTTTTCTGATTTGGGAGGTTGCTCATTTGTTGTCAGGCTGTAGACCTTTTGATGCAAAATTTTGATGCTGGTTTGGCTTTGAAAGAATGTTCCTATCCTTTCTTGTTAAGTTCTGTTTTTTCCTGGTACCTGTTTTAGTGAGTTCATGCAAATTGGTGAAACCCCCTGCTGATTACAAATGTCAAAACCCCAGTTAAATTGGGCAAGCAAGTGAAAAAGAGGTAGGGGTTTAGTCTTCAAACCTTCATGGTTCAGGACAATCACCCATTGGCTGAGAAATGTTTGGAAGAAATTGCTTAAAACCGAAGACTTGTGTTTAGAATAATGCATTTATGAAGTTGTTTTCATCTTCTGTGGAAGGAGATTAAACTTTCTGGGCTGTGAGTAGATGACAGTGCATGGTTCTTGATGTCTTGAGACAAAGCAAGAAATCTAGCAAGTAATAGACAGATTTTTGTTTCTATAATACTATCTAATTGTAGTACTTTTCATCTGCAAAATGCCTTGTTTTACAAAGGAGGGCAGAGTTTTGATTTCTATGTGGCAATTGCAAGACTCAGATTGACCAACATCCCTTGCAAAGCTAAAAGTCAAACCTCAACAGATTTTGTTTGTTTGTTTTCAGGGAGAAGTATAGGACTGGGGCTCTACAGTCTGGTTTGGGTATATTAACTCAGATTGAGAGGTACTGATATGGCTGGGTTACTTCTGCCTGGCTGAAGTCTGCACCACCATGATAAGGAAGCCAGTGTAGATGGTGGAGGGCGTTTAGTAAGGCGGTGTTAATGAAACATGGGGGTTTTTCTAAACATGGCCATTATCTGCACAAATACAGCTGGTGCCAATTGCAATCTGCCCCTGTCCACCACAGTCTGTCTGTGTGGGACTCTGCATTTGCAGTCACAAAGGAGAAACAGACTTTCATTCAAATGTCACATCTGACTGCTGAGTCTGTACGAGGTCTCACCTACTGGGTCCTCAGCTGCTGCTCTCGTGCCATTCCCTGACCAGGCAGCTGGGGCTTTTGTTGTGAAGGATCCCACTGATTTTTTTTTTTAAGTTCTTTTTTTTACTATTTCATTTTGCTTTTGCAAAAGCAGTAACTTCATGGAATCTTGTGACTTCAGGTCTAGAAAACATGGCAGAATTTTTTAAGTCTAAAATTAACAATGATACGGGCTGCCGATTTGTTCCATTGTTGGGCAGTGTCAGCTCTTCCACAGCTGCCTCTGTACAATTAATTGACAATTATAGATGGTTTTTTTACATTTCTATAAGAACCTGGAAGCCTCTATATACCTGCTGAATTATGCTGGTATCACAATTCAAGAATTTAGCATGTGCCCTCCTGAAAATTCAGGTCACATTCAGTTGTATCTTATTATGACTGAGGTCTTCATCATGAATTACCTTAGAGAAAAGGTGGGCTGTTTTTCTTCCCCCCTGTTTCTGACACTATTAATAGTTGCTCTGCCTCTGTGCAAACCCGTTCCTGGAATTAAGAAAAAAACCAACATGCAAATTAAAATTCAGCAGAATTTGCGTATCTAGTACTAACCTTGCTTTTGCAGTCTCTGACGCAAATTGTAAATAGTTATCACTTAAGAATTGACCTTTCATAATGCTAACATTATGTTTGGTTGTTTAAATTTTATTCACAGTCTCATGTTGATGGAGTCTATAAAATACTGTAGTGTTTTACACTATAGGCAGTAGATTAAAAAAAAAACCCACAGGAAAAAAATTCCTACTTTTGTACAGTAGTCTTCAGCACTCATCACTTCACTGAAATTTTGCTTCTAATGCTGGCTTTTTTCCTAAGTTTTGGTACATTCCTATGGACATGTGTAATAAGCTACTTATTGAGCAATCTGGTGGATTTATTCTATTTAAGTTGTTTAAGTGTGTTAAGGAAGACAAATCCTTGAATTTTTTTCTACAATTTTTAGTTACGTGAGGACTTCTGAAATTATTTCCCCCATCAGAATAAAATTATAATAAAAATTCAGAGCAGAATTAATGAAATACTTTGCTTTGGTAATGTTGACAAATAGGCATGACTTACTCTAAAATAGTTTTAATGTGAAGATTATAAAAATGTGGAGGGAATTTTAGGCTAAAAGGTGTTTATCATTACCTAATGCACCCACCATCAAAAATTTGCCCTTTCCATATTTTCTTTGAGTCATAGAAGTATTTGGGTTGGAAGGGACCTTTAAAGGTCATCCAGTCAGACTCGCCTGCAATGAGCAGGGACATCTTCATGAAACTGCCTTATCTAAAGGAAAACACTCTGTGGTGTTGTGACAAGACAGGCATCCCACTCGTGACCTCTGTGTGCAGAGAACGTGAGCTTAAGCCAGTGAGGAAGTGAATGGATTGACATGTGAATGGATTCCATGTGACTGTGGAGATGAGGAGGTGGCATGTGAGATTCATGCAAAAAGCCAGAGCAGCAGCAGACAGACACCAACCTTCCCGTGGGAGATTTTGGAGGTTCCCTAACATTTCTGAGGAAAGGAAGCGAGTAGTGAGTGACCTGCATGATGCAAGGGTGGACTGGTAAAGCCGAACTGAGGAGAAAACAGCCAGAATCTTTGTTTTCCTAAACCCTTCAGCCCCTTCTCTGTAGGATTGGGGAGTTTTGTGTGACACCTCATACTATGGGTTTCACTGTTCTAGGAAGCATTAACAAGATTCTTGATAGTAAGGGCAGAGCTGTTCTCTGCAGCTTCTCAGTGCTGTTTGTCTGCAGGGCCTGCAGAACATGTCATTGCTCCCTGCAATCAACCAGACATACTTGCTTTCTGTTACCAGTGCTTGTGAATGAGCAAAAAGGGTGTAAGCAACAGCAAAATCCATCCTTATATTCCTTCTATGCACTTTTTTGCAGCTTTCCCATATAGTTTGATAGCAGAGAAGGCAAGTCACTCACTCAGCCTGCAGTCATGGTCTTGCTTGGGGTCCAGTTTCAGTTTACCAGTTATAAGCAAGTACAGAGATGTGTTGTGGTTACAGAGATGTGTTGTGGTCGTTCCTCACTTTGATTAAGAAGATTTTGTGTTACTATGAGCCAGTTCTGCTCTCTCTGTTTGTGAGTAATGGTGACAGATTAAATGCTAGGGAGGGTCTCTCTCTTCCATTGTCCTTCCCAAGCCACAATACTTCTATGGAGGTTTTTTAGGGAGTGCAAAGTTCCTGTGCAAAAGAAACAAATATGCTTTTCATGCAGGGATGTCCACCCGTTGTTCCCATCACTGTCCCAGATACAAAAGTCACTTCCTGAACCTGGCTGCTTGGACCTTCTTGGAAATGCTGATTGTATGCCACTAGTCTCTCTTGAGAAGAAGCGTGCCTTTTGTAATGTCAATTTTCATTCATTCTCTGTTGTCTTAAATGTTGCTATCATCACCAAAAGTATTTTTTATGAGCATATTTTATCTATGGAAAAAGATCTGATTCTTGCAGATCAGATTCTTGATTACTTGCCATTGTTGTTAAATGCAAGCAAGCAAAAATCTTGGAATTTAAAAAAATTCTTAATGCCTTAGTAGTTTTATTTTGCAACACTTGAATTCACAGAGCTTGCATTATGCAGTTGCAGAGCTACTTATACTGGATGTGTTCTGTTACTTGTTTTGAAACAAGAAAATGAAACCCAGAGAAACTTCAACCCTTCAAACATGACTTGAAAAATATAAAAAAAACCGTTAAAAAGTACAAAAACAAAAGGAGTATGATCCATTGATAAGTCACATATTTGGGCTACATTAATATGGAGGACCTGATTTTGTTGGCCTGGAACAGATAAAGAGCATCTTTGTTTTTGAGCTTTATTTCTGTGAGAAGTGTCTTTGACTCAATCAATGACTGTCCCATAAGATGGGATTTTGTTACTTTTGTGATGGATGTTGCTGCTGGATAACTGTGAGAAAGAAAATCATCCTGGGAGCTTCTAACTCGGTGTCTCCTCAGTGGTAGGGCTCACTGCTTTAGGACTGATTTCTCCATGATTGCCATTGGCACTTGCTGTGTCACAGTCAGATGACTGAGATACAACCATCACTCCTTCTCCTTTGGTCTTATCAGTTATACAAATGCTACAAATCTCACCACTATTGTATCATTTCCAGTCTCCTCCTTTCATGACTGGAGTAGCAAAGTTGAACTTTCAGTAGGCATTGCCTTAAGCACTATTTTAATTATTATTTTGATTGATATTATTAAATGGCCCTGGATTTCTAACTGGAAATCAGGTCAGATGGAGATGTTGGCATAAGAGACAGGATGTGATGAACCTGGTCTCTGGTTGTCTTAAGAGAGAGATGTTGGATAAAACTGCAAAGAATTAAGAGCTCTTGCAGGAAAGTGTGTGTGATGTAGATCCCTACTGGCAGTTTAGAAGCATCCTGGTCACAGAGGAGGACTCTGGTGCCTGTGGAATTGTACTCCCCTTCAGAGCAGGTGTGCAGAGCTGGGACAGTGACAAGCAGTCACTGCTGGCACAGTGCTGGGACAGTGACAAGCAGCTGCAGTCTAGGAAGAAGAATTGCAATTCCTCACTGGCTGTCAGACTGAGAGGAGCAGATTGTCTGGGAGCAGGCTGCTGGCCACAATGCTGCTTCTGCACAATTAAAAGGGGTAAAGCTGTTCTCCAGAGTAAATAGGAGTAAATGTGTAATTCAGCTTTTTGTTTAGGGAGTGACTGTGGTGGCCTAAGCACGCTATGAAAACCAATCAACTTGGTATCTTTTCATCATTATTTGCATTTAATCTAATTAGCTGATTTCCTCCTTTGTCTACCTTTCTGTGGCTGCTTAGCATAACTGAAGAGAGGATGCAGGGTGGCCTTCTGAGGAACCTTGATGTAAAAATGTGGCTTTAAGAATGAGTCAGCTCTGTTTCACTCAAATGTCTATCCATCATCTTTCATGGTTCAGTGGGTTTGTACATATATTCTTCATTGCTGGAAACTCTTGTTCAGCTAAAATAACACCTTTGTCAAATGACATTTTGAAAATCCCTACTTTATTTCTGTCTCTATTAATACTATTATCTCGTCCTTTCTCATCAGCAGATTTCAGAACCCTCTCTCAAAAGAGGAGTGGCATTGTCCACTGCAGCTTGGTGCGTGTGGGCTGGGGGTTTGTTCAGGTGACAGAGGAGGAAGCCACCCATGTTCAATGAGCTCCAGCCTCAGGACCTGATTTCCTGAACCCATCAATTTACCTTGAGCTCCTCTTTGCACCCAACGCAGCAAAGCTGCTCAGAGCTCAACTTTCGGCTCAGCTTTCAGCTCAGCTCCGTTGCTTGTCCAGCACACACATTGAGCAGCTGTGGATATTACTGGGAGAGCTGGAAGAGGCTATTTGACACAGAGGAGCAAGACAACATTTGCCTGGGAGGAGTTCTAGCTGCACCAGGCCCCCTCTGCAGCAAGGGAAACGTGCACAGGCCATGGGGTGCAAAGCTGAGCGGTGACATGAGGCACATTTGGGGTTTGTGTGGGAGAAGGGCTCTGCCCGCACTGGCTCTGTTTGTGGCATTGCTGCATGGCTGCTGGGTGCACCCCATTAATTCCACAGCATCCTCCCTCACCACAGAGTTCTCCCAGACCTGGACCTGCCTGCAAGACATTCCCTGATACCACTTTTTGCCCTGGATGTCTCTCACATCACAGCTGTCAAGAGCCTTCAGCTTGCTTGTTCCTTGTTGACCCTCAATCTTGCCAGCCCAGTGCAGGCAGCCTTTCCCTTAGTCTGGAAAGCAAGGGCAATTCTTGCTGACTAGAGGGATCACAGAGCAAGAGAAAGGAAAAAGAGGCTGCAGTGGAAGCTGTCTGGCTTCCAGGGTAGTCTGTGCACCAGACAAGTGCATAGCTCAGCAGTTCCCAGTGCTTCTGCTGGCAGCATCACCTGCTGTGAGGATGATGTGCCATGCCACCTTGGGATGTTATGATGGCTTCAGTGTCATCTGTGAGAATTTGAAGCACCTCACACTTTATATTTGTCTTCCTTTTAAAAACAAGTGATGGGTGGCATAACCCACTCTTTCTATCAGTCTTTCCCAAGTGATTTACATAGTGGATTCTAAGGTTTTGAGTATTAAGAATTTATAGTCTTTTTCTTGAAAACAAAGGCTCTCTCTTAGTTTGAGTAATGCCTTCCACAGCTATTATTATCTGTATTAATGCAGATTCTTGCTTGTCATCCTCAGCAAACTGCAAATGGTAGTGCATTCCCAAAGTTATGATGGATATATGTGTGTGTGAGATTTAAGTGTACTGCATTTTATTTTCAGTCTTGTATCATGAGAGAGGTCACATGGAGATGAGTTTTCACTTAGAAACATCTCTCATTTAGAGTGAGCACATGAGCACAATGGCACTACAATATTTTTACATTTCTTCCTCAGCCCTTTCCTGAGGCATTTTAATGCCTTGTTTGCTCTTTGTAGCCTTGGCTGAATGCTGAGAGGCACTTTATTACTGACAGTGTAAGAAAAGAATTCATCTGGTTTAGAGTAAGAAATCTGAATTGTTGTTGTCCAGCAAAAAGACACACCAGAAATATCTTCTAATACATATTTTTCAACTCTCAATTGGTCTGCCACCACATTACTGATTTTTTGCCTCTTTTAAAATCATTTTTGTGCCAAAATCTAAACACTGCTGTGTGAGTTTCCTTCCTGTTACAGATTTCTGATGAATTAATATCCTGTGAGCAGCTACTGGGGTATCACACTGCTTGCATTTTACTGTTATCAAATGCAAGGATTCTATGTGTGGTTTCTAAGCTGTACACAATCTCTGATTTTACTTTCTTTTGTTTTGCCAGATACATCTCCAGTGAATGAAAATCAAATTTTGGGGTTAAGTACTTTTGGAAGAAAGGACATTAATTTTAAAATATATGATTTTAACCAAGATGCTTCAAATTTATTCACACATGCTGGAAAATAAGTTTTTTTAAAATGCTTTTATTCAAAAATATTCAAAATATTTTCCATTTAATTAAAATACAGAAGAGCTATCCTGAATGACAGTGATAAAGTAATTCAAAATGCCTATATATACACCTACATATAGGCACATATGTCAACCTGAAAGAAAATGCACCTCCAATGAAAAGTAAAGGCTTTGCTTTGAGTCTTTGTGCACATAGAGAATATATTTTGTGCTTGTTCTTAACAACAGGAGATATATCACTCCCTCTGAAACGAAACATTTAAAAGTAGCAGGTACTACTAATAGCTGCCTAAGAGTCACAGGTGAACAAGTCCTACACAGATCAACTGCAGAATAAAAACGTACGGTTGCAATCATCCTTCTTGGGTACATGAATATGTTTTCCAAGTGCCTGTGCTGATGACAAGGTGCTGTCTCACCTCTGCCCCTCCATGCAGGCCAATGTCTCGATGCTGGTGACAAAGAAGCCGCGCGGTGCTTTGCACAGAACTGAGCAGTGATTTGTAATCACAGCAGAGGAAACTTGCATCCTCACGTTCCACATTTGGGACACCTTCTGTCGGAACACTGAGAAAATCTAGAGGCACAAATAAAGCTGAAGTAAGTAATTATCTGGCACTAGCTTATTGTTAAATGTGTCTGCATTTGCTTAGCTTTTCAAAGTTCCTGCTTTTCAAAGTTCCTGCTGTTGTCAGTTTGCTTGCTGCTGAGTTCAGTGGCTGGTCTGAAGTGTGTTACAGAGCGTCTTGGTCCCCTGTAGACTGTGTGTGGAACGAGCTGGTAGATTCAGTGTGGTAAGAGATGTGAACTCCACACCACTTGCAGAAATACCCTGGTAACTGCCAGTTCCTAAAGAGCATCTTCAGGTACTTCTTAAATTTCTCCCCCATGAAGAAGTAGATGACTGGGTTGAGGCAGCAGTGAAAAAGGCCGAGGATTTCCGTTACCTGGAAAGCATAGTCCAGATTCCTGCTCACTTGACAGTCTTTAATGACTCCCAAAAATTCCAGCAGTTGTAAGAAAATAACAATGTTGTAAGGGGTCCAAAAAAAGAAAAACACAATCATGACAACAAAAATCATCTTCACAGCCTTATTCTTTTTGTCATTTCTACAGTGAACTAATGTTTTAATGATCATGGAGTAGCAAAATGTCATAATTACAAAAGGGATTAGGAGCCCTAAAATGTTGACTTCCAAAGTGGAAAAAAGCTTCCATGCTGTGAAATTGCCTGGAAATCTCGGCTTGCAGGTAGTAAAATTATGTTCATTAAAAGACTCTCTAAATACAAGCTCGGGGACTGAGGCTGAAAGAGCTACTAGCCACACAACAAAGCTAGTAATGAAGCCATGGAAGGTGGTCCTTGCTTTCAAGGAAAGCACTGCACGAACAATTGCCAGGTATCTGTCTATGCTCATAAGCATAATAAAAAATATCCCACTGTAAAACCCAACCAGGTAGATCCACGAAATGATTTTACACCAGGGAGTTCCAAAAACCCATTGGTCTACTGTGAAATAAGACCAGAATGGCAAGGATAAAACGAAGAGCAAATCTGAGATGGCGAGGTTTAGCAGGTACACATCAGTCATGCTCTTCAGCCTCTTGTATTTGAAGAGGACCATGATGACCAGAATGTTTCCAGCGAGCCCGACCAGGAATACCAAGGAATACAGAATGGGTAGGAAGGAGGCTGCAAACCTCCTGACGCCTTCTTTACTGCATAGTTTCGGAGCATCGTAATAACTATCGTAATAGTCATAAAAGGTCGAGGGTTCGACTTCAAGGGACTCTGTACTTGAAGAAATCATGTTTTTCCCCCAGTTCTGAGAAGGGAAGAATATAAAAATGTCAGAATATAAAAATGTCAGTGACTTTCAGTGCGTCAAGACCGCATGGTTACTCCACAAACCTGAATCATGAGTGACAGCTCAGGACACGACTCACTGCAGGTTCTCAGACATTATGTAAGCATTATGGGATGGATGCATGTGCACACTCGAGCAAGGTATTGTCCTTAGCATGCATGTGTGTAAGCTATGATATTTTCTGAAAAATCCTTTTGCCAGGATTTTTCTCCAGAAAAGCTGAGAGGCCTCAGGAACAAAATGTAAACAATGATTATCTGCTGCTGTGGAATGTAAGCTATGATATTTTCTGAAAAATCCTTTTGCCAGGATTTTTCTCCAGAAAAGCTGAGAGGCCTCAGGAACAAAATGTAAACAATGATTATCTGCTGCTGTGGAATGCAACAGGTGCATTTTTGATTGGTCTCATGTGGTCGTTTTTAATTAATGGCCAATCACAGTCCAGCTGTCTCAGACTCTCTGGTCAGTTACAAGATTTTATTATCATTCCATTCTACTCCTTTCAAGCCTTCTGAAGAAATCCTTTCTTCTATTCTTTTAGTATAGATTTACTATAATATATATAATAAAATAATAAATCAGCCTTCTGAAACACGCAGTCAAAATTATAATCTTTTCCCTTGTCCTGGGACCCCTGTGAACACCACCCCACATGTGCTCAGTCCTTGCAGCACTGTGTGACTTACAGGTCAAGCTCAAAGGGATGTTCAAATGGATGACAGGAAAGCAAATGGGAGTGAAAGATGTGGGCCACAAGTGCCAGCTCAGAGAGGATTAAGTTCCATGTAGAGCAAAGTAAAAAGCAAACTCACTGCTCACTGCAGTTCAGAATTTCACTCACCCACCTTTCCCATCAAGTATATATCACCCACCATAGGAAGACAGTGATAAACTTGCATCAGACTTTTCTTATGAAATTACCTTTACAGAAAGCTGTCATGTCATGAGCTTTCAATAAGGGCTTATTTTCAGTGGCTAAATTAATAACAGGAATTTGTCATCTTCATATACATGTTCTTTTCTAATAGGCAGATACAGAGTTTTAAATGATGTAAGTTGGACACAGGAAAAATATCTTGGTGACTTATGAGTCTGTGTGTTATTCACATCACAGCATCATTTTTTTAGCCTAACATACCAGAAATTTAAGTCTGAGTTCTGTTCTTACTTGTGTGTGTTATTCACATCACAAGAGGCATTTTTTTAGCCTGTCATATCAGAACTCTAAGCCCTTGCTATTTTCTTCCCCTTTGTCTTCTTTTTATGAATGTAAAGCAGAAGTGAGTTTCTTAGATTTACTTGTCTTAGTCCTGTGTGTTGCTGCTACATACCAGCAAACGTTGATTATCATTAATCTGAGACCTACTGTGTGTGTTCCCAAGCATGACAGCTTTCCAGCCTACAGTTCCATTCCATTCTACACAGAGAGGAATTTAATCTGATTTACAAGGCACAAGGACAGAACTGTTTGACACCAGTGGTGTAGAAATGACAGCTTTGCAGCAACTGCAGACACACCTGAATTTAATCTAGGTTCAGCATAATACATTTGAATACTTAAAAACATATGCTCACAGAATACACCCACTTCTGATGATGCAAGAATTCTTAAAACTGCTTAAAAAAATTACCTGAGCAACTATAAAAGGTAAATGAAAAAGTATTACATTCACACATATCATGAGTGTACATGATACACAAATGTTTGAGCAAATGCATTTTATAAATTTTACCTTTTCTCCTCCTTTCTTCTCAGATGAGGTGAAGAATCTTCTTTGCTCTAAGGGTGCAGAATCTCTTGCTTTTCTTCAGGTAGCTCTGCCAGTGAGGTGCTACCCACACAGTATATTTCACCAGATGAAAAAAGCAGATAGCACTAGGTAGTGTGTCTCTTAGCGGAAGCTTCAACTTCCTTAGACCTGCATCACAAGTATTTCTCTCCTCAGTGCTCATCAGAGACAGTCCCTTTAAGTCAGAAACAGAATTAAACACAAAATGTTTAAAAAATCCCACAGTTTCCACTGGGAGAATGATTACTGAGTTAAAGCCCTTTCATTTCATCCAACAATCATTAAAACTGATGTCACTAAGCAGAGAAGTCACTCAGCTCTAATTCAACTGAAACCGTGTTCTTTTCTTAATCTCAGAAAAAAAAAATCAAAGAGTCCTCTGTAGAGCAGAGAGGAGGCGGGCACTTGGTGGGTGTGTGGGAAGTGTGTTTCTAGTCCTTCTCTGACAGATAACTAATTTTGCAAGTTGCATTATGTAATTGTAGAAGAGAAAAACTGTATAGATAGTGTAGGGAAGGTTCCTTTTAATCACTATTGCTCGATCTTCCTAACTCCTACTTATCTTACTAAAAATAGAAATGAAGGCACGTTAATTCAAACTGCCTTTTTGATTGATGTTTTCTATTGCAGGTTTTATATACAGCAAATCTACCTCCTACCACTGCTCAGGACAAAATATAACAGTGGTCAGAATAGTGAATAAGGAGTAGGATGTGCGCACGTGTGTGTGGTCTAAGGGCAGAGCGTGCCAAGTGCTGAGGTTTACCGAGGCTCTCTGTCACAGCACAAAGCTCAGCAGCTTCTATGAATTTCTCTTGAGAGTGAGATGGGCCTTATTTGTCTTTTGGAGGATCCTGAGGAGGGAGAAGAGAGCACAGAGGACATATGGCAGTCAGATGGGATGGTTGTGAGTCCTCCCAACAGAGCAGCTGTGCTGGCAGCTGGCAAGTGCTGGTCTCCTCTGTTTCCCAGAAAAGGCCAGCCAAGCAAAAGTACAAGCCATTTCTCAACAGGAGAGCCTGCTTTCTTGTGATCAGCAGAAACTGAAAATACACAATGAGAAGCAGAAACAAGAAATCTGCAGAAGGTGGTAGTGAGAGTGGGAAGAATCAGACATTTCTGTCCACAAGAAATTATCTTTTTTCTTCTTTGCTCTCTGGTGTTATTCCAGACACAGGTATAACTTTTGTTGTTATGCCATTTGCTGCTATCTCATATGCCTCTGACACAATAACTTCTGTTTGGCTGAAGAGCTTGATGTGAATGTGATGTGAAAAGCCTGAAGCATGAGATGCAGGATTTACTGCTTTCAGGTTTTGCCAGAATAAAACAATTGTGTGGGAAGGATCTTGTCAGTCATCTTTCACAAGCTGCATCTGTAGATTTTTAAACTGGTCTCTGGGAGATCTTCCTCCTGTACAGGTTATTGCTCTGCAGATCATTTACATTTTCTCTTCAGTTTACTAGCAGTCCTTAAAGGATGTGGACATCAGATAAGCAGATAACACTGTTGTACCCATTTCATCAGCTCTGCTCACAGAAACCAGAAGCTGTTCCTCTTGCTGTTCTTTTGTCTCTGTAAGGGCCTCCTTAATCTCTTCTTTGACATGTTGTTGCACTAGAGCCACAAGTTCAGCTCTTCAGCCACAATAACTATGAGAGAAAATCTTTCTTTGAATACATGCTTTTCAGGAAAAAACACCTCTTACTCTTTACAATGCTCTCTTAGGCATTGATGTTTCTTAGTTCTGGCTGTAAATTTGTTCTCCTCAAAAACCACCATGCATCTGCGTGCTTATCTTGTCCCATTCATTATTTTCAGCTCTATCAAACTAGATATCTTCTTTGAATTTTATCAGTGATGATTTTTCTTGATTTCCAGATGAAGAGGTGAATAGAACTGAATCCAGGTATTAAATCTTTTTGACCCTGTAAGAACCCTGTTTAGCTAAGGAATGACTTCCCATCAGCAGCAACATTTTGAAAGAGGTGTTGGCCATCATCCCCAGCCTTTTGGGACCTATCCTTAGCACACAGGCTGCACTTCAGATATGCTTCTGATCTTTCAGGCATACTGTCAGCAGGGAAAAAGTCTACAGCCTTGTGAATTCCAGTTTAGAATGATCCATATGGCATGAGTTTGAAGAAAGCACCTACCTGGCACATTGCCTTTTTGCACTGTCCTTTGGAAGACTTTTGAGTAGCAAATGCACCTGCCATAATACCAACTCACTTCATGCTAAATTGCCAGATGGTAAGGGCTGTCTTTGTGAGGAAACTGAGCAAGAATGTTTCTGCAGAAAGAGGAATGCTCAGCCACAAAAAAAAAAAAAAAAGGTTGTAGTTACACATGCTGGAAACTTATGATGTGTGAACTCCAGAAAATGAAGATTAAAAAATTTATCTGCCAGTTCATGAAAATCAGGAGGATGTGAATGAATCCTGGAATACCTTCTGATGGCTTACCAATGAACAGAGTCCCTGGGAGAGCCTGCAAGAAAAACTGGAGAGAAAACAGAAAAAAAAAAAAAGAAATCTCTGAGGAAATGCGACAATGCAGAAAATAGAGGAAAGGTGTTGTGAGTGCTGGTCCTGCAATTGATTGGAGAGAAAAGAGTGGAAGAGGCTGAGCATAACTAAAGTCTCCAGTGGAGGAGCTCTGAGGTCCCTTGTAACACAGCAGCCTGTCTTTTTCAGATGCTTCTTGGAGAACCTGACAGACACTAAGAAAAGGAGAATGGCAGGAGATGGCAAGATTACAGGGAAAGGGTGAAGCGTTCCCAGTGATGCTGCTGTAAAACTAAAGGTTTTGCAGGGGAAGAGAAGAAGAGAAGAAGAGAAGAAGTCATTTTACCTCTTTACTAAATGGTATCAGGATATGTGACAGCAGTCAAATAAATCACAGGGTAGACCAAACCAGATTGGCCTGACTGGAAGGAGATAAACCTTTCATATGTGATGGTGTGTGTGTGGGGGGTGCATCAAGGGCAACAGGAAGGAACTTAATCAAAGCAAAATGTGAAACAACCCATACCATAAAAACCTTTGCTTTCCACCATAAGATTATTTCAGCCCCTCCCATCTTTTATGGGAAGTCTTACCATTAATTTGCCATTTTACAGGAGGCATAGGAGTTTTGCCCAAGGAGGAACTGGAGATAGACATTTGCCTAACCCACTGAGTAGATACTTACCACTGATATGCCAGCGCACCATCCATTCTGTCTGATCTCAGCGCTGGCCAGGGACAGATTATTCAGAAAAGTCCTCATTTGGAAGAGGCTGGCCCACAAGAGAAGGAGATGACAGTAAATAACAAGGGATAACTATTGCAAGAATTAGTATTATGCTTGATTGTGACGATTGGTGCAGGATCCAGGCTGCCAAAGTCACAGATGGACAAACATTTACCTTTCTCATCAAACCATTCTCTCCATCAGGTAGCCAGCTCCTTTGTGTGTTGTCTGGCCTTGTGGGATTCTTCTTTTGGAATTCAGGTGAATTTGGATCACAGTTTGCACATCTGTAGCTCCCATTCTTCCTTGTAAGCAAAGTGTTTGCGCTACCAATTCATTGTACAGTTCCTTTCTTTGTAATTTCTTAATGTATCCCAAATTTCCTGCGGCAAAACAGAGCAATCTGAGAGAGAAGATTCCTTAAAAAAGGAAGTGAATCATTTCTTAGTTTTAGAGACAACCACTATTGATGTTTCTCAGGTGATTCACTCACAATGTACTTCAATCTTTTTGAATGCATGAACTCCCTTTGGCTAAGATAGCTCTTTGTTCTGACAGAGAAATTATTTAAGCCAAAAACTTCTTTTCCTTGTTCAATGCTAAGATGCAATTCCCCTCATTTTTTTTCTTTCAGTGGACCAGTCCTATGCATTCTACTGTTTCTATCCACTGGTGATTCTGTGAATGGTGTCAGTCATCCTTTTCCTCAGCGTAATTTGCTTTCTTTCTACATGCTGTGCTTGCAAAGCTGCTATAGACAGAATTCCTCATTTAAAAAAAAAAAGAACTGAAACTTCTCACGTCAAACATGACAGAAATAGTCATTTTGTATGCTGAATTTTACTTAAAATAAAAATCACTGATGCAAAATCATCAAGGGGCAGCTTTAGGGATGATGAGTTTATTTTTCCTAAATATGAAATAGCACAGCAGGGAGCTTTCTTTGTCATGTTCAGTGATCTCTTAAATGTCACCAAGCAGTTTCTACAGGTAGGTTAGAAGTCTGGGCTGCTTCCACTCTGAGGAGCAGTTGATACCTGAGATTGAATTTTTTTTTTCTAAATGTCTCAGCCATCACCTAATCACCACTATGAAGTCCTCTTAAAGGCTGGTCTTTCTGGGAAAAAAGAAGAAAATAAAAAAAAAAAAGGCAGTGGTGAAAGCAGAAGTGTTCTCAGGCCACTTCTGTGATGAGTTTAGATACAGAGGAAGGACGACAGTGGGGTGTAAAGGCTTTGTGTTCTGTGTGCTTTGTGTTGGTGCCCCCAAGTCTCAAACACTTCAATTGCTGGTAGCCTTTAAAAGCTTATTAAATGACTGGCCTTATCCTGAACATCGGCATCTTCAAAGTCTCTCCTGCCATGTTCCTCCCATGGCAGGTGTAATATAAAGGAGATAAATATAAATATAAGAATATAAATATAAATATAATAGATGTAATATAAATATTAAAAAATTAAAGTATTTGCAGAGGATCAAGAGGGAGAAAGAACTAATACTTGATCTTACAGATTACTAATCTTTCCATGTTTGCCAAGGCCCAGGCACTCTGTTATCCCATGGAAAAGCTGTTTCACTGCAAGGCCTGTTCACGACAATCTGCACAAACAACTTACACAATTTTCAGTTCACTTTTAGTAGCAGGGGAAACCACTCAGGACACCAAAATAAATCTGTGAGAGGCACAACAAAAGGTTTTCATTGGAGCATCTCTGTCATCTTTGTGATTCACAGGATATTCTGATGTATTTTGTGAATTGTTGGTGAAACTGCCTGTAGTTAATTTTACATCCACAGACTTTCATTTGCTTGCAAGCAAATAAATAAAACCTCAGAGAAACTGATGTTTCTTCCATCAGCACAATGTAGTGACTCATTTTTTCTTACTTTTCACAAACATATTTTTTACACTCCGTAATTGCTCATCAGTGACTCCACTTGCTTGACTGGGGTGCCCTGCTTCAACCATGAGTGACTTTCAGGTCCAATGGAGTTTAATATTGCCACCTTCTGGTGGAAATGCAAAGAAAGCACTGACACTAAAGATGGGCAGAAGGAATGATGGAGAGAGCTTAGGGCTGTGGGAGCCAGGGTGATTACAGGGAAAGTGAGAGGGTGTGGTGACTCTGGAAATATTAGGCTCCAGGTGCTGTTAGCCTTGTGCAAAAAGACATATGCCGCTGTCTACAGTTGCACCTTCTTAATCTGACTTGAACTGTAAACCCTGGCCTGGGTATTCTGTGTTGCTTTAATTGTAACTTGAATTTTGTCCATCCCTTCACGGTAGCCTCCTGAAGCCCGAACTACCATGAGGATCTGGAGAGTAAGGCTCAGCAATGGGACCAAGAAAAAGGAACTGAACAAGAGACCAAGTGAGGGTGAGCCTTAATGATTCAAATGAGGGCTCCCTTGGGGAAAATAAATCAAAACCAAAACAAAACAAACCACAAAAAAGCCCAGAAAAACAAAACCAAAACCAAAATAACAAACTAAAACACAAAGCAAAATAAAAAACACAAGCAAAACCCCAATCAACCAAAAAAGAAAAAAAGAAAAAGCTGAGCACTGTGTGAGGATGCCTATTTTCTAGAAAAGGAGTCCAAGGGGGAAAGGGACTACAATAAAGCAGAGACTCACTGCAGAGGGGCTCTGAAGCCACTTAGGTGTTATGACCTGGTAAATTTTAGTCAGCTCCAATACTGCCATTCCCAAAACAGGCAAACCCTGCTTTGAGCCTCCTCAGATGCAATCCTTCCAGGACAGAGCAGATGTGAGGTGGAGGTCCTTCATCTGTGCCAGGAGAGCTAGCATGACATCCCTAGGAATTGCAGAAGAAGCAAACCCTGGGCGCGCTTAGCCAGCTGCCCAAGCCTGGCTGCTTACAGCCCGTTAGCAGCGCTGCTTCCCGTTTTCCTCTGGGGAATGCTCCCATTGCCTTGTGCTCCAGCTGCGGCCAACTGGCATCTATGAACTGGATCCATTGTTGCCTGGGGCAAAGTGGGGGGCAAAGAGCTGTGGACAAAGGTGGTTCAACAACCTGCTCCAGGTGCATTTTGGATTTACCATTTCCTCCTGATTCCTACCTGGCTGGAGACTGGAAAAACCATCGAAGCGGCAGCTCAGGGTTTCAAGCAGCTCTCACCTGCACGGATCCGTCCTGTTCCGGGGCACATGGGGACAGCAGCCCCATGTGTCTGACACCAGGGGGAACTGTCTTGTCACAGGAGCCATCGCCGCTCTGCTTCTTCAGCTCTGCCCGTGTCCTCCGCCGTGCCCTGCAAGTTTGGCCACTGCAATCTCTGCTGACATTTCTATGCCTCTCGGTGGCGCTGGCTTTAATTAATTAATGCAGCAAATCGATCGGCTGAACGAGAACCCCTCGTGGGAGAAATGCAGCTTCTCAGTCACCTGCATTATCCTGGCATGTTGGACCTATGTGTTGTGGGACTGCTGTGCTGCAGCTGGAAATGGGGCAGAGGCAAATGTATCCAATTTATCAGAGACTTAAAATCTGAGTGGGGTGGGAAACAGACTGCTCCAGTGACAGCAGCAGTTGGACAATGGATTATATTCCCTGTATAGTGAAACAGCAGTGCCAGAGTCCTTGCTGGCATTCTCTATCCCATTCACCAGCCTCTGCCTTCAGGGATGTGAAGTTCATGTGCTCCTTCCTGCTGATTCAAATATCATGGTTAGAAATGCGGTAAATGCAAATTGTTCTTCAAAAGCAAACCATTTTCCTCATGTCCAATGGGAGTTATTTTACAGCATTTCTTTTGGGAGAAGAATGAAAAATGCAATATATTGACATTTTTGCGTTACATATTAGTGTAACAAGCAAAATCGGACATGAAAAGTTGGTGGATTTTTTTTTCCGTTTTGAAAACAAAGTGTTAACCCTGGCCCTGTAAAGCATAGATCTTGAGGTTTGGGTGTGTTTGGTGAAAACCAAGCTCTTAGAGTGGCTACCAAATAAATTAGGAAGTTCTGCTTACCAGTGACAGCACAATTATTGCTAACTTCAACAGAAATTATATGTATGTGGTTAAGTGTCAGAAACAAATTTTTAATAGTTAGAAATTGTTCTCAATTTTTGCTTTCATAACTGAACTTCAATTTCAAAATAATAACTCTGGACGACACAGATTTTCATTAGAGTTTCAGGTGTCCTGCAGAATTAAGAAACTGAAGTGCAAACAGTAAAAGTTTGAGCAGGACTAGGTATGTTCTTAATACTTAATATAGAAATAATTTCATTTAGTGTCTGTTTTAGAAGTGGTGTGTTAATGGCCTTTGGCAAATATGCATCATGCTTGGGCTATAACTACAGAGGAAAGACATTACCAGATGGGACCTGGAAAAGCAACAGTGGGTAGAGATGGTGCAACTTCAGATTTTCTTTGAAAAATTCTCATTTGTTTTTTAATGATAGCAGGACTTGGGATTTGCATGGATCAGACTTGTTCCTTCATTGTCCTGCTAAGATAAGAGCCTTATATCACTCACAAGATCTCAATGAGGGATCCCACAAAGGTTATAGAGACAAAATGGAAATTACAGAATTTAACCCATAACCCATTAATTCATTAACAGTTTCTCTGTGAAGAACATAATTAAAATTTCAGACTATCCTGGGCCAGGACTTCAAATCCACTCCCACCAAATGCTGAATCCAAAGGAAATATGTGGGTAGTGACTGGTCCTTCTGATGCCAGTGTTGGAGTCAGCTTTCACTGCTGAGCAATTTCCTAGGCCAATGTGATGCTTTGACTGGCTGCACTTCTAAGCTTTTTGTACAAGTTTTTTATTAAAAAAACCCAAGAAACAAAAACAAAAAGGTAAATCCTATTGTTTTGGAACTGTGTTGTAATATTTGAATCAGGTGCATTCACAGTGGCACCTAAAAAAATACTGATGTCCTCGTATCTCACTGCAAGCAGTTCAGCTAAATATAGGTCTTGTTTATTCTGTTTTTAAGCAGAACATGAAATATAGTCATGAACCTGCCAAGGACATTTGGATTCAGGTTTTATTAGTTCCTCAAACTTAACCCAGCTGGGAAAAGATTTATAGTAAGTGTCAGTGTGACTCTCAAACAGTAAAAAAAAAAAGTTGATAAAAATGAAAAATTAGGATGCAAAGATAGCTCATCAACCTCAAAACCCCAAAGCCCAACACCCACCTCCCAAACCCAGAGATTTCCTCATCTTCTTTTTGCACATCTAAATTCTATTCAATGGAAAGATACAAGTGTGTGTGCATTTCCATGTGTAAATTGTCACCTGCTAAGTAAGCAAGAGTCTGTCCTTAATTTATAGCAGGTGAAAAGGTTTTATCCCCTACTGAGAGAGTGGTTTACTTTCTCATGGGTAATGGGGAAGAACTGGATATTGCTGGTCATCAGGGATGTGTTGATCAATCTAAGGATAAATGTATCATTAGTGCTCTATACAGAAAAGCTGTGCAGGTCATAAACTAACCAGGCAGTTAGAAAACACCAGTTTCCTGCTGCAGAGGTTTTGAAAGAGAAGTTGTGTCTTTAAATAAAGGCGACAATTAACTGAAAGTCCAGCTCTTAAAGAGACATCAATGGGCTTTCTGTCAGGCTTGAACAGCGCAGGGCAGCAAAGGGCAGCGATGCCTGTCTCAGCTTGCAGCTGAACCCAGACCTGGTAAAGTTTGCTACTTGCTGCTCTCAGAGCACAGGTATGTCCCATGGAGGCTGAAGTTTTTAAGGAACAATTCCACTAATACTCTTCCTGTTAATACAAACAAAATTAAAATGGTGATTTTGGTTTTCACTTGGGTTTTCAAAGATTTACTGCTACTCTTATGAGGAGGAACCTGCAAAACTAGCAGTTTGTGGTGGAGCCAAATGCCTAAAAATCCTCTAAAGTTTTTAATCTCATACAAATGCTCACATATTGAGCTACAAAACCATGAAAATAAATGGCAGACATAATAACTTGCAAATGCATGGCATAAAACTTGACAATGTTATGCTGGCAATCCTTGGAAGTATTCCATTGCACAGTGTGGCAGAGAAGACAGGAGTGCAGGATTTCAGGAGGGGCCCTTTGACTTGGAAGTGAAGGTTTTTGACAGCTTGCAGAGGACCCAGGGCTCTCAAGGCAGTCTGACTCGCAGTAGCAAGTCTGCCCTGCCAGAGGGAGATGCATCTGGAAGGAGAGGGATGCATTGTGCTGCTGATGGGTAGGATGGCTTGGGGAACCACTGGGTCAAAGGAACAAAAACCTCTCCTTTCCTGGAGAGCTGCCATCAACAGCTCTGGGCTTCCACCTTTCATTCTGCAGACAGCACATGGATCATATTTAAAGGTGCCTTTTCCTTTTCCCACTCAGTAACTCACCATTGACTGAAAAATCAAAGGGAAGTTAAATAAAGCAAGCGTGATTGCATTGCTCAGTTTGGCAATCCACCGTCTTCAGGCTGACTTCAGGCTGATAACTTCTTGTTTAGTCTCAGAACCTTCCTCTTTCTTTCTGCACATCTTGGCATTTCTTTAAAAAACTTTGTAAAAATACCATTTCTTAAAATACCACTCTCTTGGAGGGAGTGACAAACAAAGTTGCCTTATATCACTTGATTAGGCAGACTGAATTTTGAAAAAGGATTTAATTTCAAGTGACACTCATGCTACACTTAATCTTAGACAACAAGTCTGGAGTCTGGAAGCCTGCTTATAACTGAAAATTACAAAATTGAGCATAGAGAATGTATTTCCACCAAATACAAATAGCTTTAGGAAAACATTGGGTTCAGATGGGGTTTTTTACTGCAGATTGTGATGAATGTTCAGTAGCAAAAAATGGAATATTTCTGTAATTATGGGAAAATTGCTCAATGCACACACTCTCCTCCACATTTCCTAGGAAACAAGGTGGTACTAAGGTCCACAAAGAAAGGCCTTACTCCTCCCCCTGACTGTTTGAAGCAACTTTTTTGTGTTAGTTGAAAAGTGAGAGTGTTTCTTCAGATTTGGCATATTAGCAGTTCCATCAGTGTACAGAAATAGGGTTCCACTGTCATGGACTTGTTTTGTAGGATTGGTCCTTGATTTTTCCTTGTAAGGTGATCTCAGCTCCATTATTGGCAACAGTCCTTTTTCCATTCACCTAACTCTAGTCCACAGTGCCAACAAATTCTCCTTTGCTTTTGCAGCAGATGGTGGCAGGGATGCCCAGGTAAAGGACTCAGTTTTCTGATGGACATTTTGCATCCCCAGTGCATTGTTACTGCAGGAGTAACAAGGATGTTTGGAGGCTGTGCAGTGCACATGGGAAATGTGTCCTCTGGGATGCATTAAGTCTGGGTACAACTGCAGTTTTCCCTGGGGAAATCAGCTGTGGTGGGAGAGGCCCCAAAGCTTGAGGAAGGTTGTGGTAAGGAGAATGGGCAAGTGATTATTTTGTCCCCAGAGCTATTGTCTGTGATAGTGTAGTCATGGCTGGTGTTTACAACATGTGGCAAGCAGGGCATGGGTGAGAGGCAGGGACTGACCGTGCCCAGCTTGATTGTGCTGTATTTGCACCAAACACAGGGATATCCAAACCCATACTTCTAGTTACCATTGATCCAGGCTGCTGATGTCCACTGGTCAGAGCCCCTGGGGATGTGCTCTGGGAAGGGCTCCACTGAGCTCTGGCCTTTGGCTGAGGCCAAGCCCATGGAAATCAGGAGATACACCCACTGGTATCCACCCTAAAGGATGAATTAGAGATCCTTGCTCTGATTATTGCATGCTATAAACACAGAGTGAACAGGTGACACTAAACATATATTCAGAAATTACTCTCTTTTTTTAAACAGTAGGATTTTATTACATATGAAAGCACAGTTAAAACATTTGTTGCCATCAATAACCACAAAGTCACTTCCTTATGGATATATAGCATCAAAAATACACCCCTTTACTATAAAAAATATTCTCCTCTCCTAAAAGTTAGTCACCATTCATTAAAGAGATTTCTCTTCCCTTATTAAAAATGAGTTTAAGTCTATGTACATCAGTATGACATGCACATACACTGACACATGCAGAAGTTCCAGTGGTGGAACTGTTCAAAAGGTTCCCTACCCTCTTCCTTTCCTAGGCACAGAGCGCTCCTTTTGTTTCTACTTTTCCATACTCTTGATTCCATTCCATGTCCAACACTGACATGTTGTATTTCTTTTGTTTTTGAAAACTTTGCTGTTTTAGAATATTTAATGCTTAACTAGAGGCACATCAGTAATTCAGTGCAGCCTTTAAGGCTCTTCATATGGGTGAATGCAACCCCTCAGTGGCTGCTATCCCTGCAGGAGACACAAATTGACACATTTCTCCTTCTGAGACCCTTTTAGACGAAGACAGAGACGTCCTGGTCGCTGGTGTTCTGGGTTGCGTTGCTGTACACCACACTTTCTGCATAACTAACTGAATGGGAGACCTGGTAGTGACTGCAGGGCCCACAGAAACACGGGAATGGACAGTACTTCAAGCAGACATGATAAAGGTATTTCCTGAATTTTTCCCCAGCAAAGGCATAGATAACAGGATTGAGACAACAGTGACTGAATGCAATGGTTTCAGTCAGGTGCATTGCGTAGTCCAGTGACTTAATTTGGTTGCAATCTGTGAATAACTTATAGTGATTTAAAGTATCTAGAAAAATCAGTACATTGTAGGGGGACCAAAACAGAAAAAAAACCACCACCACAACCAATATCAGTTTTATGGCTCGGGCTTTTTTCTGATTTTTGCAGGACAGGAGGGTTTTGATGATCCCACAGTAGCAATAGAATATGATACAGACCGGGATGAAAAAGCCAATGGTGTTCAGCTCCATATTGCAGAACACTGGCCAGATGCTCCCCAGCTTCTCTGGGAAGACAGCAATGCAGTCATTTTCTATGAGCTGGGTGAACACAAATTGTGGCACCGACACTAGCACCGCTATTGCCCACACTCCACAGCTTACAAGAAAGCCGTGTCTTACTGTTCTGGATCTCAGAGAATAAGTTGCCCGAACAATGGCCAAGTACCTGTCAATGCTGATAACAGTGATAAAGAACATCCCCCCAAAGAAACCAATGTAATACAGGGAGGAAACAGCTGTGCATGCAGTAGTCCCAAGGGTCCATCCACGGACGGTGTTGGACGCCCAGAACGGGAGGGAGATCACAAACAGAAGGTCAGAGATAGCCAAGTTCAGGAGATAGATGTCAGTGATGCTTTTTTTATTGCCTTTCACAACGGCAAAAACCACCATTAGATTCCCTGTGAGGCCAAGAGCAAACACCATGATGTAAAATAACGGCAGAAATATTTTCCCAAACTCTTGGATGTCAGTTTTGTTGCAGAAGAAAGCATGTTCATCGTAAACGTATTCAGTTGTGACTTCTGCGTACGCTTCTGTCATGCTGAATTTGTTGGCTAGAGGTGAAATGGAAAGAGTAAAGAAAATAACATTAGAGCAATCTTAAATGTGCTGTGGTAAATACTGAAAGACTGCACCAAGCATGCTTTGGGATTTTGTCACTATTTATTTTAGTGAGGTTTGTATTACTGTGGAACTGAGGTAGTTATGTATGACGAAAGCCCAGACTCTGCTGTTACATGTACTTCACTGAAAATTAACTCTTTAGAGTAAGAAAAAAATTAATGAGATTTTCAAGGGCTGTCACATAAGCCCCTACTTATTGTAGTGCAGCAAGAGCAGCAGCGAGCTGAGATCTGGCTGAGCTGTGTGTGCGGTGCAGGGCAGCACCACGAAGGTGCTCTGCTGGTCTGTGGGCAGTGCTTGGCAGGAAACGATAGTTCACAAGTAGGTGTTGAGCAGATTCGGTGCCTGTCAACACCCCAACACCCCAACAGCCCCAACAGCCCCGTCTTCCCCTTTCACAAACCCTGGGTGGAAGGGTACAAGGCACCCAGTTTGGCCAGGCCTGAGCTGATGCTTGCTGATAAGGGAGGAGCAAGTCTGCACTGAGACAATGCTGGCAGCAAGCCTGTCTTTGATGAGGCTTTTCTAAAAATCACCCTATGATCAAAAAAAGGGAAAATGTATTGATTCTTTTCCTTGAGTAACAAACCATCTCATGACTGCTCCTGCTCTAGCTGTGAGGCTGGAGATAGGACGTCACCTTGGCTGAATCCAAAGAGACCATGGCGTGCAGGTGTGTGACCTCTGGGCTCACTGGTCTGCCTACCCAAAATCTCAGAGCACCTGTCATTTCATCTGCTCTCCTTTGGGTGGTGTTCAAGTCTCTGCAAAGATTTCTGTTTGCATGGAATAAAAAGTCCTAAAGGAGTGCAGATGTTGCTGTATTTGGTTTGTTCCCTGCTTGGGTAAAGAGCTTGGAAGCATCCATTACTTGGTCTTGCTGTAGGAGCTGAAAGAGAATGAGTGTGATACACTGTCCAGAAGCCCAGGGAAGTGATAACATGGCCAAACCAGCCTTTTAAAGCTGAGACTGAAAGAAAAGATCAGTGATAACCAAACTGTGACTAATAACTACCCCTTGGCCACATCTTCTTACAGGAACCCCCCGCTGCCTGTATAGAAGGGACTCAGTTCAGTGACCACAGGCTGTCTATGTTTACACCTCCTGTTAGTGGGAGATATAATCAGTACAGCCAACTAAGAGCAGTGCAACTTCATCCAATGCAGGTGAGGCCAAATCTGCTTTAAGACAAAACAGACTGCTTTCCAGACTGCTGACCACACTGATGAAACTTCTTTTCCTGAATGTAAGGTGAGCATGGACACACTGCTCAGTAGTAGGCGCTGATGGTGTATAGCTACCCTGACTCCTGACACTTATAGCTAAGTGATTAGAATCCACATTTCACCAACAGCAATAGTTTTTATACCTTCTGTTTCAAATAAGCCATGCAAGATTAAACATGAAATAAAGATATCCTCAGCTGTGAGACAGTTTTCTATGACATGGTGGTAACAACAACAATCTTCCCCATGAGTAGCTACTGTGACCATTCTGACATTTTCCCCTAATGCCTCATTGCCAGAGCATCGTTTGTGGTGTTGGCTGTGAAATTCTGGCCTCTTATTTTGTAGCAATATCTTAAAGAGCGTATTTTTTGTGCTAGTTGGAAATGCAGGCTCTCCATTTTAAAACATTTTTTAACCTGAATGTTCAAACCCTAATGATTAGTCCTACAGACTCTTGAAAACATCTTTGTGGTTTGCACAGGAAAAGTGTGCTAGAAAGGCTGTCTCAGCACGCTGTGCCCATGCTCTGGGGCATGGGCACAGTGTGGGGAAAGCTGTTTGCAGCAGGCAGGCACGCCCATAGGCAGAGCAGCTCTTGCAGTACTTACGCGCTTGAACTGGGAGCTGAGTCTGCATTCAGAGTCTGTGCAGCCCCTGCCTGTCAGCCCAGGGATAACAGTGGCTTCAATTCTCCAGCCTCTGGAGAGGAGGTATCTGATGCAAGCAGAGTTAAAGGGCTACAAGCTGCAAAAGCTCAGGTGCTGGGGCAGAAGCTGACAGCAATTGCAAACAAGATACTTCTTTTCTACTGGTGACATCTCTTTGCCATCTCTTTATCTGCCCTGTTGAGTGATGCAGATATGAGCAGGAGACCTCATATATAATCTCAATAACCCATCATTTTCTGCCATCCCATCCTGATTTCTTTCTTTCTGAGAGTAGAAAAAGCAGCAGGGTACCAGGTCTCCTGTGCTGAATATGTGTCACTGTCAGCCCTCCCAGCTTCTTTGCCACCAGGCTGTTACTGCACCCATCTGTGCACCCAGAGCCTACGCCTTTCTCTGTGGGCTCATGTGCTCCACAGCTGGTTCTTCACTCATGCAGCAGTGGCTGAGGGCTGCAGAAGAGACTGACTGGGGAAGGAGCACATGGGGATGAGAAGGATTTGGTCAGCCTCAACAAGAGATGTCTCAAGAGGTTTTTAGGGAGAAGGTGTAACGGTGAAGCAGACAACTTTCCTCAGGGGAATAAATAGCAATAGCCATGGGAAATCATTACTTAATATATTGAAAATAAATTTTTGCCATGATGGTGGTTAAACACCAGCACAAGGCTCCAAAGAGGTCGTGGGATCTAATCCCTGGAAGTACTTGAAACTTAGCTGGCCCTGCTGTGTGCATGGATTTGGACAAAAGACATCCAGAAATCCCATCCTCTCCTTGTGACTCTGTGGCAATGCCAGACAGAGATCGTGCTGTTTCTGCAAAGTGTTCCAACTTCTTCTCTGCCAAGTCAGCTCCTGTTTCAGACATGTCTTTCCTGGTATGACAACCAGAAGTCTCATCAGACAAAGAGGAAAAAACTGATTGAAGTTTGCTCATATCCCCTAAACATCTTCGCTAATTATGCCATCATCCAGAGAGAGCTGTTCAGTGGTGCTTGCCTTGACTGTCTGTGCTGTGTGAAATCCCTGCTCTGGAGAGAGGGAATGCACATTGCTTTACTCTCCTCTCTAAGAATCTCTAGATATGCTGGTTTCTAACATGCTTGCTCCCTTAATTCACATCGAGAAAGGCAGCTTGTTGGCCTGGAGAATTTCCATATGTGTCCATAGAAGTCACTGTGCTCTGTTGGACTCAGGATGTCACACATATAAGGAAATGCAGCTCCCACCAGGGGTTAGCCCTCAGGTCTGGAAAAATTCTGCACAGACTTCTGAACTGGACGTTGCCTGGAGAGAGAGTTGGGTGTGGGAATGGCCACCTTCTTCACTGGAGAACATTTACACAGATGTACAGGGGAAACTCCCGGCCTTAGTGAAGTAAACAGAAACATTGCTTGTGCTGGGAAATTTCCTGAAATACCTTTTCAGTCAAGTAATCTCCTCTAGCTTGCTGATGAGGATCATTTATTTCTACAGCAGCAAATTATTTCCTTTACCCTTGGATGGGTGCTTGTGGGGTCTGTGGTACCTACAGCAACAGGAAGGGTAAGATTCTGTATTGCGTGTCCAGGGGAAATCAAGGACTGCACTGTCCAAAATGACATTGGTGTTTGAATCTGCTGGCAGTCTGTGGCTTATTCACTCTCTGTCTCCTGGATTTTATTTATCAGCAGTCCCTCATATCCTTCCACCACCGCCCATGCTGCACAGGCAATGCCACCAGCACTAGATCCTCTGATACCACTTTGCTCAGTTTCAACTGATGATACTCAGTAGAAGGGCTGCAAATTTCAAAGGTCTCCCAATACCCAGCCCATGCCAGATAGGGATTATATGTTGAAATTATATTGCACCTTAAAGAGAGAAATTTAGATGTGACCATCCTCCATCCTTTCCTGTCATATATTCTCTGCCAGCCTCTCAAAGTCCACTGCAGCACATGCTACAGGTTTCTCGCCATCAGCTTCAACACAATTTTCTCTTTTATGCTTACAATAAATGTTCGCCTAAAGGGACAGAGTGAACTGAAGAGTGTAGAGGACACAGGAGGACTGCAAGGCTTTGAGGTTTCTCCACCAGATATTTTCCCTTGCTGACTACAGGAAATAGTAGATTCACTTCTGCTTCTCATGGAACTGCTCAACCACTTTTCTCTCTCTCTGGATTTCCCCATCGATTTTACACCCCACTCTTCACAAACACTTCTGCTCCCAATCATGTTTATAGCTACCTCAAAGACCATAGTCTGCAAGACCTAGACCCCTGTTTCTCAACCCAACCACCATGTTTACCCCATGAAATACAGAGGGAAGTGAAATTGCGAGAGGTCTGCAAACTCCTCGACGGAACAGAAGTTGCAGTTCAATCTTCAAACTACACTGGCATCAGGCTGGGTGACATAAGAGCAAACCCTGTTTATATGCCTAGATATCAGATATGTCAGATTCTTTCCAGGTGTCATCCCTGGCACTTCAGCCAAGTGCCATGTTACAGGCTTTACTGCCAAAAAGAGGGAGATCTACAAGCAGTTTGCCTCCCTGTGATGCCGCTCCTACCACCAAATTAAAAGAAGTGAAAACAATGACCAAATCCAGACCTCTGCTAGAAGGTCATGCTTCAGATTTGCACAATATGCTAATAAAAGTATTTCAGCCTCAGAAAGATTTTCACACCTTAGTCAGCATTTCTGAGTGATGCTTACACACTTTTCTCATGCTAGAAAAACATGTTTTCAGTGCACCCTGAATAGCCTGATGGGAAGCTGTAGGCTTTGTGAGAACTGTGGTAGTGTGTTTTTATACTTTGGAATACTTTGAAGTAGTTTGGTTTTTGTATCCCTGCAGTTTTCCCAAATAGTTTACCCCAGATTGTACCCCTTTCCCTTTACCTATGTAATCCCTCTCCCTTGATGAGATCACCCCCAAATCCCCACCCTGGCCCTCTGTCAATCACTCAGCATCCCATTCCCTCCATCTAGAAGCTTCGGTCCAAGACATCGACTGACAGCCAGAGGCCAGGGGTCAGCCCCTGAGACTTGTTTAATACGCTGTCCTAAATGTCCATCCCTTAGTACCCATCCCTTAGGGTCATCTATTGGTTGGTAAAATGTAAAATCTACTTTTGGTTTCCACCTCCCTATAAATGTAACCCTGGCAGTCTCCCGGGGCTCTCGCAGGAGGCCCCCTGAGGTGCAGGAGCTCCCCTGGCTCCTGAATAAACCCTTGGATTTACCCCTGCTCGGAGTCGGCCCCTTTCTCCCACCGGTGTCTCTGGCATCTCTCCTGCTGCAGAGGTGACCGGCCCGGCTGCCCTCGGCACCCTTGGGGCACACAGAGCGTCTCCCTCCCGCCGTCGGCCGTGCCGGGGCTGCTGCCCCGCTGTCTGCCGACCCGGGGCTGGCCGGGGCTCCTGAGAGGCTCCCAGGGAGACTGAGACAGCCTCCAAATCCCCACCCTGGCCCTCTGTCAATCACTCAACGTCTTGGACCGAAGCTTCTAGATGGAGGGGATGGGATGCTGAGTGATTAACAGAGGGCCAGGGTGGAGATTTGGGGATGATCTCATCAAGGGAGAGGAATTACATAGGTAAAGGGAAAGGGGGTACAGTCTGGGGTAAACTATTTGGGAAAACTACAGTGATACAAAAACCAAACTACTTCAAAGTATTCCAAAGTATAAAAACACACTACCACAAGAACCCCTGTGAAACCTACAGGTGTGTGTGTTTATCCTTTTTTCACCCTTAGATCTGAGCTGTCATCACCCAACCCAAGTATAAATGCTTTTGCTTTTTTGCATTTGTAACTACACCTACCTGCTTCTTATCAGCTGGTGATTCTCAGCAAGAACACAGCAAGGGATGACCTCAGGCACCTCCAGATGAAATGTTGAAGCTCTGGTGGCACTTCTAATACACAAAAGAAAGAGATTAAAGTAAATAACCAGAACTGGGTGAGAACTAGGAGGAGATAGCACTCTGGGTAAAACTTACCCAGCCTGGCCAAGCAGCTACCACAGAATCATTAGACTGCCACAGACACCTCTACCCATGGTTTAGATGATACACCACCCAAAACTTAGGTGTTAGGGTTAGTACATTAACCAGAAATGGGGCCTGGTTGTTAGTCCTATGCCCTGCTAGTTCCTGTAATTCACTTAGTTTATTTTTCAGAGCAGGGTGGTTCCATTCACAGGCAATGGCCTGTGGAGCTGGCTGGGATCATGTTAGATAGCCAGGGTGAAAAGCAAGTCCATTCCCCAAATGTAGTTACTTTAAATCTTAAATGTCAGACTTTCATTCAGTCCTGAAGTGGGGAGATGTTCTCCCTATTCCACCTCTACATGCAGATCTTTGAAAGTGGGACGCAAGGTGAGAGAGCTTATCTAACCAACCTTTAACTCAGGCAAAATGAATTTATTAAGGGGCAGAGCGCAGCTAAGGCCAATCTGTGTGGCTTTATAGAAGAGGATTTTTAGTTTGGGCATCTGATGGGATTGCAAGGTTGAAAAAGGGAGCTGTGTGGGTGAGTTGGAGCTCTGACTTGCTCTGCATGCTTATTTGGTTAACACATGTCTCCAGCCTAAAGAAAGACCAACAAACCACTGCAATGGGATTTGGACTAGTTAGATATCAGATCTCAAAAGAGAGGCATCCATGGGGGAAGCCTTGATGAACTGGGAATATTGCTTGTAAAATGTCTGTGGAAATTACAAGTTGAAAGCCAAAAACTCTTTGGTGTTTTCATCATTATTTTGAAAGCACGTTGGCAATGAGAGCTGCCAGGGGTATGTGATAGAAGGGTTACAGGATGGAGAGTGATTCAGACAATCTGATTAATCTGGGGCTTTCTGGATGATTCACACTGGCCCTAATGGAGCCAAATGTAACCAAAGTGACATGCTTGGGAGTTAAACACCACGGGCCACGTCTCAACAGTGGGGGCATATCTGAAAGGAAACTGGACTGCAAGAAAAGCTAATGCAACCCTCAGGTGTTAAAAAAGCCTCCAGATGGGAAGGAACAAAATAGGGATGATTTTACCATAGCAGAGCTTGATTCAGGGGTTGCAGGCATAATTTGGTAACACCTGATTTCATTTAGCATAATCATGCTAATTATTTGAGCGGGATTAGCTATCTTTTACAGTGATGAAGGGAAATTCAAACCAGAAACATGCAAGACAGGAATAAGATGAACATTTTTAATAGTGAAAGGCTAATGACTGGAACAGAC
Organism: Fringilla coelebs; assembly: GCF_963513975.1. NCBI lineage: Eukaryota > Metazoa > Chordata > Aves > Passeriformes > Fringillidae > Fringilla > Fringilla coelebs. The sequence goes on along the minus strand of NC_140028.1, from coordinate 109,231,262 downwards.
TGCCGGTAGGAAAAGGACATTTTTGCATGTCTGAGGCTCTTCACTTTGAGAGAAGGTATGAGTCTGAGAAATGGATTTAGGCCAGACATAGTGGAGAAGCTCAGCAGGAGGGTGCTGGATTAAATCCTACAGCCCTTGATAGGCAGGGAGGTAAATCAGGTTGGGGCACAATTCTCTGAACAACCATGACTCTTTTAGTAATAAATGACTGCAAAAGCTAAACCCTTTGAGCTCTGCCCAGCACCAGCTAGCTCAAATCCTGGGGTGTGAGCCCTGGGAAGAAGCAGGGTCCTGTGAAAACCATGGAGCAGCTGCTGGCGTTGGGTTGGCAGTGAGGCTACCACGATGGCTGTGGAAAGAAGGCAGCACAGTTTGGAGATGTTATTATCAAATAGCCACCCTGTTGAAACCTGTGCATTTTTCCACCTAACCAGTCCTTTTTTCCTTCCTCCCCTGCTTCTGAGTGAGTGTGGAGTCATGCCACATGCTCACTGTCCCTCAGTTCTTCCTTGATGACTTTAAGGTGAGGAAATTCCTTTCTTCGGTGTTTCTTCTTTCTTCTGTCATTTACTCTCAGATCAGCTGGACTGTTTCTGTGGCCCATCAGAATTCTGCAAACCTAAAAATTGCTTTTCAATTTGGGTGATTTAATTTATGGAGGCTTCCCCCCAGAAATCTGAGGATAAGTTTTTCAAAAGCAAGTAGTTTTCTAGGATGCTTTGTTATTGAATTTTCCAATTTAAAGTGAAGTTGAAGGTGCAGAAACGTGATGCTGAGGCTTTCAAAAATCAGGCCACTTAAAGTGTGATAAGTATATGACTCAGAAATAGAAGGCAATAAAACCACTGCTGATAAGAACATGACTGAATATTGCAGAGGTCTTGGGTCCCCTTACAACAGTATTTAGGACAAAGATATTTAAAAAAATGCCAGTTCCCTCATCCAATCCTACAGCTTCTACACCAATACCACAAACTAAATTAGAAGCAGACACCACTAGCTGCAAATGAGAAGCATGTAAACCTACAAATTTAAACCAGTGTTTTTTGGTGGAAAAATGTATTTGGAAAGATCAGACTTAGATCACGGAAGGCAGGAGGAGGTAATGCAGAGTCCAAAATCCCTAGGGTCTCTCTCACCTTTGCCTAGGGCATTATAGTTTTGGAAAGTGCTTTCTCAATGATGCTCCATGCATACCTGGAGGTAACAGCAAGTAATGAGAGTACAAGATTTATATTAGCCCATCACATCAAAATCAGGTATATTCATAAAGAAAACCCAAAACCATGGACTTACTGCTGGATGTCTGTGCCAATGTCAAGGGCTACATCACCTGTCTTTCCGAATGACAATAGAGGTATTATTTTGAACAAGATCTTGCCCTTGCTCCCTCTGGGCACTGGCCAGGCTGGTGGCATCACTCAGGGTGTTTGTGCTGCCACCACAGCAAAGCAGGCACAGGGGACTGAACCCAGATGTCCTGGGCACATCCTGCCCCCAGAAACATCCCCCCACTTGCTGTTCTCTTTGCCCCACCAGGCAGACTGGCTGTGAGCCAGTTGGAAGGGACGGCCTCACCACAGCAGCGTGTGGTTTGCTGCGGCCAAGCTAAGTCCTGCCAAACCCCTGGCAGCTCACCCCCGTGGTTGCTGGTATATTTATAGAAAGAAGTGAAGCTGTCAGTGGTTTCAACTCAGCACTGGGGAGACAAAGCCCCTCTGAGGCTGACAGAGTGGATATGCAGGAGCCTTGGTGCCTGCACAGTTAAAGGAGCAGGGAATAGCTTCATGTTTCAGGGCATGACCAAGTCTCTTGAGCATGGAAGCTGTTTCAGAAATGACTCCATGCATTTAGGAAAGATGAGCTGACAGTATGACTCAGACTCCTGCATCTCCCCTGCATGTTAAAATCGAGTGCAAAACTCACTGAAACGGTTCTGAAATTTGCACCCATGTCTCTCAGGATGGTCTTGATCCTATGACCAGAAGCAAGGGACCTCTGCAGAGCTTCTGCAGCCTGAGACGGTTTCTCAGCAGTGCCCTGCTGCCAGGGATCAGCCAGGGGATAGGAAATTAGATAAACAGTGAGTATTGTTGAAGAGCAGTGTTTATTTTGGTCCTCACAGAGGCTGGGGAGCACTTTAACTCAGCTACAGGGGAAGCAGTGGCAGAGCTGAGGGAGCAGGTGCCCTCTCAAGAGCTGCCCCCAGGGAACTGGGTGTTTGGGGCTGTCATCTGACAATGGTGACTGGATGGTGACTGCCAGGATCAGGATTTTTTTGGAAAACTTATTTCACAGTTATTTCATCTAGCCTGTAAGCTCCCCTAATTGCCCTTTCTGCTTGCACAGTTGCTCAGGCACTCTGTATCTATTTTTAAAAATGTATAACTGACCATTTTGCCAGTGTTTTCTCTTACCTGCTCTTCCTCAGTATTTCTTTTTCCCAGGCTTTCTCTTCTGAAGCAGCATTCAAATTTCTTTTGTATTTTCTGTTAAAGGGACAGCAAAAGCAGGTGATTATTTGTAGCTATGAGCGCTGTTTATACTTGTTTATGGTTACTGTTGGCTCTGTTCTCTCACTGCCTTTTGTGGCATCTATTTGCTTCCTGTCCCCACTCCCTTTTTGTGATTAATAATTTCAAATTGCCTCAGCATCCCTGAGAAATCAGAGAAGGCTCTTCAGCAGTGGGAGTTCTTCTAAATTATCTTCTCCATCATTTCAGAGAGCAGAGCACATTAAAACTTCTTGATTACGTATGGATGAAATTTACGTTTTCTATGGGATTTAGTCTCAATTTATTATGTGTTGTCTTTTGTCAAATTTTAGCCTTTTTTTCTCCCTGTTGGACTTTTTCTGTACTGCCCAAACCCTTTTGATTCTTTGCAGTTGCCCTCTTTCATTCTGTCACCCAGTTCCCTGCCTCTGGCTGCACTGCCAGCACGCAGGGCTTGCCCCAACAGACCAGATTTTGGCAACCACTGCTGTGGATCTGTGTTGATATCACACAGTACTCAGTGGGTTGCCACCACTGTGGCATTACCCAAATGTCTCACCCAAACCGGCAGACATCTTCATGTAACATCTTTCCTGTGGAAAGTTGAGTCACAAGAAAATCAAGTATGTTATACAGAAAGGTAAGGGCTGTCAAATGTCTTTCATTTCCATTGCTCTCTTGCTGGTCTGTCTGTATCAGATGCTTTCTATTGACTCTACCAGATTTTCTGCTTTGGGCTGTCTTTCAGTGTCAGTGATGTTTTGGATGGTGGTTCACGGACTAAAACTAGAAGCAAGCAATGCTGGTGAGTTGTGCAATCTCTGCAGACATCAAAGAAAAAACTTCTAATGAAGTAGAAGAGCTGTATCTTCTTGCTCTGTCCTTCTAGGTTGATGTTGCACACTAGTCATATATCAGCATTTACTAACCTTGAGGATTTCTATCCAGGGTGAATATTCCTCGTACCACAAGATGGTCTGCCACAAATAATTAGTGACAAGTAAAATTTATCTGCCCTGGTTCACTTCGTTAACAGAAGTGCTTCCCTTTTTGTTTTCACAGTTTGTAAACAATACCCACATCATCTTTACCCAAATTAAATATCATTTAGGTTCCAAGCACTAAGGAGTGAAGAATTTCCTTAAGTTCATGAGACACCATTTTGTCTTATTTTGCTCTGCCAAATTATAGGGTAAATATAATTGTCTCTTACCTTAGTTCATAGCTGCATTGAAAACCAATGTTTTCTTCGAGATGAGCCTGTTTGGATTCAAATGTATGTTTCCTCTTCTCTAATGCTCATGCCTACATGAACGTGTTGGCTTCCTGGGCTGAGCTTCGGGGCTGAGCTGAGAGAACACTGATATGCTGTGCTGGGGTCCTGCTGGCTTCTTGTGAAATTGTCAAGTAGGGTGCAGCCACTCAGAGGGACAGAAGCACTTACAGGGGACAGGATTTACACAGAGGCAGAATTGCCTGAGGTGCCACGACAGCATGTCAAAGCTGTCACCCCCTTAGTTTCCCCCAGTCTATGCAGAATGAGACATTTTTCACTCAGACACAGAACAGTGTGTAGAAGTACAAGTTTGGTACAATAGCAGATGCCTTGAGCTGTGGGGATGCAGGATGCAGCACAGAGGAGTACAGGTATGGGAGGGTAGAAGATGGGGTGCAGGCTGGCACTGGGGAGCCCCACAGCTCTACACAACTCTCTGATGGTCAGATAAAAAATGCAGACCTGAAGCTGGCAAAACTGGATTTAGTGGTAACAGAGAGAACAAAATTAGTGTCTAACTTCCATAAGGGACACTGCCTGTGGTAGGTTGTGTACAGACTAGTGAAGAGAGAAGGTATAGAAGCATGTTGGAAAATATAGAAAAACGATTCAAAACAGATCCTGGAAAAAAAAAAAGGAGGAAAATCAGGGTGAACATTGCACTCATCCCAGGGAAGGACTGGAGGTGCTGACAGCTCTCTCCAACACCTCAACTTCACCACAAGCACCAGCCTTAGGACCCAAAGGAGCAGGGATAAGGGTGAGCATAACATCAGGAAAGTAGAGAGAAACTATGTGTGTGCAAAAAATTGAAGCTGCAATAATGTTCTTACTCTTCTGCAAGCAGCAGATTAAAAATGTTAACAATTGGAGCCTTGCACTCACAATAAATTCTTGGCTCTACCTATGATACATTGTGCCCCTTCTTTGCCTGTAAACAAGATTTTAAGCATAATGTCTCTCTGCAGCCCAGTGGAGTCAGAGGGTTTAAAATATTGGGATGTTCATAAATCAGGGACCCTTCTTGGCCCCTGGCCTGAGCACCCTGCTCAGGGTTGCACTATGGGTGCAGCACTACTGGGATGCTGTGAAGCACATTGCCAGGCACCACTGGACACAAAAAGCAGTTCCTCTGGGCTGGAACAGGGCTGGAGGCTGTGCAGTGGGTGTGCTATGAGAAACAGACATTGCATGCTGCTGGCTGCAGTACCGATACCAAGGCCCTCCAGGACACAAGGAATGAGGTCCTGGAAACACCCCCAGGTACTGCCCTTGCCTCAAAAGTCAAGGGAGATTAAAATGCCTTCTCCCCAAAGGCAGAGTTGTGCTGTCTTCAGGCAGGCTGACTTTGGTGGGATTTTGGGGGTGTAGAGTATCTTCCAGGTTGCCTGAGCTATTGCTGGTGGATTGATTAGCAAGTTGCCAGGCAAACATCTTCATACAAGTTCAGTTCTGGTATTTCTGCCAATTACATTCTGTGCTTTTTTACTGTATTATGCTTTATCTAGCAAACGTTACATCCCCAACAGCTACATAGCAATGTAATTAAGGTGAAACCATGGGCCTCCAACGTCAGCCAAAATATGCAATTGATGTCAGCCAGGTGGGCCAGGAGAAGCACCTATGGAAATGATCAGGGAACTAATTCCTGGATAGGTGTTAGCCAGGGACAGCAAAGATACGCTGCTGGAAATAAAGTTTAAAGGGTAGGGAATTATATAGGGCCAGAGCAGTGAATTTTCAAAACTCACCTTTTTCTCTGACAAGTGCCAGCAGACCACTTTAAAAACAGATGTAAAGCGCTCTGCACTGTTTTCAGGAAAACATCAACAGGCTGGTTTCTCCCCACACCCTGAAACTAGGACCTATGACTACCCAAATTATGAACTTTTAACTTTCAGAAAGATCATTTCTGGTAGATGGTATTAAGGTAATGTTCTCATTGTGTGAGAATCCTGAGTTGAATGAAGCTTTCCTCAATGCCAGCGATGGTCTGATACTATCAGAGCAGCACTGCCCTGTCCGTAGATGTGCTAGACAGATGTGTAGATGCTGTTTAGAGGACATCCAAATCTAAATTTGTTTCCCATGTCGTCATGGGGATGATGAAGGGCTGTGTCCCTCCATCCCCCACCTCCCTCAGCCTAATAAAGAAGGCACAGATAGACCAGCAGGAGCTTCCCCACTGGGGACCTGCACAGGCCAAGCTGGTTTGCTGCTGACCTGTAAAAGGTGGGCAGAACCCAGAGAGACACAGCCACCCTCACCCAGGTGGGAACCTGCTCCTGGCTCACCAATACTCAGCACAGTAGCTCTGGTGTAGCTCATTGCAGGCAAAACCCTCAAGAAGGGGTGGGGGAGGCTCAGGACTTCCCATATGTAACAGCAGGAGAGGTTGTCCCCAGGCATTGCTTACCTCCAGGTAGAAGGAACCTCCTAGCAATAGGGTTTTCCTGAAGGTGGTCATCAACCTCTTCCTCCTGTGCTGCCCAGAATTTAACTGGAACCAAGCACAGAGCAGGCTATTACCCTCAGAAAGAAAGGAAGTTTGCCAAATTTTACCCACACAGGTTTTATCTGGAGACTTCAATTAAAGAGAAACCAAGTCAAGCTGACTCACAGAGATCCTCAGCAGGTGTCCCTGGGAGACACAAAAGGCTTTCTGCTGTATTCTGCTATGAGTGATAAACCTAGATAAGAGTGCTACTCATTATTATGGTGTGCACTTGTAGTGCAACACAGACAGATGTGAAACCAATACCACCTGAAAGACAACTGCCACATCAACCATATATTTCTCCATCTTCAGCCTCTGTTCACACTCATATTGAGGACAGCTCAGGAATAAAAAATTCTGAGGAAGCTGCTGAAAAGATTTTCATTCAGGTCCATACACAATAGATGAAAACATCTTTTGTTTCTCCAAGCTAAAACAAAAAAGATGTTGCGCCCTTTGTAACCAGAGAGACTTTTCCTGGGAAGGGCTAGGTACAGTCTGCTGCTTTCCCAGCTGGGAGGCACACATGATTTTACAGGAAGAAATCAAGAGTAAAGGATGTATGTGCAGGGACACTGTGGTTAAAGCGGGGCAAACACCCAGTTCTTTTTATTCCACCTCCCTCTGAGTGGCCTTCCAAATTAGAAAACTCATTTCTCTCGATATCTGGGGAGACCAGAGGTACTTCAACACCACTGGCATCTCCTCCTGCTCTGTGGCCAGGCTGCCAGGTCAGCTTGGGGAGGCAGGGTTTTGCACAGTATCACTGGCAAGTTCAAGCTCTGTGGACTAAAGCACTCAGTAAAGAAAGGTCTAGCCTGAAGGATCAAAATGCTGCTCTCCCCAGCACACTCTGCTTTTGTTGCCATGGAGGAAAGCCTGATGGTGGTGATTTTCTACAAAAGGAGGCTCTCTTGGTTCTCAAGAGTTTCACTGGAGTCCATTCTGCAGGCCAGTGGGGAACGGTAGTGCCTAGGGGTACCTGCACCATCCTCCCTGATGGAGCTCCCACAGGAGCTCTGGAGGGCAGAGCTGCCGGCAAGGTACAGCAGCACGGCACACACCATAGCCATGACTGCACTGACCCCTGCTGGACATTTTTTCTCTTAATTTCTTCAAAATTCTTATCATTTCTGTCAGCTGGGTAGAGTCGCTTCTGGAGCTGCATCCCCGCCACATTGGCATCCTGTTCCTCCCATGCGTCCTGCAGGAGAGCCCACCTGGCAGCTTTTGGTGCAGATGTCAGCACCAGCTGCTCACACACAGACACACACCAAAAATCACAGAAATCATTTCTGTGCCTCACTTTTGAGAGAAAGCCCAGAAGAGAGAGCCTCATCCCTTCATGTCACTGTTCTGCAGAGATGCAAGAAGACAACTGAGCTCTGGTGTCTTTCTAGCCACCAGTAGGAGATGCATTTATTTTACATTGAAAAGGTGGGGATGCAGAAATTACCCAGAGTGAGGAAGAGAGAAGTCATGTCTAGGAATGAAAATGTTTCATCCTGAGGGCTGCTGAAGGGAAAAGTGACAGAAAACTGAATGTTTGCACAGTTTCTACAAGCAGAAGGAGTGTGGCTCAAACAGACATCAAAAATTAAGAGAAACATTTGTTCCCCCATTAGGAATGTCACAGAAAGGATAGGGGCACTGAAACAGTTTAGTGTTTAGGCTCACTCACGCCTTGGTGACCCCACTGTGCTCCTGAGCTCCAGCTGTCACACAGATGTGGTGCTGTCCTGCCCTGGAGAGGTGGCAGAGGCTCAGCCAGGTCTCCTGCAGGTGTCCCCCTCCCCTGGGATAGGTGATGTGCCTGTGAGTTGCTTGGACCCGCCTGTTTCAGGGTGTACCTGAGTTACACTGATCATGCACAGAGCATTGGGAGGCTGCCCTGCTTGTGAGGTCAACTCCAACAGTTACAGCAAGGCCCAAGAAAGATGGGAAGAAGCCTTTGGCTGGGCAACCACATCCCTTCCCTGCCACGCTCATCCAGGGAGGAGGAATGGCTGCAGAGCCACACGCCAGCAAGCTCCTGTTCAAGATGCTGAACAAAGAAATGCCTTTCCTTCCTCCTTCCCTCCTCCCCCTCCCCTCTCTCTCCCTTGGGCTGCTTATGAGAGCTGAAGCTGTTTGGTATATTTGCACCAGCACCACCCCTCTCTCTGCCGGGCTGCAGCTGAGCACACTTCAGGGAAGGGTGGTTCTGAGGACACTGAGATGTGCAGGGATGGCTGTGCAAGATGTGCATGAGTACAGAGATGCAGACATAGGGAGAGAGGACAGTGGAAATGCTGCCTGCCTTGCAGTGAGCATGGACAAAGACCCAAGGAAACCACCCAGCATTGCTCTTTGCTCTCAGCCCAGTTGAATACCTGAGCATTAGGGAACAAGGCCTGTTTCCTCTATTCCTTGTTGTACAGGAAAGGCAGCTGGTTTGCAAACATTTCTTGCTACACTGATCTCTTTACCTTGCTGCACGGTCAAGGTTGGTGCTGACTCAAACACCAAGGGCAATCAATACTTTTGCAATGTCCTGGCAGTGTGTGTTAGGCCAGGGCTCTGTCCTTCCTTCCTTCTGTCCATCCTCACATTCTGCACGCACATTCACATCTTCTCTGAACTCAGGCATGTGGAGGAGCACAGAGACTGCACATCCTCCAAGGGTGCCAGGTGTAGAAAGGGATGAATATCTTGGCAATGCAGACCTGCATACACGTCGCACATTCATTAATGTTAGTGGGAAATCTGCCTGGATATCGGAGCATGGGCAGGAAAAACTGTTTGCTGGGGTGACACAGCTGGTGCTGCTGTTTACTTGGTGGTACTTTTCTTTTGCATAGAGCTCATCCAACATGGTAAGTCTGACCCAGCTGCTGACGCCAGCAGTACACTGGCTAGAAAGCACAGTGGAGCCGCAGGGACACCCGGAGGCCCGGAGAGCTATGTGGGGTCACAATGAGGCCCCAGCAGACACACACGTCAGCAGAGGCTGTAGGAACCCAAATCAGTGCTATTCTGAGGTGGGGATTTCTGTGACCTGTTTCCGTACATTTTGGCATTTCAGCCAAGTCAGCAGAAGCACAGGTTTACCTAGAGCAGAAGCACACTGCTCACAAGTCGTGCGTCAAAACTGACGCACTACAGTAGCAGCTTTGCTTTGCCCAGCATTACTTGCTGCCTTTAAGGGACATTAACATTTAAGGCATGTTAACCAAAAATGAATATCAGCCCACGCATTACAGTTAAATCTGATATATTCAGACTAAAGTTATAATTACCTTTCAACTTCCCAAACTATTTTTATATCTGGACAGAATAGCTAAAGTCATGGGGTTTTTTCTTCTTCTGTCATGAGGCACCTTTCTGGACCTTCTTCTTGCAGGGTCAGCAATTTCCATGCTGCTTCAAAATTGGTACACATACGTTTGTTTATATAAAAAGTGTTTTCAAGAGGCTGAAAATAAAACAGGATTCTCCTGGTATTTATGATACAACTAACTTGGGGAGTCAGGCTCGGGGAGTTTCATGTATGCTAATGTAGAGGCCCATCCCTGCACAGGAGCATCCTTCAGCTAAGAGAAGAGTGGGACACAAATACTCTTAATTAACCTTTCTTTTTCCCCTCCTTAGAGTTTTGCCTGGTTCTGACCTCCAGCTGTAGCTGGATGCTACCACAGCAGAAAGAGGCAGAGTTGTGCTGCTTGCTGGCAGGGCTCCTCCAGACAGGACCAATTCTGTCCCATCCTCATCCCCAGACTGTATCCACTGGCCTGAACAAGTGACCTGAAGGCCAGAGATTCTGCCAAGGATGTAATAAGTTTGTCTCCACGTTGCCTTGGGAAGGAGGCTTCAGCATAATGCCAGAAAAAGCTGGATATGGACTGGTTTTCTTACTCCAGAATATTTTACTGTTTTGGGACAACAGACTATGATTATCTGTGCTAAAGTGGCAGTCCTGCAGCTCAGAGCTGAGATGAGGAACATCTCTGCTAGGTCCCACTTGACACTATTTTCTGAGGGATCTAGCAATATCATAAGCTGGCATGCCCTCCCTCATATATCCCACTTTTTGCTGCTGCAGTTGAACAGCATGGTCCTTAAGCATGCCCATACAACTGCTGCACATTTGCAGTGTGGGAAGTGATGAGCACCCCCGATGCCACTGCAGTGCTCCAGCCTGTCAAGGCCTTTCCATCCAGATATTCAGAGAGCATCATGAGTGGCATCAGAGAAAGTCTCCATCTTTCTAAGAGGCCCTTTGCAGAAGGGAACCTCTGGTGTGAGTAACACCAGTAAATCAAAAGAAAACAAGCATGTACTTTAGGTTTAGGTTTGAATGTGGGTAACAGTTACTCTGGTCTCTCTTTTAAGATGATGGGCTGAAGCCAAAACAAGATTACATCTGACTGTTTCATGTGCCAACATCATTCTAAATCCTCTTTAACCTGCATTATCCCAGCAGAAAGAAAAAGCAAGATCAGGATATGAAGGTAAGCAGCAGATATGAGCAGGAGCCATACAACAGCTGGAGTGGAACAGCTGTGGTGGAACAGCTGCGCTGGGTACCTTTTATGCAAGTAGGTGAACAGACACTGGAGCTATGCAGGATGTTTTAGCCTCAGCTTCTTGTGATCCCTGCTCTTGGGAAAACCCTAAAATTTGGCATTTTCCTCAAGCTGTCAGCTTCCACAGATACAGGAAGATGTTTTCTGCTCTCAATGCCCTCACAGGCACTGGAAGGGCAGCAGACTGCTCCAGGCTCATCCCTTCATAAAGCAGAGGAGCTCTGTGTCCCACAGGGGTGCTTCTGACCACCCAGAGCAACAAAGGGTAGCTCTTGCCAGCAAAGCACTCTCTGGATGTGGGTATCACCTTCTCCCTTTGCACAGGAAGGCAGCAATACCAGCTTAAAGCAGTTGGGCAGTGAGGAGAGGTTGAGGTCAGGTCCAACTCAGAGTTCCTAGTATTGATAAAATAGAAGCCAGCTGCCTCTGGCAGAAAAACCCTTTAAGCTGCAGAAAGCATCTCTTGCTTCCTTGCTAGAAGGTGTTGTGGCAACAGCAGGCAGGATGTCCTCCAGTGTGAGCTCAAAAAGTGAAAGACTTTGCAAAGAAGGCTCTGCATGTTTAGGCTACCCTCATGCCACTGGGTTACAGCCCTTGTGGGGAAGCTCTGGATCACAGCCTCCCTCCAACAGCTACATAACAGCAATCAGTGAAACCTCTGAGCAGAGGGAGATGTCCCCCAGCAGACATGCTCAGAGAAAGGCCATCATCATCTTGCCAGCACCTGTCCCAAAGTATTTGCACAAGGGGTGCAGGCTGAGGCTGCTGAGGCTGCAGAAATCATCCCCATCTCTTGTGCTTCAGCTGAGTGAATTGTGCTCTAGAGGGCTCATACTGTGAACCTGCAGGGGAGAGAGTTGGTGCCACCTCTTGCCCACCACCCTTTGGCTTTGTCCTGAATTTTTGTGAAACCCCTTCTAGAGAACCTGAGGGTTTGCATATCCAAAAAAAGCCTGGCTGGAAATAAGGCACCTGAAAGGTAGAGACTGGACTGCTGTGCCAGGCAGTGATCCTGCTGCTGGGACCAGGCAGCAGCACAACTGAAGAGGGGGCAGAGAAGAGGCAGCTGGAAGGACTATCAGTTGTGTAGATCAGTCCAGGACAGAACGAAATGCAGATGCTGACACAAATAATGATGAAACAGGTTCCTCAGATGTAAAGGTAGTGCAACTACACTGCACACAGTAACTTTATTATGAAACTTAAAATACGGTCATATCTTGTAGGGACAAATAGAAGAGAACAAAAAGCTTTAGAAAACTATTGCATTTATCTAACAGTATTTGCACATATAAAAGTACATACATAAATATATATATATACACACATATATATGGGTATATGGGTGTGTATTTGTGTATATATACACACATTGGCAAGTATAGATATGCATGTATATGTACATAGCTCTCTCTATATAGATACATATAGATATGAATGGGTAGCCATTCACATCTATAAAATCAGTCATTCCAAGTTGGAACAGTAACTGGAAAGTCAACCCCAGCTGCCTGCTCAAGAGCAGTGACCACACTGGCACACCAATTACCAGTTCAAAAAGTTCAAAAATGTACAGAAAGTTCCCTGACAGGGACACGTGAGAGATCACATCCACTATTTTTTCCACTCTTCAGCCTTTTTCCTGGTAACAATTTCTCCATCCATTCCTACAGCACTCATTAATTCCTGTAGGGAGTTGTTCCTTGACATTCACAGCATCATTTCTGAGCTACAGCTTCAAACCCTCCCAGCCAAGAAGCTGCAGGCCCTGGTATCAGATGGGGGGTCAGGATGATACCTAGATATTAATTCATATTGATTTTACCAAAATATGGACAGCATTTATTTCTTGGTTGCTTATCCAGCTCACTAAGCTCTTCTGGGGCTGGAAGCACTGTTCAGATCTGTCCACTGGGAGCCAGGCCCTCGCATGACACCTTAAGCTTGGGCCCCATTTCCCTCCAAAGAGCAGGTTCCCCCTCCTGGAGTGAGTCCCATCCCTGCTCACAAAGCCATCACACTCTGCTGAGACGAGAGAAGGAATGGCCAAGTGTCCAGGGTCTGGAAACATCAACAGTTCTTTTCAGTACTCAGTCTGAAGGCAGGATGGTATGTTTCTAAGGTACCTCTCCATGCTGCCCTGGCAGTAAGGGAGTCTGCTGGTAATTTCACAAAGCAAGCAAGGCAGGCATGTGCTGCGAGAAAGGGAAGATGATGCAAAAACAAAACCCTCTAAAAATGAGAACACTAAAAGCAACCATAATAAAAGCCAAATCAAGCAGCTGCTTCTATTTTTCATGTCCTAAAATGTTGCTCAAACAGTCCATGGCTGTGGACCTGCAGTTGAGGATTTCTCAATTTTAGGTCACCTGTCCAGGATAATAGTTTTGGACTTGTTCTACAAGACAGTGCCAACAGAAGACAACTGTGAGGACTTGGTGTGCAGAGAGGAGTGCTTGTCCAGGCTGCGCCCACTGAAAGCCCCGTAGCCTTTGCAGTTCGACAGAAAACATACAGATTTTTTGAAAACGACACAGAGATGCTTCTTGAACTTCTCACCCACGAAAGCATAGATGACTGGTGTGAGGCAGCAGTGGACAAAGGAGAGTGCCTCAGTCAGCTCAATGGCTAGGTCTAGCCTTTGGCTTGTCTGGCAATCATCAATGATGGACATGTTCCTCAGAGAGTCCAAAAACAGCACAATGTTGACAGGGGTCCAGGAGAGAAAGAACACAATGACAACAATAAAAACCAGTTTTATTGCTTTGTACTTGTTCTTGGTATGGCACTTCTGCAGGTTTTTCAAGATGCTGTGATAGGAGAAAATGAGGATAACAACAGGGATTAGCCACCCCAGGATGTTGACTAAAAAATTACTGAAAGTCTTCCAGCCATTGTTGCCACCAGGATAGTGAGGGAGGCACTTAATCTGGTTATTGTCATTCACTTCCTGGAAAAAAAGTAAGTCTGGCATTGATGCTAAAATGGCAACTGCCCAAACAACCAGACTAGTGATAAACCCAATGGCAGTTGTCCGGATCCCCTGGACATGGAGGGAGTGGACTATGGCCAAGTACCTGTCAATGCTCATGATGGTTATGAAGAAGACATTGCTGTAGAAACCAATGAAGTAAACTGAGCTGATGATTTTACACAGCGCATTTCCGAAAGTCCACTGGCTCACAATGGAGTACTGAACCAAGAAGGGCAGGGAGAACACCAAGAGGAGGTCAGAGACAGTCAGATTCAGCAGATACACATCAGTCATGGTCTTGATTTTTATGGAGAATGTCAGAATCCAAACAACCAAAGCATTTCCCATGAGGCCTGCCACAAACAGTATGGAGTACAGCACTGGAAATAAGGTAGATGCAAATGCTGGAATACCTTCAGGATGACAGATGATGTGTAGTTCTGAGTAGTAGAAGGCATATTCATAGGCTGCAGAGGAGTTAGGTGTTGGTGAGATGTAACTCATCTGTTCAAGGACAATGAAATTCATATGAGCCGAATCTCACATTAGCAGATATACCAGGCACGAGTCAGCTTACACTAAGCTACGTGAGGACAAAATATATGTGCCACAGCTGCAGTATAAGATGCAAATGAGGAATGAACATGAATGATTGGCTATGTCCTGTTAATACCCAGGATGAATCCTGGAGCATCATAGGGGCAGAGGAGATCAAGGAAAATGCAGCTGTGGTGGTAAAAAAGTTACCAGCGTCCTCCTGCTGGCTCCATGTGAGGCCATGGCCCATGCCCGAGTCCGGGTGGGTTACATGAGGCCAGAGACAGGGAGCATCCTCAAACCAGAAATGACATGGGCATGGCCAGGAGGCTGAGAGCCCCTGATATGGGTTTTGGGGTCCTATTTTATGTTTCCTTCTGAAAGGAGAAAGGGAGCATGTCCCAGGGGGAAACGAACATGTTAACATTCATCTCCTAAAAGCTCTGTTTCTAGTTAGCTGAGTGCCAGAAATAGGATGCACCAGTATCAGTGGCATGTTCCCTTCCTGCTCACCAGCCCCTTGCAGCTTGCCCACCTCCCAGGGCAGTACTTGTGACAGTAAACAATTAAAGAAGATGGATAGCAGCATCCCTGTCAGGATGTCCTCTATAGGACACTCCTAGCACTACCTCTGCCCTCAAGGACATTCTTGTTCCACAAGCACAGTGTCATCAGCTAAAGATATTTTCACCCTGTGTTTTGTTTCTTTCCAGAGAGCGACAATCACACTGATTTCTTCTGAATGCCGATTATCTCCACCAGTACTGTGTCCCCATAGGAAAAACTGAACCTCTAAGATGTGCTACTGGCCCCAGCTTGTAGGAGAGCAACCCGGTAGGGAGTGACTCACCAATATGTCCTCAGAGCCATCGCTGCCCAGCAGGTCTGTCAAATTCTGCTCCATAATCCAACACTGTGTCTGAAAGAGTGCAAAAAAACTGTCTTTAGAGCATGCATTTTTAAGAAGCGGGCATACCTTTGTGCATATAGGCTGGCAATATTTACCTTAGCTTATGCTGCAATGCCAAGTCGCAGGAAAGGTCCTTGCTGTGGCAGTGCACAGTCCTAAAATAGCTTTTCCTCTGTGTGACCTGTGTCACATTAAAGATGTATGAAACCCCAAGCCAGTGTGTTCAGCCCCTGTACTTAACACCTACAGAACGGAAATGTCAGCTTTATCTTCTGTATGATCACAAAGTTTTCATTTTGAGCATTTACATTCTTCAGTGGAAGAGATCTGCAATTTCCTCCACGTCTTTGAAGTGCTCCTGTGCATGTCCTGGCCCTGCTGCTCCTGGTCTGCAGTTCCGGTTTCTAGGAGAGAGTAAGTAATGCTGTCTCTGCCCTGCTCCTAGGACTTTTGGTGAAGATGGCTGAGGGGGATGGTCCAATACTGCCAATATCCAGCAATGTTTGCTTTAACATTTCATTTTTCCTTGGAAGGCACCTTCCCCCCACACCCACCCAAGCACAGAAAGGAATACCTAAGGGAAATGGTCATAGAATCATAGCTATTTAGGTTGGAGAAGATACTTAAGATCATTGAGTCCAACTGTAATCCTAACACTGCCAAGTACTTTTAATCTTTCTTCCCAGAACACAAACGCTGCAAGATGCTCTCACAGACTAACACTGAAATAAAGCCCTGAACAGCCATGAATTCCCACCAACTCCACCACACACCTACTGTGACCTCATCCAGACCCAACACAGCTTCCATCCCACAGCTGTCCCTGATCCTCCCCACAACACAAGATACAGGGGAAAGAGCAGCCCTCCTGAGCAACAGGAAACATTTGAAGTGTATATTATCTCCTTAAATACTGCTGCTCCTCACTAGAGCTTGGTGCACTACTGAAACTCAGGCAAGTCGTGTTGCATTAAGAAACAGACAGGACTCAGTTTCCTCAAGCAGAAAAAGCCAATTCCTTATTCACATAATTAATTTTCATACAGTTTTCACAGACCTCATGTTCAACTCCAATTGGCTGCTAGTTTTCTTGCGACTCAATTAATTGGTTAATAACTGACATTTTACCTTTCCATCAAATCTCTCTATTCTTGGATTTTTTATATATTTTCTTCACTGATTCTCATGGGACAGATCTATTGTTTATGCAGGTGCAAACTTATTTTTCTTACTAGAATATGTTGTTGTGTTAACTGTCTTCATTCTTATGACTTTTCCTTATAGGAACTTACAAGCTACTGCTAGCTTAACTAGAGTAGCAGGGCCTAAACCATATTTAATAAGACCTTTCTTTTATAATATTTCTACCTGTCTGCAACAAGTCACATATATTTTTGTTCATTTTTGAACAAACAGCACCTCATTAGGCATAGATGTGCTGCTAGAATTTCCATTTGGAATGGTCTGTTGTCTTTCTCAAACCCGTTGGATGTCCACCTTCACTCACCATCACTCCAAAGGCAGAGGGATAAATTTCTGTGAACCAAGAAAATCTGCAACTATTGCATGTGTAGCAGTGGATGGCTTTCCTTGGCCGTGGTGGGCAGTGTGACATAGGTCAACGTTTTACATGTGAGTCAAGCCATGACAGCCAAGCTCTTCTGGGTATTAATTCTAACAAAACCTGAAATTAGGAATTAAAACCAGAAACAAACTCTTCTGTTACAGGCAATGTTACTGG
Organism: Fringilla coelebs; assembly: GCF_963513975.1. Taxonomy (NCBI): domain Eukaryota; kingdom Metazoa; phylum Chordata; class Aves; order Passeriformes; family Fringillidae; genus Fringilla; species Fringilla coelebs. The sequence continues at coordinate 109,214,267 of NC_140028.1, read as the reverse complement.
CAGTTGCTGGCAGTGTTAAAGCTTGATCTCCACAGCCCTAATGCAGGATTAACACCGTACTCACAACTCTGTTGGTGCTAAAGTGGCAAAAAACAACCAGGAATTATTCAATGCGGAAAAAGATGTGTCCACCAAATGGGAACTTGGCAGTTCCGCGCCTCTCATCTTTCATCTCCTAAATAGAGATGAGAGGCTATCAGAGCACAAGGACGGCAACATGAAGGGACGCGGCTCCCTCTGCTGGGCATCCCTGCAGAATTGAGGCACATCCTTGCAGAGATGTGTGAAATCAGCAGCGCTGTTTCACCTCTTTGTTCATCATGAGGCTTATTTTCAGGAAGAAAACGCTTCCACAGCAAGATAAGAACCTGGAGACTGCTGTTGTTTCCAGGGCTTCACGCTGGATGAGCTCTTTCCTGGGATGCATGCCATTTGGCCAATATTGTTGCAGCCCATCTTGCTTCAGAAAACTACAAAAATGTCAATTGTTGCTTCACCCAAAGATGTGGAGGGAGAGGATCTAGACACACCATCCCCAGTTCCATACAGAAACATTTCAAATGCATCACTTGAGTTTGTCAGCCTTACTACAGTTAAGCTTACCCCTCTAAACAATCTACTTACCCAATCCCATCCAGAACAGCCAGAAACACGTCAAGAGAAATAGCCAAAGGGGCTTTTTCAAAATGACACATACATCCCAGACAGCTATCTGGGTTTACAAGGAAAAGTTTTGGTGGCAATGGGGCTGCAGGGCTGCCTGATGTGAGAAGATGCCAGAATCTGCCCCCGTGGTGATAGCAGCCTGCGGAGGATCAGTAACAGGACATCACACCATGATCAGTATGATGAAGTGAAGCCAATTTATTGCAAAAAGCAAGCTATATTTATACTCTTCTCTAGTGTTCACGCCTCAAGCTAATACACGATTGGTCAAATCCTTCTACGCATGCATTTTAATATTTTAGCTAATTTTAGTTAGTCTTTCTTCTTCATGCGTCTCGCTGCGGTTTTCTTGTCTGCCTTTGCATCCTGAACCTTCTGCTTCTGAGTGTGTTCTTCTTCTTTCGTGTCCTTCAAGGGCATTGTGACCTTACTCAGTTTCTATGAAGGCTGGATTGTGCATATGTTGCATATGTCCCTTGTCCTGCAAAAAACTCTCAAGAGTAGCCAGTTCCAGCTGACTCCAAGATGGCCCTGCCGCTGGTCAAAGCTGAGCCCATTGGTGATATTGGTAGTGCCTCTGTGATTCAGAAACACTGTGCAGCAGCAGCTGTGAGAGAGTGAGAATATGTGAGAGAAATGCCCTGCAGAGGCCACAGTCGGTGAAGATGGAGAGGAAGGAGGAGCTCCAGGCAGTGGGGCAGAGATTCCCACGCAGCCTGTGATGATGCATGTTGTCCCTGTGTTGGTGCACAGTGGAGCAAGACGGGAGGTGGGGAAAGAAGCACTAGGAGGGAAGGGGACAAGCTGATCTTCTTTTCCATGAGTCAGCTGACACAGTTAGCTAATGAAATAAAAGGCATTCACTCAAGGAGGGAGCTGCTTAACAAGAGAGGAGCTTGCCAAAGGGAAGAGGGAGTCCATAAGGAAGTGCTTTTGCTAGCCTGTGTGTTACATTTTCTCAGAAAAGTGTGTTCTCTCTTTTTCTGGGGGGCTGCTACAAGGCAAAGTGAGCACAGGAGAAGAAGTAGTTTGTGCATAATGGCTACTGCTGCACAAAGGGTTTTCTTTCTCGGAACACCTGGAGCATGACGTTCTGGACGTGTCATTCCTTACTTGGCCAAGGCACAGCAAACAGGCAATTCTTAGAAAAGCAGCTTCCAAAGCTGAAACTCGCTCCTCCCAGCTCCTCCAGTTTTGTTGTTGATAAGCAGTGTCTGGCTCTGAAGGCACTGCAAAGCCACAGTCTCAGGGCTGGCACAGGTCTAATATTGAAACACTTCATTTTAGTTCTCACTTCTTCAATGCTCTGGAAAGCCAGCCTCCCTCTGCTCTGGGCCCAGGATGTGGATGAGCAAGTGGAAACACCAGCGACAGCGGTAAGGACGCATCAGTGTGCATCTCAGGTTTCTGAACAACAGGTATCCATAGGAAGCTGGTTTTGTGGGGAAGTGGGAGGTGTGAACAGAGGGAAGACACGAAAGCTGTCATTATGAACTGACCCCACTGCCCATGTCTGACAGAGTGCACTGGGGCTCAGCTGCTGGATACAGCACAGAGTGCTGGAATATAGAGTACAGCCACTGGAACTGAGTTAACCATGGTGACCCCAACTTCAGGCTGTGGGACGGTTGGAGGTGAGGCCACAAAGTTGGAGCACCTGTTCTGTGAAGACAGGCTGACAGTATTGGGGCTGTTCAGCTTGGAGAAGAAAAGGTTGTGTGGAGATCTCATAGAGCCTTCCAGTATCTGTAAGAGGCCTACAGGGAAGTCAGAGAGGGACTCTTCATCAGGAGCTGCAGTGATAGGACAGGGAGTAGCAGGTATAAATTGAAAGAGAGGAAATTTAGGTTAGCAATTAGGGAGGTTTTTTGGGTTTTTTTGTGAGGGTGGCGAGACACTGGAACAGAGAAGCTGCCGATGCCCCATCCCTGGCAGTGTTCAAAGCCACACTGGACGGAGCCCTGAGCAGTGTGGTCTAGCGGGAGGCGTCCCTTCCCGCAGCACAGGGGCTGGGCATAGATGAACTTCAAAGATCCATTTCAGCCCCTTTCCGTTCTACCATTCTACGAAGAACGTCCAAAAGCCGTGACAAACACGCGATGCCGGGGCAGAAGGCCCTGGACAGGAGCCGGCTCCCGGCTGGGGCCGAGCGAGGCCGCGGCGGCCGAAGGGTTACGGGAGCCGCATGCGCCGGGCGGGGCGGTGCTCCGGGCGGGGCCGGCTCGGGGCTGGGCCTCGCCGCTGCCCGCCGCGCTCCGGGGCTGCGGGCCGCGCTGGGATGCCGGGCCGGGAGGCGGAGGTACGGCTCTGCCGGGTCGGGTCGGGTCGGGTCAGGCTGCTGCGCCGGGCCTTCCTCGCTCGCTCTGCCGAGGAGAGTCGGGGGCAGCGCCCCGGTGGGAGGCGAGGGGACTCGCTGCGCCCTCCTGCGCTGCTGCGTTGTGTTGCGCGGCCTCGGGGCGGCGGGGGTGCGGGCGGACGGGTCCAACCCCGTGACGGTGGGTCTGGGCGGACCTCGGGGGCACCCACTGCTGGCTCGGAGCGTGCCCCGCGCTGCTTCTGATCCGCCCGTGCTTTCTGGTCTGTCGTGATTCTGCTGCGCCGAGGGGCGCAGAAACTCTTTCTTCATTAGCAGACACCGTTATATGTTTATAATAATATAAACCTTCTCTAAACACCTAAAAATCTTCACGCTGCCGTGGGCCTTGTGCCTCCTGCGGTATTATTTCCCGAGAAGTGCCGGGCGGCCGCAGCCGCTGTGGGGGTAGCAAAGGCAGCGTCAGCTGAGCAGGCCGTGCGGTGCTTTTGAGTGCGTTCGGGCCGGGTCTGGGTCTGGGCAGGGTTCGGGTCTGGGTCTGGGTCTGGGTCTGGGCAGGGTTCGGGTTTGGGTCTGGGTCTGAGTCTGGGCAGGGTTCCCCGCCAGGGCCCCTGGCAGCGGGGGGACCGTGGTGTACGCCTGGGAGGGAAGGGTTGGAGGTGCTGCCGGCAGAGGTGAATGTGACTGCGGCAAAGGTACAGGTGGGTAGTGGGAAGGGGACACCTATTTCCTTTGCTGTGGCAAAGGGTAACCAAATGGTTCCTAGTACATTTGATGTTCAGAAAACTCTTACCCAACCACCGAATTTCAGGGAGATTCTGGAACAATCTCTCAGAAAAAGCAGAGAACCCAAAAAACACAAATAAAACTTGATCAGCCTCAGAAAAGGCCTGGAAAAGCTTCCTGTACCCTAAGCAGCTGTCCTTAGCATCTGGGGTCAGCACACCTCCCTACCTATAGCATTCAACGTATCTGCTGAAATGTTTCCACTTGTGCCACTCTTAATTAAATGGCCATTTAAAGTTCCATTCTTCCTCTTCCAGATGCATCCAGTCCTAAAGGCCTTTGTGTGCGGCTCCATCAGTGGCACTTGTTCCACGCTCCTCTTCCAACCCCTTGACCTGCTGAAAACCCGCCTGCAAACTCTGCAGCCTGCTGTGAATGGGTGAGAGGAGGGGGATGTGTCTGTGTGGGGGGCCTGGAGGTGCTCTGCCTAGGCTTCTGCCTTATTTGGTGGCTGGGGCTTGGAGTTCAGAGTTGTAATCTGGGAAATCAGGCTTTGTAAAAGAGGAGGTATATTTTTATATTATGGAGAAGGATTGTTATTTTGCTCCAGAAGAAGAAAAATGACTGTGAGTGGTTGTGAATGCCACTGGAATAACTTGTAACCTCAACATTTGTTCTCATCTGAGAGACTGGCGTTTGCTGGAGTAGCTAACATGCTACTCCAGCTAACATGCTACTCATGGGGTATCCTCTGCCTGAAAAAAAAAATCCTGTGTGGTTGTCAGATAATTTTTCATGCATGCAGCTTGGTGTAGTCAATCTACAATCTGCTGCTGCTAACAAAGAAAGTGAGCAACTTAAAATGCTAATTGGTGTTAAAAGTTGTGAGATACAGAAGGTGATGGAGCAGCCCTGGAAAGAGTGACCAAGAAAAGCAGACTGAGCTGAGGAAGAGCACCTTGGAGGTGCTGAGTTAGTGCACAGAGATATGAGTGAAAGGGGTGGCTGTGGAGTACATCTGCCAAGGAGCAGAAGCAGGTCATTGCTTCAGTTCCTGTCTGGTCTTTATTTCAGGTCTGGTCGTGCTGGGATGGTAACGCTGCTCTTTAGGGTTGTTCGTACTGAGAGTATTCTGGGGCTCTGGAAAGGTGTCTCTCCAGTAAGTGGCTGGTTTAACTCTGACTTGTAAAAATAAGTAAATAAATAAGCTTACTGTTTATTGCTAATTATGTCTGCCTGAATTTAATAGCCAATTCTTGTACAATTATGAGTGAAATTGCATGATTTAGATTACATCCTATTTTAACGAGTTAATGTTGTCAATTTCACTGATTTGGTTATGGCAGTCCTGAGCAGCTGAACATTTGAATACTTTTGCAAATGGTGGTGTGGCAACTGCAAGAACTTCATTTTGGTTTGGAATATCTTGTTCCTAGAAAACTGACATTGAGGAATGCAATAAATCCTGGCATCATTTGAACAATTTGTCTGTCAGTGGCATAAAAGATTTCTACCTTATTTTCTTTCCTCAGCTTGTTAGCTTTAGTGATATTTTTGTCTTCTACATAGCTTCCTGTCGAGTTGAACAGTCTCAGAAATGGTTTGTATTATATTTTGTCTTATGTGAGCTTTTTCTTTCTTCATCTGCTTCTGTTTCTCCTGAAGTCCTTTGCAAGATGTATTCCTGGGGTTGGGATTTACTTCAGCACTTTGTACATGATGAAGCAAAAGTTACTTGTGGACCGTTCACCCACAGCCATGGAGTCTATCCTCCTGGGTGCCGCTGCTCGTGCAGTTTCTGGGATTTGCATGTTGCCAGTGACTGTCGTAAAGACCCGATATGAGGTATGACTTTACAATTAGTCCCCTGTTATTGGAGTCACACACCTTCCTTGCAATGCAAAATAATTCCTTCTGCTTGGAGAAGGTTGCTGCCACTTGGGTTCAGCCAGGAATGTAATCCTGATTTCACCTCAGTTCACCCGTTGTGCAGGAAATTAAATTTGGGCAAGAAGACAAAATAGAATTTGCCCTAAGATTTATAAGTTTCAGTTGTATACAATGTTTGTGTAGCATCTTTCATATGTTATCTCCCTGAAGGATTCTTTCAAGGGCTGAGTTAGGTGGAACCCGTTTTTTGCCTTGGCTTGTTCTCTGTGTTGCCATCTTGGGCATCACATTAAGTTCACAATCTGTTTGGATGTTATATGTGTAGGGCTCCTTGACTTGTGCCTGGCACATGGATGACTGACCTTTGTCTGCTCTTGCAGAGTGGAAGATTTGGCTATGGGAGTGTGTATGGAGCCCTGAAGAGTATCTATCAGACCGAGGGGGCTCGTGGCATGTTCAGTGGGCTCACAGCAACGCTGCTGCGGGATGCGCCCTTCTCTGGCATCTACCTGATGTTCTACACACAGACCAAAAACCTCACATCTCAGGGTGAGGCTGAGTGTTGGATGCTGGAGTGGATCCTCTTCTCAGATCTTGCCCTGCAGCTGGCAGCCTGTATGCTCTGCTTGTTGCCCTCCACCTGTGAAGTTAAATTAGTCTCCTTTGGAGCTTTGGGTCACTCACTCACTCACTCACCCACTCACTCACTCACTCACTCACTCACTCACTCACTCACTCACGTTTGCCTGTGGAGAGCTGTAGACCTATAGGTGACATCAGTGCAGAAATGGAGACTGGCCCTAAATTGATTGATTGTCTTCATGAAGGCTGATGCATAACTGGGTTAGTGAAAGACAGGGTGTCTTAAGCACTGCTTGCTGCTTCTGCTTGTCTTGCACACTGCTCAGTTTCCACTAAACTGAGACTTCTCTGATACTGGAACTCACTGGGGCAACTTTTGTATAATTTTTTCTGTTCTGATTTTCTGTCAAATTCAGTTCCCCAGCAAGTGAGGCTTCTCAATAGTGCTACCTTTTGACTGGTAGCCACTTCTCCCCTTGAAAGGTTTCTTTAGCTGCTTGGATTTTAACTTCTCTTAGGTTCTGATGTTGATTTAACCATTCAGTAGCTTTCACTTTGTCACACAGCACGAGTGTTCCTGGCCCGAATGGAGTGTGAGTGCGTTCCCTTTGCTCTGTTGCAGACCAGCTGGATCCAGTTCTCATGCCCTTGCTGAATTTTGGCTGTGGGATCTTTGCGGGGATCTTGGCCTCTTTGGCAACGCAGCCTGCTGATGTCATCAAAACACACATGCAGCTGTCACCCCACAAGTACCACAGGACAAGCCAGGCCATTGCCTTTATCTACAAGGTGAGGTGAAGCCCTTCTGACATGCACAACCACATCCTCAGTTCTGATCCCCTTGCACAAAGCACAGCTTTGCTGGGAAGTTGTTGCCTTTTCAAGGAGGTGAGCCAGTGTCAGTGCTTCACCTGCTCTTGCAGTTGGACAATTCAATGTTGGCATTTTCAAGATGATAAAGGGGGTCATGCTGTGGTAGACCAAGAGTATAGTGTGCAGTGTGAAATGCTGGTTTCAGATAAAAACCAGTTACAAAATAATTATTTGGTCTTTAGACATCAGAAGAGAAACAAATGCCCAGGTCTTTATCCCAGGAATGGGATGGAGAAGCAGTCAAAGCCCACCTTTCCCTTCCTGCTGTCAGAAGGGCAAATCTTGGCAGATTCACTCTGTTTCCATATTGAACTCTTTTCCTAAGCAGTAATCTGCTTATTTGTGTATGCATTTTTATGTACCTTTTTTTTCACAAATCATAATGTTTTTTGCTTCAATACTTAGAAATCTCAGAATAGCTGAGAGACTTTCATAAATATGAAGCTCTAAAACAAAGATTAGTCATTCTCCTGTAGCATCTGGAAAAGATTACACCCTTTTCTTCTCTTTGTTGGAAAGCCACACTCAAATCCCTATCTGTTGTCTCCATCCTGGCCTTCCTTTTTCCCACTCACTGCTCTTCCTGCTGTGCTGGGTAGCCCTGCAGTAGTGCAGTGCTACAGGTTCTTCCTAAACACTAAAAGCTATTTAAGCCTGGGTCTTTCAGAGACTGATCTGGGTCTGAGCTGAAATACATCCTGTGCTGTTCCATGTAATAAATGATGAGAAATTAAAACCCTCTAGGCAGATTGGGATGAATTGCTGTTTATCTCCTGTTGCAGGACTTTGGGCTAGTTGGCTTTTTCCGAGGCGGTGTGCCCCGACTTCTCAGGCGCACTCTGATGGCAGCGATGGCATGGACGGTGTATGAACAGATGATGGAAAAAATGGGCTTGAAATCCTGACTGAGCTGCACGAGAAAGGACCAGCTTCACTCCTTCTCCCGCTTGTTGTGATCAACTGGCACTGAGAAGTTCCCAGTTCCACAGAGGAATAAGCCTTCCTCAGCCAGGAAGGAAGCCCTTCTGAGACAGGGGATTAGGCCTTTGGGCAAGTAGAGGGAAGGAAGGATTGGATCTTCGCGTTGTTTGATCAATGCATTCCAGAAGGACTGCACTTGCGGACGGCCATGGGAAATAGCAGGGTTTTCACAGCCTGGTAACTATGCTGAGAAGCCCCTTTTAAAAATAACTCTGTGCTCACTGCCTTTATGCAGTGAGACAGTATTAGAGCAAAAGTGTTTGAGGAGAAAACAGTGATGGCAAAATCTGCCAGCCTGTTCCTTGTGAGCGTGGCCAGAAAGGCCACAGTGACCACCATCCGATATAGATCCTCCTTCCTCATATGCTTTATTCTCACAGGGGAGCACTAGGCCTTGGTGGGAAACTGGATGTGTCGTGATGCTTACATTGCAGGAGTGGGTGGAAGAGAAATGAAGTGCAGAGGAGAAGCTACAAGCATGGTCTCTGCCATCACTTTTGTACTGTGGGTGATTGCAGAGAAAGTAACTGGAACTGCCTTGCTGTGTTATGTGTTATTATGTTATTGAGCACCTTAACATTCTTGAAATGTCCTTCTGCCTCTACAGCAGAGTTTGCACAGTAATTAAGAAGCATAAGACACTTTAGAATTGATTGCTACCAAAGTTCTACTTGTTCTCTGGAAAAAAAAAAAAGCTGCTGGTCTAACTACAGCAGGAACACTCAAGAGGGTTTTGTTGGGTTTTTTTATGCAGTTGTCATAGAGACTTATTTGCTTCCTATTTTTTATTTGTTAATCCCTGATCAACACCCTCAGTGTGAACTGGTCCGTAGATGTAGCTTTTGGGGCCGTGGCTCATAATGCATAAATGTATAATGGAAACAGATATAGATACTGGCACTTCAGATTTTCCTTAAAACATCACTGATTGCATGTGGAGTATGTTTTGGTTTGGAAAGAAAAGATTGCTATTTCTGCGAGCTTTCTTCAAAGTTTGTCCCCTGTAGGTCCTTGGTAGTGACCTTTAATTCCCTTAGGGCTCCACACAGACCCTTCCTATTTTCCTGGCTGATCTTTTTCTCTTATCAGGTAGTCCATGTTAGAGTATGCCTGAGTTTAAATACACTTTTCATCCTCTGTGCCTTCTTACTCTTTCCTGCTGTGTTACTCAGAGCTCACAGTGTGTGCCAAGTGCAGCCTGATCCCCCTTTGTGCCTCTGTGATGGGTTGGGTCCCTTGCAGCTCTATTAGCATAGCCATGAAGCTGGTGTGGAAGTGTGCATCCTGTTCTGTAGTGTGCCTTGCAGAAGACTTAGCTTTGGCTTTTATTTTCTTAAATAGCTAGGGATATTGCAATTCACTTTAGAACCAGAGCACCTGTCTCTAAACATAAGGATACGACACTGTATGAACAACCAGTGCTACCTACCTGTTGTGCATAAATTTTAGTGTATTTTGGACAGTCACGGCCTGCCCAAGAAACTTCCTGAGTGCAAGAACAGAGGGCATGTGGGTTACTAAAGGTGTTCTTTAGCAGATTTCAACTCCAAGAACGCTTGATGACTGATGTGAACGTTGAGGAAGTGTAAGAGGGCAGGATGGAGGCTTGGAAAGTGCTGCCTGTTTTCAGACTCAGCCCATCTGTGAGGGGAGGCTGGTGCTCTGCAGTGCAGGAGTCTCCAAGAATGGTGGTGGAGGGTTCTGTGTGCACATCTACGTGTTAGCAACAGAGCCCTGCATCAAATCAGGCATGTGGCACGTTATTTGCTAAATCCTAAATGTGAACACCTGTTCCTTTGTTTTGCTTTTCCTTCTGCCCTTAGTGACCAGAACTTGTGAGAGCGCATGAAACCGTGGTAACTGCACATCTTGCTTGTTTGCTATCCTGAGCACTACTGACCCAGAGCTGGGGAACCAAGTCTAGGATTGCTGACCTGGCAGAATAAGGTAGCAATCAGATGAGTTGCCTCATTTGTCCTTTATTTCCCTAGGTATGGGATCAAACCAGCATTGTGCTGGGAGCCTCAATTTATTTGGTGTTTTATAAATCTGGCACGTGAGTTGGATCTGTTGAACATCCTAGGCTGTGGTAGCCAAGGGCAAGTGTGTGGGGTCACCTGCAAGGTACTTCACACATATTTCCTTCCTGGTTTAGCAATGGCAAAGCAATGTGCAGCCTGTGCAGACAGAAACTTAAGCTCTTAAAAATGAGGCAGGCAAGCAAAGAATAGACACAATCTGGTGGCTTTTATTTCCCTGTACTCCTGCCTGGTCAAGTAACAAAGGAAGAAGTAGAGAGTTTATTTCCATGTGCTAATGTTTTAAGGTCTACAGTGGGGTTGTTTGTTTGTTTGTTTTAAATCTGGAATCTGGCCTAAAGCAGTGTTAGCTTTACTTTGGGAAAGTTTTTCCATTCTGCTTTGGTGCTTTGTTATTGAAGTAGCAGGAAAAACTATATGGTTTTTGGCTTGTGGATTAACCTGGGCTCCTCTGGGTTTAAGAAATAGAGAATCTAAACTACACTGTGTTTCATCAAACTGCACTGTGTTTCATGGTGCTTCATATCCAATAGCTTATCTGCCTGTGAGTTGGGGAGAAGGAATTCTGTGGTGCAAGCTTGTTTGTTTCTCTCTGTTACTTCTTTTGTTAGGTGTCATTTATGGGGGAAGAGAAGGCCTGAAGTTCTGCTTCACTCTGTTCCAAAAGCTTTATCACATGGTCAGGCATAAGAGTATTTCTCTGCTCTGATCCTTACTGTCCTTCACCCTTTTCCCCTCTTCAAAAACATTCTGTTTCTGAAGTGATTTATTGAAGTTGCTCCTTGGCTACAGCAAGTCAAGACAATCAAGTGCACGGACTTAAAGTTTGGATGTATTCCCCTTGAGGATTAATACTTCTACTTAGCAACAAATTGTCACTGTACAGCCTAAAGATAAAGTAAATCAAATAAAAGATCTGGACAGAGGTGCTTAATCACCTACTTCATCATGCCAGCAATTCAACACTAACAATCTTGTCAGATAATCATTTCCAAAGCCATCTTGGATTGGATTCTGGAGACAGGGGTGTGCTCCCTCTGTGCACTTCAGGATGGCAGTGGGATCCCTCTTGGACTGACCTCTTTTGCTGGCAATGCACTGTTAGTGATCGTGCACTGTCTCTGCTTGCCCCTGCAGCTGTGGCTAAGGACACAGCTGGCTGGTATGTTGAGGCAGGCAGTGTTTAAGTCAGTTGTAAGGACACAAGAGAAATAGTCTGATTATTTATGCTTTAGAAACTTTATGTTTCCACTCTTCCTGTGTGATGATTTGTTTAGTTGTTTTTTTTTCTCTCAGTCTCTTAAATAGAACTGGAGCTTTGAAACATTACATAGCTTTGAGTATTGTGAGTCTATATATGTATGTGTCTATATAAGATATTTATGTGAAAAGGTGTATTATATGTTTCTATTAAAAACTGGTTGCTAAAACTAAGGATATAATCTCTTCAATGTTTCTTTTAAAAAACCCCAGCAGACAAGCCCCAACTGATTAAATGCACAAGGGATTGGAGGGAGTAGAGACTTAAGAAGGCAAAAGGAGTTTCCCAAGAGGACAGGACTGTTGTGTGTGTTCAGAGCCCATAAAAGACGAGGAATATTCTCTTTTTCTGTGGTGTATAATATGCACAGGTTGTGCTAGTACAACCTAAATCAACTTTGCTTAAATGGAAAAACCACAAAGCACTGGGGAAAGTTGTGTTTTACACAGCTTTCTCTGCCTGCCTGCTGCGTGTAAAGACAGATGGCTGTTGAATCCCTGTACTAGTGAAATACTTGCCTTCAGGACAGTGGGGTTTTAAGCTTTCTAGGGAGAAGCTGTTTTTAGTCTCCTGCTGATGAGGCTTTTGCTACTCAGGCAGTCTGATCTCAGCAGGGGACCAGAAATTGTGCCTGGGACACAATTGTCTCCTGCAAGGTGTAATGCAAGGGAATACTGGATTGCTGGGGTCTCCTCTTGCTGTCACAGTATGGTCCTGGGATTCAGTAGCAGGCAGGTTTTGCTAAGCAAAACGTTGTTGATACTGAGATGTGCATCTTCCAGATGTGAAGATCCCAAGCCTCTTTACTTGCTTAGATAATCCATTCTCACATGGAAGGTTATCTTTGTGTAACAGAGCTACCAGACAGTGCTGAGGGGTGGGCTTGTGTCGGCTGAACCTGAACTACTTGTGCAGCCTCCTGGTAGCAAGTTAGGCCTGGGATAGTGCCTGCTCCTGCACACAGGGCTCCCCAGAGCTCTCCTGCTGCCTTGAAGAACCACCTCCCGTGTAGTGGGTGTTGCCATCCATGCTGCTGACAGCTGCCCCAGCTGTGAGAAGAGATAGCAGACAAGATCCCTAACCCTTCTGGGTGATAGAAGGTGGGGAAAATTGAAAGTTTAAAGGCACTTGGTTGTAACAAAACATTGAGTTACAGATCTCCTTTCCTCATTAAAAATGGACAAACACTTTGTTTGCTTTTTTAATTTTAATGAGTTTTGTGCCACACATAAGCACTGATGCTAGAATTGAACAGAAAAGATTCCTCATCCCACACAGGTGCATATATATATATACACATGTACTTTTGTGAACACCATGTGCTTATTTCAAAATAGCAAGCTGATTTTCCTCATTGCAGTTTCTTAATTTGTGATTTTAGCACTGTAAAATGCTTTAGGAGTCTTTATCATAATGCATTAAGGAGTTTTAGTAAAAATGACAAAATCCCGGTGAGAGGTTAAAATGAGACCTCTGCAAGTTTTTGTAACAGACATTAGGCATTTCTAACTTTGTAGAACTAGAAATAAATTTGCCAAAATATGTTTTCCAAAAACGTGTAAGAAGTAATAGCAAACCTTTGAAACACAAGCCAAAATGGAATTTACAGGGAAGCACAGTAATATTAGTGCAGTTTCACTGAAAGTGGGTTGATCTTCACAGCTCTTCTTTGCCTTCTCCAGGGGTGCTACAGGATCTCTTGGGTGACACCCACTGTCATGTTTGGTGGGGAAGATACTGCCTGAAAGTCTTTCTGCCTGAGCCTCTTCCCCAGACACACAACCCACCCCCTTCCTCACAGGAGCTGTCCTGGCAGCACAGAACTCCTCCTCTGCAGCCCTGTGAGGAGCCCTCTCTCCCAGCACTGGGGGTCCTGGTACAGCCCCCTGCTCAGAGGCTTCTGGCCAGGGCTGCTGCTCTTCTGCAGCCTGGGCTGGCTCTCTGGGAGATGCTCTTTCTAGGGCTTTGTGACTACCCTAGGCACCCACTTGAGGTCCTCAGTGCAGCACCCAAAGGCTGGTGGTAGCTCAGTGACGCTTCTCTCTGCACCTGTGGGCCCCAAGTCTCCCTGGCTCTTCAGGAGGGCTGGTGCCTCAAATCCACCTTTCCTGGCTTTGCTTGCTGCAGAGCAAGGCTATTCCCAGGGGCTGCCAGCAGCTCTGCATGTAATTGTGTAACAGAGTTCAGTGTGAACTTTGGACAAGGGAAACCTTGTCTAAAACATGTGATAAGATAGACTTTCACTTGAGGGGCATGTCCATTAGTAACAGATTATTTTAAACTGTCTCAGCACGCAGATAAAAAATAAAGGCAAGCTTTCAGGTTATTTAAGGAAATAACTAGAAATACTTTAGTGTCCAGCTTCATCACCACTTTTCCAAGCCATCTCATGGGCTGCGGGCCTCGTGGTCTACCAGAAAGGGCCCATAAGTGTAACAATAAAAAAGAAATGAAGTATTAGTCACACCAGAGGAGTCTATTACACTTTCCAGTGGTACTATTTTGATAACATCATGCTTTCTTGCAATATTCAATATTTCATTTGCAATCATTATGTTCAAATACATTTTTAATACAGACAGGTTTCAATTGTGCAGAAGAGCTCTTCATTTTACCTACTTTGTCACCACCATGTGGCAAATGTTTGAATTACTCTCTTACAGCATATTCTAAAGCTCATTTGGTAATCTTGCTAATTAACACCATCTAATAAACACAAAGAAAAAAATGATAGAGAGCCATTTTCCAGGAGAAAAAGAACATACATAGGATGATGTTGTAACCTGCTACTTGAGCAATTCTTCCCCAGAGTAACTCAGGGCTCAGGCATGGAAAAGGAGAGTCCAGGCCCAGTCACACTGATGTGGTTATATGAGGTTAAAATAGAAGGGAGAAAACTAAAGGATCACTGTTGTTAGAAAGATGTGAAGATGAATTATCACTTGCAGAAGGCACTGGCAATAGCATTTGCAGAGTCCAGAAATCTGTCCAGAAATGTATCCAGATCTTGATGATAGCAAGCATAGCAAAGTATCACTACTTTTCTTTTTTTTCCAAGAAATTCCTTTCTCAGGCCTGTGTCTGAGAATAGGACAAAGAAGATGAGAAAGACGATGAAGATTCTTACATCTCATCACTTTCTGTGGTTTCTTAAAAGCAAGCAACAACAAAAAAATTCCAAACCCAACAACACACACAAAAAAGGGGGCAAGTACCTCAAAAGTGTCTACGGCAGAACAAGGATGTGTAAGTTCAGTGTCAATTTCACCTGTTTTTACTGTCAATTCTGCAAAGGACAAGAACAGCCTTGATTACCCGAGCTCTCCTGCCTGGTGCCAGAGCAGTGCCCCTGCAGGGAGGGGGAATGTGGGTGCAGGGAAGATGCTACAGCTCCTTAGAAGCTTTGCCTCACAGCAGGCAATTTAGAGCCTAGATATAATTAATCAAATAATCACCAGCCCTAAGAGCATATATTTCACTTTCAGCAGAAAAATGGAATTGTAAAATGTTTAAATCTTTGCTTTCTGTTCACTTCAGGACCTCAAAAACAGCCTTGATGTTGCTTGGAGCACAAGCCTCAGGATGCTGTGAAGCAGCTCCAGACTGACAGAACCACAGAATCAGTTCACTTGGAAAAAACCTCTGAGATCACGGAGTCCCAGCCATGAGCAAACACCACCCTGTCAACCAGACCCCGGCACTGAGTGCTTTGTCCAGTCTTCCCTTACACACCACCCGGGACGGTGACTCCACCACCTCCCTGGGCGGCCCATTCCAAAGTCTAATCACTCCTTCGGTGAAGAAATTTCTCCTAATGTCCAACGCAAACCTCCCCTGGTGAAACTTGAGTCCTGGTGTCCTGTCGCTGGTTGCCAGGGACAAGATGCCGGCCCCCACATGGCTACACTCTCATTTCGGGCAGCCATAGAGAGCGGTAAGGGGTCACCCCTGAGCCTCCTTTTCTCTGGGCTAAACACCCCCAGCTCCCCCAGCCGCCCCTCACAGGACTCACGCTGCAGACCCTTCACCAGTTTTTTTCTGCTTCTTTGGATTCGCAATCCCCCAAATCCTGCGAGCTTCGTTCAAAGCCGGTGTCGGGAAGGGGCCGGAGGAGCGGGCCCGGCCCGGGGACGCCGGGAAGGCGCGCCGGAGCGCGGCCCTGCCCGCGCCGCCGCGGAGCCCCGCCCCCGAGGCACGCCATTGGCTGCCGAGGCTATATATGGGCGTCAGGGGAAGGCGGGCTCTCTTTCGGCTCCGCGCCGCCCGGGCCTCCACACGGCGTTGTCAGCGTGAGTCGGGGCCGCCGGGTGGGGGATACGGGGGCGGTGGGGGCGCGTTCCCCGCCCTGCGGTAACACCGGGGGGCACTGTGCATTCCGCCGGCGGCCGGCCGGGCCGGGCCAGGCCGAGCCGCGGGGAAGACCGAGGCCTGCCGCCTGTAGCGCGGGAGGCGGCCCAAGATGGCGGCCGGGGCGGCTGGACCTCGTGGCGCGTCCCCGCCGCGCTGACCCGCGTCCCTGTGCCTGCAGGTTCCCTGTCGTTGCTTCCCAAGGGAAACCCCACAATGTCCGGAGGCCTCGATGTCCTGCAGATGAAGGAGGAGGATGTCCTCAAATTCCTCGCTGCCGGGACCCACCTGGGAGGTACCAACCTGGACTTCCAGATGGAGCAGTACATCTACAAAAGGAAGAGCGATGGTAAACAGGCGGAATGGGTGGCCCGGGTTGGACAGCTGGGATCTTGTGGGCACAACTGGGATCAGCAGAAAAGTCCTAGAGCTTGATCTCTTTGGCATGGTTTCTTCATGGCCTTTGCATACCAGTGTTAACGCAAAAAAGTAGAATAAAATACTGAGTTTGGAACAATTGTACTAGTTTTTTACTATCTTGATCTTAAAATCTGGTAAATCAATCACACCTGGTTTTGGTAATTTTGCCAGTTCTTCAGTATATTAATAAAATTGTTTTAGTATTTCAGTAATGATTTTTCCTTGTTTGCATTGGTCTTCAATATTAGCTGCCCTATTTTAAAAGGTTAAATTTCATATGAGGTCTAGGTTTTTAGTAATAGATGCAGGAACTGTGTGTCATTAAAACCCTACAGGGAGAATTTTCTTTAGGATAGCTTTCCATTAGCTAGAATGAGACTGGAGTGTCATCATTTGATAAAGGACACAGGTGGTGGAGAATTTATGGAGAAGGGCAGCAAAGCTTTTGAAAGGTCCAGAAAATGTAATGAGGAATGACTGAATCAGCTGTGTTTGTTAAGCCTTTAGAAAAAGCAGCTCAGGGAGGATCTCACTGCTCTCTACCTGAAATAAAGGGTCACCCTTTCCTGCCTGCCAGGAGTCAGAGGACCCAAGGAAATAAGCTTAAGATGAGATAAGAGAGATTCAGATTAGATAATAAAAAAAAAATAAATCACTGCTGGGATGGTAAGACTGTGGAATAGGTTGCCCAGTTACGTTTAAGAGAGACCTAAATACGGTGCTGATTCTATGAATTTTGGAGTAACCACAGCCATGTGACAGGTTTCATGGCAGAGGAGTGCTATCCTGTTTTAGGATCTTGTATTTGCTGGTTGCTCTAAAGCTTTCTGCTACCAACAGGTATTTATATCATCAATCTGAAGAGGACCTGGGAAAAGCTGCTCCTGGCAGCTCGTGCCATTGTTGCCATTGAGAACCCAGCTGATGTGAGCGTCATTTCTTCCAGGAACACTGGACAGGTATGAACATCAGGAAGCCTGCAGTCTTGAAAGCAGGACTCCCTTGCCTTGCATGCATTATTGCCTGCCTGCCAGTGACAGCTTAGTGATAATAGGCAATAACACCAGTTTTAACTATAGGAATGCTTTCTGTTAACATGGTTTTTTTGTTGCACTTGGCAGCTTAAAACAGATAGTTGAAACCCACTCCTCATTTCAGGGCATTTGATAACTTGTTTTTCTTCCATATCCTTCTTCTTGTTGGATTTCTGTCATATTAGTGCTCAATCCCCTGGTGACCCCTTCTTCCCAGAAGGGGAGTGTGCCAGTTACACACTACTGTGTGTAATTGGCACTGATTTTCTGGGGACAGTAAGCACCTGATTGATAAGAAAGTTGTCAAAGACAAAATTTTCAATTGAGTAAGGTATAGTAGCTGGTATATTTGTAATTTTGACTCTTCAAATATTTAGCAAAAATGTTCTGTTGTATAAGGTGATAACGTTTAGTCACTGGAATTTGTGAGGTTAGTTTGTTCAGGTAACTGCAGGTGGGGCCACAGATGCTTAGGGAGATTCAAGGGTGGAATTGTGA
This sequence comes from Fringilla coelebs, assembly GCF_963513975.1. Classification (NCBI taxonomy): domain Eukaryota; kingdom Metazoa; phylum Chordata; class Aves; order Passeriformes; family Fringillidae; genus Fringilla; species Fringilla coelebs. Next base: position 109,196,636 of record NC_140028.1, on the reverse strand, counting down.
AGGAAAAGCTTGGTATCCTGTGGGCTTGATGTGCACACTATTAAAGCTTGATGCTGAGGTCAGTTTCTGGCCAGTGAGCTCTCAAGTGTCGGAAGTGTGCAACAGCAAAGCATGGCAGGGTTTTCGCTAACGCCAGGAGAGGGGCTCCCTCTAGGATTGGAGTTTGATAGTAGGCCCTGCCACATCCTGACAAGTTGGAAGCTGTTGCAATTGAATAACTGCCAACTGCAATTTCAACAGACAAAGAAAACTACAGTTTGTGTGTATTTATTACTGAGTTCTTGTTTAATTCACCCTTCCATAATTTGATTTTGAGAGTTTGGAGTAAAGCTTGCCAATAACTTAAGGGGAAGGCTTATTTTCATGTCCTTACTGCTTTGCTGGTGGATATGGTCTTTTAAACTCATGATGTAGCTCTTTTCAATAATATTTTTATTTTGTCTCCTTCTGAGGTGGTGAGCCTTGATTTCACAGGAATGGAAACAAATAGTTCAGTTAAATTTTGTGCACAATCACTGTCAGTGCCTGGGTGACTTGGCTGAAAGGCACTTTCCTGGCTTGGTTGAAATGCAGTTTTCCCGCTTCACCTTTTGCAGCGTGCGGTTCTGAAGTTTGCTGCTGCCACTGGGGCTACTCCTATTGCCGGGCGTTTCACCCCTGGCACCTTCACAAACCAGATCCAAGCGGCTTTCCGTGAGCCACGGCTCCTGGTGGTCACGGACCCGCGGGCTGATCACCAGCCGCTGACCGAGGCGTCCTACGTCAACATCCCCACCATCGCCCTGTGCAACACCGACTCCCCGCTGCGCTACGTGGATATTGCCATTCCCTGCAATAACAAGGTAACGCTTCCTCCAGAGCCTGCCCTGGGCTTCCAAGGTGGATGCTTTCTGCAATCTGCAAGGGAGGGCTGGCTCGTGTCTCACGTGTATCTTGGGGGATGAGCTAATGAATGTCTCTTGCAGGCGGGTGGGGAGGAAAAAATAAACTGCACACAGTTGGAGCTTGGAGATGAGGCTGGTTTCTGGCCAAGGAACTCTCAAGTGTAGGACGTGTGCTATAGTAACCTGGCAGGATTTTTCGCTGACGCCATGAGGGTCTTTGTGACCCAATGAGTGGAGTTTGATAGTCATTCTTGCCACAGGTAATATGAACTGATGGAGAAACTGCTCTGAGACATTACCTTGGCAGAAATCTCCTGAAAGGTTAAGTCTAGGAAGATGAGAAGCTATCTTAGATCTCTACTGAAGTGTCAGTCACCAAAACTAGTGTAAGCCACCTGTGAGGATGTGTGTTTATTTTGTCGAGTTTTCAATTTCTTCATTCTTGAGTACGTGGCGAACATCATCCCTGTCTTTTGGATGAGACTCACATGAGGGTGGTGAGCAACATGAAACTCCATCACAGGAGAGTTTCTTCAGGCTATGATGTAATGGCATGATGATTTCTGCAGAGACCTGAAAATGTCACTGGGAACTTCAAAAGTTACCCTTTTTTCAAGTTCAGGTACTTGAGTCTGGCATTGGTAACTAATGTCTTTCACCAAGCACAAGCCTTGGATGGGGTACAAATAAGTCTTGTGCTCTTTCTGGAAAGGTTTAGCTTTACAGCCAACTCTTACCTACTTTCTGCTATTCCAGGGAGCCCACTCGGTGGGCCTGATGTGGTGGATGCTGGCTCGGGAGGTCCTGCGCATGCGTGGCACCATCTCCCGTGAGCACCCGTGGGAAGTCATGCCTGACTTGTACTTTTACAGGGATCCTGAGGAGGTAGGAATCCTCATGGCAGGGAGTGTGTGTCTCTGGGATGTTCTGCTTGTGCTCATATCCCATGGTCCCGTGTGTCTGCTGTCCAAGACAGGTTTTGCTAATGTAATGATGGCACTTCATTCACACTCTGCTATGGTGGTTGGTTAATTGTATTCCCTTTGGTGCCTGTTGTCTGATACTTGATAGTAGTAAGGGTTGTGTTCTGGGATACGTTCCTGGGAGACTCAGGCTGGGCTCTTGCATTGCAGATTGAAAAGGAGGAGCAGGCGGCTGCTGAGAAAGCAGTCACAAAGGAGGAATTCCAGACTGAATGGACGGCCCCAGCACCTGAATTCACTGCTCCTCCTCAGCCTGAGGTTGCAGATTGGTCTGAGGGAGTGCAGGTCCCATCTGTGCCCATCCAGCAGTTCCCCACAGGTCAGTTTGGGGGCATCTGTGGGAAGGTGCCAGGGGGGAGGGGGGTTGTTGTGGTGGGTGGAAGGAGCTGGGGAGCACTAAGCGTTGTTGTGTTTGTGATTGCAGAGGACTGGAGTGCCCAGCCTGCCACCGAGGACTGGTCAGCAGCTCCCACTGCCCAGGCTACGGAGTGGGTTGGCACTGCCACGGAATGGTCTTAACTTCAGCCCTGCTGTATTGTGAGAGAAATAAAGGCTGGTTTAGTATGCGCTGTGCTGGTGCTGCGTTTGTAAAGTTGCTGGCTGGTGACATGTGGGCACGGTCTCAGGCAAGAGTGGGGCATGTCTGTTGCGCCCTGTTAAATGGAGCTGAGGGCTGTGGGCTTTGTCCCTGCCTCCAGCAGCTCGCTGGGCTGTCTCTCCTGTCTTTCTCAGCGTGTGAGGCTGGTCTCACATTCCCACCTTCCCTGGCTCTGCCCACAGGCAGCAGTGGATGTGCTCAGGCAGAGCAGTTTGCTTTCAGTTTTTCTTAATAGCAGCCCGTCTGGGTCCACCCCAATGGGCTGGTTTTGTTGCTCTGCCTGGGGTTTCACAAGTTTGCAGGGTGAGAATGGTTCGGGTGACCAGGTGTGGGTGGTGACCTGACTGAGCAGTGTGGTGAACAGAGCCCTTGAGTTGGGAGCTAGCTGCTCCTCTAAAGGAATCCCAGCTTTAGCATCAGTGTTGCCAGTTTCTTCCTCAAAAATACTGCAGTAATCTTCAGGAGAAAAAACACCATACTAATTCATTTGCTTTAGTTCTTAAGGATCATATTGATGTGATTATTAGCAATAATGGGAGGTAGACCAAGAGAAATGGGGTTTTGCTTGTTGGAGGTTAAGATTGTTCAGATTGGATCCTTTTTCCATATTGGTGTGGTTGCAGATGCTCCTTTTTGTACCTTCAGCACTGCCAATCAACCTGTAAATAATGTTTCTCTTGTGCATGTGCTCATTTCATTTTACTAATGTAAAATTAGTACATTTGCTAATAATGTAATAGTACATTTGCTAATAATGTAATAGTACATTATTAGCAGTAAAAAAACCTAAAGCAAGTTATGCATATTACTGCACAGTATCTGTCCAAAGGAGACTGATCTTTCTTCCTCTTTACCTATTACATGCAAGGTGACTAAAAGTTTTGTTAATAATGAACAGCATTTAGCTGAGAAGTAGGTAAACACTTAACCATTTGTTCCTAAAAGAGCCTGCCCTGCTCTGTCTGTTCACTGCATTCCTCAGAAATGTGCTTGTGGCACATCCTCTGCTACTTTCCAGAATCCAGCAGGGGGAGGTTCCTTCCTGCCACATGAGATCTGTCACTTGTGTGTCAGGGTGTGTCAAGAGCCTGGTCCTTTGGGGACTATGTACCTGCTGTTTGACTCTCCAGATCTGAGATTGCCCCAAAAGATCTGTTGGCCTGGAGTTTTTTTTTTTCACTCTGCCACATTAAAAATTTCCAAACTTCGAGCAGGGTCTTACCCCGTGGTACATTGAATCTCTGCTGTTACTGTTGCTGTTTCAGCGTTGCCCCTTTTATCCGTTGTGTAACTTATTTCCTGCGAATGTTCCTGTTAATGAGTATGTAGAAGTCATCAGACAGCTCCTGTGTGGGTGATGGTGCTGTTTTAAATCAATTGGTTCTGAGTAATTGCTGCTGAAATATTCCTGGCATGTTACTGCAATGTGGTTGTTTTCATTTAAGTATTTCCCAAAGTATCACTTAGACTTTCATGATTCTCGTTCTTAGAACCCAGGACGGGCAGTGGCAGGTGGATCTGCACAGCCCAGTCAGGAGACAATCTCTGCATGTGGGTTCAGAATCACCTTGTTGGGGTAATGGGTAGAGTGGGAGGGCTCGTTTGCCTGCAGCACTGCGGAGGGGTGAATAGCAGCCTTGTAGGAAAGGAGGCAGCCTTGGCTGTGACAGCAGAGGACTCATTGCAGGAAGGCTATGATCCTCAGCAAGCCAGAAGAACAGGATGGCACAGGAGTGGAGACAGCAGCAGAGATGTAGCAAAAGGATCCTGTGTCTGCCAGAGCTTCCCCTGTGGCAAATACCTGGCAGATGTAATCTATTGAGACAGCGTAGAGGAATAGGGAGGAGGAGGTAGGAGCAAATCCTTCAGACACTGGCTTGTTAATTTTTTTTTTTTTGGTATGTGCAGTGTTGATGTTGAATAAGAACACTGAAAAATGAAATTGTTGTTCTGGATTGATCTAATTTGACCCAAAATGGCTTAGGCAGAGGTCTCTGTATAGTGGCAATTTCCATTGAGGGTCATGGTAGTGTTTCCTTTCTCTGTGACCTTCTCTTTGTATCTGAATTGGGTTGAATGGGGGCTAGGTGAACTTCTTAGGGTAGCCTTCCAGAGTTGGTTGGCTGGAGTTTCAGAGCATTGTAGACCCGTCTGGACAAATGAGCTGTTGCAGTCCTTGCCAGTATGGTACTGTGTGATCCATGAATGTCTCATTCATACAGGATTTCCAGTTCCCTCCCTAATTTATATGCCACCATTCACAGATGTTCCTTTTCCTCTCCAGTCACTTCTTTGCCTAAATAATCATGATATTTTTAGTATCAATGTATTGTCAGATTACACCAAGGTTTTTCTTTTGCAGGAAGCAAAGGGTTTTGTGCACAGCTGAAGAGATCAATCTCTGCTTAAATCCAGGCTGCAAACATGTTCCACTCTTTGCATATGTAGTCTGTTTTGCTTTTTGAAACTGTGAAAATGGCTATAGGATGTTTGATGCTAACTTTTAGGAGTATAGTATACTCGTATCGTGAGCCTGTTTATTCAGATCAGTGCACTGTGTAAGTAAAGGAAACTGAGATGTGTTTGATGAATTCACCGCACTGCTCCTCTTACGAGGCTTCTTCCCCACCTAGGACTGTGACCATGCAGCATGCAGTTGGAGTGGATCTTGTAACATTTTTTTTCCTTGGATTACTAGCATCTTGATGCAGATAAGACTCTACATGGAGTAAAGCACGTGGTAAACCTGCAAAATCAATGCAGCACACTCCAAAGCTGTGTATCTTGTACCTTCTTAGGACAGAGGAAGCCTGGCATCTTGAATGTATTTTCTCTCTGGTAGAGGGAGAAAAAAAAAAAGCATTCCCGATTTACATCATAATTACTGTAGGACCAAGGTGTTGCTGGAGCTTGTCCCCACTGCCATGCAGCTTCCAAAGAGACACCAGCCAGCATTTCAGACAGTTTCTTTCCTCTAGCCAGTGTTTGGCACTACCAGCTCCCAGCCCTTGCAGCCTAAAGCTTGTGAAAACCACAAGGCCTCAGAGTTAGTGAAGACCTGATCTGTATTGAGTGTGTATGACAGGTAAAGATAAAACAGTGTTACAGTTGTGTGTAGCACTGGGAATGAAGAACATCATTGATCATCAGCTCTGAAAAGAGGCACACTGTGATAAACACCTTGGGCATGATGGAAACAATCTTGCTATGTCACAACCCTGATTTTCCCAGTGCCTTGCTTTATGGGCCACTGATTTCTGAACCTGTTTTTATTTGGTTTTTTATTACTTGTGATTTTAAGAATACTCACTGCCATTTTTCTGCTGTCCAACTTTGGAAGCATGTCATTTTCATTTATACATTGGTCATTTATACACTCAGTAGTCACTGATTAAAAAAAAAATACAAATTAAAGATACATTTTTGATATCACTATAGCTGAAAGAACATGTCCTTTCTGTGCTGCTGCTTAAACCCTCAGTTCATCAAGTGTTAATAAAGACTTGAGTTTACCTGGTATGTCTTCTCATGTGATGGAGCCCTTAGTATTTTTGTCAGTGTTCGTTTCACTGGCTACAAGATTGCTTTTATTAGTTCTGTTCAAGCATGAATAAAATAAATTCTAAAGGGATGCAGGATGCATACTTTGAAATTACGGCTCCCTAACCATGCTTTGAAGGCCAGAGAAACCTGCTTGGGTAGAAAATCTTTCCCTTCATGCCAAATGCCATTGCACCACATGCAGAAGGGTTCCTGGGGTTGAGTCACAGCTCCCTCTTTGTTCAGGTACAGTCTTGCTGGTGGCATTCAGGCAGGACAAGGGGTACCGCAGTGCACAGGGACGGCCTGTGCCCACTACCCTCGGTATGGGGGCTTGGGTTTAAGCAGCTCAGAAGGGCGGAAACGATCTTCCATGGGCCAGAGCTGGATGCTGAGGACTGAAACAACATTTTGGCTGCTCAATGGGAGCACACCCTCCCACCACGTATGTGGGTCAGGGTCAGGTTTAGGGTTTTGCAGAGCAGGGAGCTCAGCATGGCAGGTGTTGCACAGTTCAAAACTCAGAGCTGCTCTGCTGCAGGGCACAGTAGTGCCGAAGACTGGCAAGATTTTGCCGTACGAGGGCGTGCTGGCGCTGCTCCTTCCTGTGCTGCAGCTGGAAATGTTCGGGTGCAGCCGTACAGACTGGAAAGCTGCTGGGAAGCTCAGGGTCTCGCCTGGAATGCTGAATTAGTTAGAATTGCCCAAGGAACTGGTTCCAAAGTGTTTGCCACCTTACTTTTTGAAAGCCCAGAGGCTGCTCAGAGTAAAAGAGGTGGTCTCAGTGTTTGCCTTTTGGGTCTGAGCCAAGTCAGGATGACGCTACCAGCCTTTTCCACTCAGACAGCGGCATGGTGACACGAGTGGCTTTCCCGGGAGCAGGCTAACACCCCAGCATGGCTCCCACGTGGCGGGTGACAGGAGGATGCCTGGCTCCCAGGTGGCGGTGCCTTCTTTGCACAACTGCGGAGTACGAGTGCGGGATCCTTCCCAGTGCCCGGTAGATGGGGCTGTGCTTCCTGCTTTCCCCGCGCTCCGGCAGCGGGGCAGGAGGCTGGGCAGAGCGGAGGGAAGGGACAAAGCTGCCCCTCACCTGCTTTTTGACCTCCCTGTACCAGAATGGTGCCGTCTCACCGGCACCATAAGATACCTAAAAAAACCCCAAACGACCCGAACCCTACTATTTTTCTGTAAGTGTCTGAATGTTAAACTTTTTGCCTCCATGCTGAGCTGCAAACCGTGATCTTGACTAATTTCCCTAAGGGAGCAAGTGAGGGATGCCTCTGGCTGTGAATGCTCCAAGTTGAAGAAACTCCGTGTTGGAAATCCATGTTTCTAACTCATCTTTCCTGTTTGGCTTATTGCTTCCAGCACTTTCTAGAATGGCTCGTCTTCTCCCTAGTACTCCCAAAACTCCCAGGTATACAATTCACTGCACCTGTTGGCTTTGTTTATATATGAAAAAATTAAGCAGCACATGCAGAGAGGGAATCAGGTGTGAACCATTTTCTCTCACTTGTTATTTTGCTGTTAGAGGCTCTTATTTGAGAGGAAAGATTTAAAAAGAAAAAGACACCACCACTTCCCTCTCTGCAGCACGTTTTCCAAAGGCTCCTTTAAGCCTCGTTCCTGCTCCCAGCTGGGTCAGGTTTTACGAGCCCCAGGTGCCATGGGCTGAAGTGTCTCCTACCATTTTCTCACAAGGACTGGTGGGGGTGGGAGGGAATGTGCTGTTTGTTGGCTTTTCCTCTTGGCTTTGTGAGGCAAACCCACTTTGTCTGTGTGCTATTAGCAGGTAGGGGTTCTTCATCAGCTCTTTCAGTAGGACTGAGAAGTCTAGCAACTAATTCTTCTGATTTCAAGGGCTCAAGTCCTTTGAAAAGTTTTGAGATAAATTTTAAGTCATAATTCTTTTCCCTAGGCCTGTCTTGGATTTCTGCTTGATTCCTATGCTGCCTGTGCACATTTTATATTTTATTTTTGTTCTGTGGAAGCTACACGTTTGTGTTTATTGTTTCAAAATGAGAACTGGGATTTCTCAAACCATACCTTGAATATAGAAGAAGGAACTTCATTAAAACATCAAATCTGCGACTTGTGATTTAAAATGTGCCAAGTTATCAACTCTGCATGGTCCCCAGGTGGGAGGAGTGCTCTGTGAAGCCATTCTTTTGTGGCCTGTGCTGTCTCTGCTCCCCTGGGATCTCAGGGATGGAGTGTGCTCTGTTAAGGTAAGTGTCAAGCTTTCTTAAAAATTTATCTTAAGTTTTTTATCATTACAAGAATAGTGGATTGACCTTCCCTTCTAGCGTCCATTTGGTAGGCACTGCTCTTCTGTTGTTACGATAATTGCAACACAAAATCCAGAGGCGAGCAATGAGTGCCTCCCGTGGGGCAGTGTGAGCCAGAGGGGAGCAGGGTGGGCATCAGGCACAGAGCAGCTCCCTCCCTGCCCTCCTGGGCTGGGTGAGCTGTGGTAGCTGCTCAGGCAGCATGTTGCTGGTACCACAGGGATCCCTGTGGCAAATGCGTGCTCGGCACATCTTCCTGGTTAGATGAGATTTAAGGGATGCTGTCTAGGTTGCATCTGGGTGTTGTGGAGCCCCCAAAACTGCCCAGAGGCTCCCTGCTCACCTGGAAGGTGGAGCAGCAGTTTCACAAATAGTTTAAACTGATGTTACTTTCAGAGGCTCTGCCTTGCCGTATATATTCTTTCCTCTGAAATCAAGGTCTGCTGATGGCAGGAAAGAGGAAACCCTTTATTTTGGTGGAGATTTGTTTTTCCTTCTGGACATTGGGTTGGAGGACTACTGTGAGCAATGTGTGTCTGATCCATCCCCAACCATGTGATGGTTTTGGCTGTTTGGTGGATAACCAGTCCAAATACAGTACTTGGCTTCAGAGGCACCGTGGTAGTGTGGCATACCCAGGTGGTGACTCGTCCTGTTCCAGCAGGACAGTTCAGCTCCTCAGGGCCAGCTAAAGGTCTTAAAAAGCTACTTACCCTCCATGTTACTGGCATAGGTGCTGAGGAGGACATAAATTGCATGTACATGACACTGGGCCTTCCCTGGAGATGGATTACAAGAGATTTCCACCACTTCTGCACAAAGGAACTGCTTTTGTCCATGGGTCAATGCTCAGGGTAGTGCTAAGGCAGATGTTTCCCCACTGTTGGCTCTCTTTGGCTTTGGCACAACCACATCCTATGTGGGCATGATGGCTGAGGTGGGGAAAGTTGAGCAGAAGCTGTGGAGAGTTGCACAGGCAGAGCTGCAGCTGCTTGTGAAGAAAACCTTGCCAGTGGCTCATTTGTTACGTCTGCAAATGCAGTATCAAAATGCCTGTGCAGCCTTTTCCTCCAAAAACTGCAGGGCTTCTTGGGGAGCAGAAGCTGAGTTTGCCAGGGCCCCAGCAAAAGCCCTGGAGCCCTGGCCACTGCAGCAGCTGCAGATGGAGCTGGGGGACCTGCAAGCTGCAGTGGTGCTGCTGTGGTGGCAGTGAAGCTCCATTGGTGTTCAGGCAGTGCTTGTGCTGCTCTGTCCAAGCTGCTGTAGCAAAGTGCTCTGGCTAATGAAAAAGACATAAAGACGTGGGTTTTATTATGGTGGGTTTTTTTTTTCCCTTTCTTCCTGGCCTTAAGCCCTCCAGGCACCTTATTAAAATAAATCTGATAATAGCCTTCATATTTTGAAGATCCTACATATCTGCCAAGGCACTGAATTATTTACTGCTGCTGCTATCCAAAAAAACCCAGAAGTCCCATATGTGTGAAATGTTTCTTAATTAGAGGAAGGTTTGGATCTGCAGGCTTTTGTAGGAGGTAAGCCTTGGCTCCCCCAAACAACTTTGCTTTGAGGGAGGGAGAATGGAGGAAGGGGGCGAACTCAGCTGCTTGGGATGTTTCTGCAGCTGCTCTTCCCTGAAAAAATGAGTTAGTAATGCTGTTAAAATAATGTTCCCCCTCCTACTAACCTGATCTGTACACTTGATCACTGTGGTGGTTTGTCTTTCCTCAAGCAGTCCAGGTAACAGTGTGGTGCTGCTATGGTTGTTTTCATTTTATTTTCAAGTGAGCTGAAGTTATTTTTTCTCCCTCCCACATTGCCAGGAGAGGGATGATACTGGCAGCTTCTGCAAGCATTGCTCGGTTCCTAATGGAGAAGCTCTGCTGCTTTTATATCCTGCAGCTGTTTCCTTGCACAGCTTTTTCACTGCCTTGTGTAGCAGTGGTGGGTGCAGTGTGCCCTCACCCCCACGCTGGCCCTAAGGCAGGTGCAGGGCTGTTGGGTTTCTTACCCTCCTGATTTCCCAGCTCTGGGAGCTGGGTTAAAGGATGCTAAATCCCACTCCTCTTCCTTGGCCATGAGTCTCCAGAGAGGACAGCTGAGATCAGCACTGGGGATTCTTGTGTCCCCCTCTGTTGCTCTCCTGCCTGGGTCTGGTCCCCGGGAGGTGGAGAAGACTCCTGGTCCCCAGGAGAGGTTGTCCCTCTCCTTCCCTTGGCTTCTCTGCCGCCTTCAAGTGACTTTTGTCAGTTGGGTCTTTGCATGGAGGTTTGATGCTGATGCCCATAAAGCCTTTCCTTGCTGGGAAATGGCATCTGTCTCTCCATCCATCCCTGGGTGCCTGTCAGCTCTCCTCCCTCCACCTGCGTGCTTGGAGCACCAGCTGCAGAGAGAAATCTCTGCGCTTCAGTGCTTTCTAGTTCTGCTGTCAATCATGGAGGAGTGGTGCAGAAAATAATATAGATTCTGAAACATTTTAAAAATCCACTCATCTTGCTCTCAATGCCTGTGTGGATACATGCATACATAGACTGTCTCCTGAAATGTGGGAGGTTGGTGGCCTTTGTTTGCTGAGGTCGTGGAGAACCGGGGTATTCTGTGAGCAGCACCATGTGGTACCAATTTAATTTAAGATTTAGAGACAGTGCTCACAACTGGGTTTGGATGTTTATAGATGTCTGAATGGAAGAGGACCCCAGGGAGTTGGGTGCTGTGATTGCAGCAGAGCCAAGCCTCCCTGCATTAGCTGACACAGCACAGCATTGTGTTGGAATAGTCCATTTAAAACACAAGGCTGGCTTCTGATTCAGCACTGATGACAATGTTCTGTGAGAAATGGGCCAGGACCTAAAATCCTGGGGTTTCAGAGTCACTTTTTTCCCGCAGGGAAAACTGAATTTGAGCATTTGGGAGTGATAAAGCCTTGGCTGCAGATGAAGCCAGGCTGCCACCTGCCAAAGGACAAGCTGCTGCCTCAGGGCTCAGGCAAACGGCAAGAAAACCGTGACAGAGAGAAAAAAAATCCCCATGGCTGTCAGGCTGGAGAGCTGCTAACATTGCATGCAGCATGGATCAAAAATGGGGGGAATCACTAATTTAAAGTCTTTTGGCAAGTACTCAATTTTTTTTTTTTTCTTTAACCAGGACATTTTTACTTTGAAGGGATGTGATTTAGAGAGGTGCTGGGGTGAGGCTCAAAGGTCCCTGCCTGACCTGCTTTGGTGCCAGCAAAAGCACTGATATGTGGTTGCAGAGAGTGCAGGGAGGGGTCTGAACATGCTGGGGCACAGGAAGGGGGCAGACCTGCTGTACCCATGGTCTGTTGGGGTCAGGCAAGGGTCCACAGGACTTTCCATTAATTCTAAGTGCATCTTCTGCATCTTCACCAACACACAAGCTGCTCTGGTGCTCTTGACACTGGTAGAGGCTTCTGCCAGTGCCAGTCTGTGACTGTCCTCCTTTGAGTGGGGCAGCTATTTCTAGAAATAACCTCTTGGCTTTTCTGTATTTGAAAGCAAAACCCAACCACCTGATTTTTGAAGAAATTATGAAGTTTCTTTTTATCTGTCTCTTGCTTGTATTTCCTGGCGGGCTTTTTTTTGTTGTTGTTGTTGAGGTTTTTTTGGGTTTTTTTTTTTTTTTTTTGAGTTTCTGGTCTCTTTTATAAGCCAAAGATATCAAGAAAAGAGCGAGGTCTCTACAAATGAGCACAACACAGTATTAAGGCTCTTAATTCCTGTGAGGAAACAGATACTTAAGTGGTTTTTTTGGGTTAGACCTTTAAAGCAGAATCCTTTCAGAATTTGTCTCATGTCTGACCTAACCAGACTCCTTTGCTGAGTTCCCTGAAGGTGGGCATTCCCAGACTGGCACTGGCAGAGCTCCTGCCCAGCCAGACAGGAGCTTGTGGGGCTCCTCAAGCTTGTAGAGCAGCATAAACTGATGAAATACCAGTCTCCATCATCAGGAATTTCCTCTGGGAAGTGGTTTTTGGCTGTCTTCTTACCTGGATTTGTCAGAGGAAGTGTTTTAGGGTAGGTCTGAGGAGCTGGTGCCAGTGCAGCCTGTATTCTTTGTCCCTACAATGGCTCTTGTGGTCTCTAGAGGCTGTTTGTAGGTGAGAGGGTTCTTTAGCTTGGATGTGCAGCTGAAAACCCTCCTCAGCACCCTGAAGGAAACTACAGATCTATCCCCAGAGCTCTGGCTTGTTAGCTGGTGTGAGAAAACCCTCTCCCCTGACCATGAGCAGAGGAAGATTCCAAAGAGGAGCAGAGGTGAGTGGCACACAAGACCTCTGCAGCTCACATTGTCAAGCAGGGTGACAATTCTATTTCTGTGGAGGTTCAGAATGTGTGATAAATGGCTTTGTCATAGTGCAGGGTTAGCTATAGGAGGAGAGGATGAAAGCTCAAGGCAATCTTGACTGCTTGTTCAGGGTACGTGAGGTTATCAGGAAAAAGAGTGCTGTCGGTAGTGGGGGCATCCAGGGCTTGTTTCCCTTTCTCCCCTTGGAAAGCTTCATATAAGCCACCTGAAAATACAAGTTCAGGTGTTTCAAGGTTCCCTTTTGAAAAGAACTTACTGTCCTTCTGCAGCAAAAAGCTGATTTTTCTGCTTTGGAGAAACTAAGGTGCCTTGGTACCAAATACAAAATCAGTGTATTCTTTGCATTCTTTTCTGGGTTTATGAGCAAACCTGCTTAGTGGTTTCTACTGTTCTCTGCTGAATGAGAGTACAGAAAGCAGCTTATCTTGTATGCAGCTGGGCACTTGATGATAGAAATGTCTGAATTATGTTTTCAGCCCTAAAAGAGAGGAGTGCATGTTGTTATCCCCTTCACAGCTCGTGTTTAGCCACGTGTTTTGCAAAATTGCCCTTTAAAATTTCTTTATTTTGCTGAGGTTCTTGTTCATTAGTAACACGGAGCAGATGCTCTGCCTGGCCATGCAAACTAAAAACTGATGCCCATGAGAGCTGCCTGTTTAAAAACAAATCTCCGATGAGAAGAATAATAAAATGATTAAGCTTAGATATTTCCTTGTGTTTTTTTACCAAAACCTCTTGCCTACAGCATTTGAGCTAGTGGCAGTATAAGATGTGAAAAATTTGCAATGCAGAGGGCTCTTCCAGTCATCTATGAATGCAAGCTGAGACCTGTGAGAGATGTTACTAGGAGGTTCCCAGTACTCACCACTGAGCTTTTCTCTTTTGTTTTTTTTTTTTCCTCCTTCCCCTTGAAGTTAGACTGAGCCCTGGAGGAAGACTGGGATGGATACAGTCTTTCAACAAATGTTAGGGTGTTGGAAATCAATGTTCAGGCAAGGGCTTTTGCTGTTTCTAACATTTCTAACAATAGAAAAATAGGAATGAAACACAACACTACTGAATATTCCAGTGAGTTTGTGCAGTTTAACCTTCAGTTGCATGTGAATAACTGGTAAATGGACTCAAAACTCCAAGAGATAAATGATCATTTCAGTCAATATGAGGACTGAGGGTTGGCATTTTTACACCTTTCATGACTCTTGTGCCCTGACAGAGGATCCCACTGTGGATTGGATTTGGGGCAGAGAGTTGTCACCAGCCTGCAGGAATTGTCTGGCTGATATTATCACCCTTGTAACCTGGAGTCTCTGAGCCTGCAGCAGACACTGATCAGTGGGTGAACCTAATGTATTGTAATTAGAGATAACCAAGCCTTGAAGGAGTAATTAGCTAATGGGCAGTTGTGTGCTCCAGAGATGACACAGTGCTTTGGAATGCTCCATATCATTGCTGGTCTGATTCAGAGAGTATCCAAATCTTGTAATAGTCACTAATCTGGTCTGCCTCTGCTTCTCTGGTTTCCAAAACCTGTCTGGAGTTCTTTATGTCTTCTTCATAATGCTTCTTGGGCCTTTATATGTGTGCAGGCATGTATGCACACACGTGCTTCCAGCCTCTTAAGGCTGGCTAGCAGAGCTGAGTGAGAGCTGAAGCTGCATTCTCCCCTTTCCAAATTGTGTTTTGGTGTGAGCTGAGGAGTGAGGAGGAGGAGAGTGCTCTTCCTTGATGTGCAACCAGTCCCTAAGATACCAGAGTCTGCAGGGCAGACAGGCTGTGCCAAAATCAGGCACTGTGTTGTTCCTGTGACATCCTTCTGGGTTGGCAGGCTGGGAACACCTTTCCCCACACTTTCTGACCAATATGGACACCTCCAAGGAAGGATTTCTCCTGGAAAAGGCCTTCTCTTGTCTGACTTTTCTCAACTTGAATGGGTATCTCTGCAGAGAGCTCACCACAGCCATGTTGCATCAGCAACTCTCAGAGTAAAGAGGCAAGCCAAGACCTTTTCTGTGGGATCCAGATTGGAGAAATGTCCTTCCAAGCCTAGGAAATAAATCCAAATGAGCAGTTTCTCACGTGGAGGCTCCATGGGAGAATGACCAGCCCTGACCACAGCAGTGTCCTGGGATCAGCCAAACTGGCTTGGATCTGTGCACCAGGAACAGCTGTTTCTGGAAACAATCCACTGGCTTTTCTGTATTTGAAAGCAAAATGCAATGATTTAATTTCTGAAGAAATTCTGAAGTCTTCTGTTATCTATCTCTCGCTTGCGTCTCCTGGAAGTGCTTCTCTACTGTTCTTAAATGGCAACAGGAATTTCTAAAGGGTTATAATCAGAAACTAGGCCAAGGCACTGTTAGTCTCTCTGTTGTGCTGGGTGGTGTTGCTAGACCAGGAATCATATCCAGGGACTGAAATGCTGGTGCAAGCTGCTGTCAACAGACTGTGAAAAGAAGAGTGGGGTGGGAACCTAGTGGTGGTGAGATTGAAAGATGAAAGTTTGGAGGAGGTAGACTATAGGAAAACTATGACAAGGGACAAAATGCAGCTGACAAAATTCCCTCTGGTGGGAGTCCTCTACTCCTAGTAGCAGCTGCCTTGTGGCTGAGCAGGGACACTCAATTTTTTATAAGAATACTAAATTCTTCAGGCAGAGGAACAACAGGAAAAACCCACAACAAACCTCTGTTTAAATGACAGGTAAAGTCACACCACTTTTATTAATTAAAGAAGCCCTTGAAAGTACTGGCAAGCCCTTGCTCCACAGAGCGAGTCAGTAGCCACGGGGCTGCATCCAGTGTGAAGCACTTCAGCAATGTCACAGCTGATTTTTGTTCTGACCTCCTCCCATTTCCCTTGGGATTAAAATCAGCACAGCCCTTGAGGGAAACAGCTCAGAAGTACGACTGAGTGTCTAAACAAATCTGTGTGAGAGAGTGTTGGGTAGATACAGAGCCCCACGAGTGGATGTCCAGCATGCGGGAATCTTTTCCTACGGAAACTACAGCGGTTCATGCAGCACGGGAGAAACTTTGCTGAGGTTATGGAGCAGCCCGTGGGTAGCGTGGCTGCCCTCTCCCTCTTCCAGGGACTGGTCCCAGGGGGTGCCCCCATGGCCTGGGCTGGCCAGGGTAGGGTGCCCTGATGCCCAGAGTGGGTGGCTGTGTCACAAACACCTGTGGTGGGGGGGCGAGGGCTGCTCCCCTCCCGCCGGCCATGGGGCGGCCAGCCAGGGCTTCTCCTCTGCCCGCTTTCCTGGCAGGGCTGGATCCATTTGGAGACTCTGTTTTCTTGTCTAGAGCAAAGATGATGAATGTTATTTTCTTTGTAGCAAGCACTGCCTTTTGTCCTCTCCCCAGTGGCTGCTGTTTCCACTCTGTGCAATAACCAGTGTGTCTGGGGATTTGTGTTTTGAGCATCTGAGTGAAGGAACCAGGCATAAGAATGTTCCACCCCAACTCAACAGCCAGTTCGTGTTTCTGCTGCCCAACCCCTCTTTTCAGGTTCTTACAGATGCATTGGTGAGACACAATAATTCTACCAGCCATCCTGGTACGCACCTAGGCATGGGGTGCTGGTGGGTAATTCCTAATTATAGTCTCTATTTTCAGTGCACTCAAAACACTGCCAGCACTATTTCCATTTAAATGAATGCCTTGAGTCTGCTTTGGAGGGGATCTGTACTGGGTTGCTCTGAACCTTCCAGTTTGTCTCAGCCCATGGAATTCAAGGGGGTTATGGTGGCATTAGTCTGCTTTTCTCACCTGTACCAGGATAAAATCAGGTGATTTTCACAAGTGAGAGCTGGAGGCTCTGACAGTCAGGAAGTGGCTGGTTGAGATTGAGCCTGAAGGATCCATTTTCCTTGAAAATAACCCAGTCCTGGTGCTAATGCCTCCTCCTGGTTCTTTCTGCCCATGGACCCCCACAGCAGATCTTAGAGCATGCATTTATTTTCCCTAAGACTTAACCCAATCCTGTGAAAAGTTTCTGCCTCATTCATGATGAATTTTCCAATGAAAAGCTGAACTCAGGAAGAAAAAGTCTGACTCAACTCACCAGCCCTGAAACAGCATTGAGTTTAAACACTGTTCCCAGAATAAATTGCTGGTTTCATGACCAGCATGGTTAATAGTTGAGATGTGAATCATAATTTTGGATTACATTTCCCACTGTGACAAGCCTGAGATATAATCCAGTCTGAAAATGTGCCCTTGCTGAGTGTCCATTGGCAGGCGGACTTCTGTGACAGGACAAAATCTGTGCTAATGACACTCATCCAATCCCTTGCTAAGGTGTATCCCTCCAGTTTCTCAATCCTACCAGTCACTTTGGTGGCTAAATGGGCCCTTTCAGAAGTGTTATGTTGTATTAATTTTTACCTTCTGCTTGTTTGGGGGGGCTTTCAGTCTTTGTGCTTGGTGTGAGTAAATCCTCCAGATCTTGCAGCATAGGGTTGGTACTGGCTTTGTTGTTTCTCTTGTTTTTCTCCTCTTCTCGTTGCTGCATCAATAAAAACCATTTGGTTTAGTTAAAAACTGCAGGTGTAATATGGGAAATGGTGGCCTTGTGTCGTGTTTGCCTGGCTAAGTGTTTGTCTTTGCCAAGTTCAAGGTGCTGAATCCTGGTCTAGTGATCACAGAATCACAGAATAATGAGGTTGGAAGAGACCTCTAAGATCATCAAGTCCAACCTATGCCCTAACACCTTAACTGGATTATAGCACCAAGTGCCATGTCCAGTCTTTTATTAAACACATCCGGAGATGGTGATTCTACCACCTCCCTGGGAAGAGCATTCCAGTACTTTATTATTCTTTTGGTGAAAAATTTCTTCCTAATATCCAACCTATACTTTCCCTGATGTAGCTTGAGGCTGTGTCCTCTGGTTCTGTCAGTTGCTGCCCGGTGGAAGAGACTGACCCCCACCTGTCTACAGCCTCCCTTCAGGAAGCTGTAGAGAGCAATAAGGCCACCCCTAAGCCTCCTCTTCTTCAGGCTAAACAGCCCCAGCTCCTTCAAACGTTCCTCATTCCTCAAGTGTTTCCAGGAAAGAAAGTACAACCCAGGCAGGACTGGAAAACAGTGGCTCTGCTCCTGTTAGGGCAAAGCACTTGCAGATAACATGGTTTAGGTCCATCAGGCTGTTTTGTGTTCCTACAGCTACCAATCTGCCCCCTCTGGTGTATTGGTTAGTTTTAAATGTGAGCCTCTTGTGAGAATGATAAATGCCAGAGGAAGGGGGTACAGCAGCAAGGGACGGGCTGTAGGGCTGTCTTTGGCTTTACTTGCATACATTTAGGGCTGCAAAAGATTTTCTTCTGGATAGTAGAGGGAATCTGTACTTTTGGATAGGGTTGAGTCCTGCTTTGTCATCCCTTTAGCCAGGTTGTGTAGCATGAAATGGAGAGCCCCAAAATCTGAGTGTGCTGCAGCACAGGTTCACCTCCTGCAGTACTCGAGGGTGCCCTTTGCACCAGGACACTTCCTTTGAGCCGAGTGATTGATTCTGGATTTGAGCATTTGAATGTAATTTATGGAGTCCCATCTCTCAGGGCTCACATCCTCACTTTTAATGTTGCACCAATCTCTGCTTTATGTGATGGTTTGCTCTACGTGGCTCTGCTTCCTTGGCTTGGATCCTGTCCTGTGCCAGGGAAATGGCTGTGGTTTTCATGGGCTTATCATTGCTCCTGGGAAATCTCAGACACCAAAGCATTGTCTGAACTTTGAGGGTACTTACTCTTGTAGATGAAAACCACAGTTTATGGGAAAGCCAACTGTAGTTCTGATGTATGAAATAGCAGGCTATTATGGGATGTGACCACTCTGCACAGCTAGACATTAAATGACATCAGAGGGCACCGAACAAGCACAAAATATGTTCTCTTCTTGTGTCACCAAAGTGAAGAGTGATTTAAAGCATATGCTACACTTCAAACTTTAAGTGCATGGTGTTTCAAAGGTGGTTTTGCCAGATCAGTACCTACCATTTGCATTTTCTTCTTCAGCTCTGCATTGGCGCGCTGATATGCTTTGGACACAGCGTTCAGGTAATAGATGGTGAGGCTAGAAAAGAAAATGTTGCTGTAGTGATAGGATCACGGAAAAGAGAAAGTTTCACAAGGAAGGAACATGTAATTTTTTGCCTGCCTTCTAATTCCTAATTTTCCCACCAGCTGTCTCCAAATTTCTTTTAGAAGCTCAAGGTTTAGAAAGATTTTGGGCTGCCTGTGGCATGGTTAGCCAAGGCAGGCTGAGCTCATCTAAAGTTCAGTTCTCCTCAAACAGAGGAAAAATGACCAGCCTGCCCTCATGCCTCCACTTTGGCTGGCCATGGGCTCTCTCTGCTTCCTTTGCACCAACCTTGGGGAAGCCAGGCACAAGCCTTGAGATGGAGCTGCCACCAGATAACACAGGGACCTTAGGAAAAACTGGAAAACCAGGGAAATAGTAGAATAGGGCCTTGACACCTCTCCTGAAAAGCAGTGCTCAAGGAACAGTCCTCTTTCCCCCTTTTCCAGGACCAGCTGCATCCTGTATCCCTGGACAGGGCCCTTGAGGGCAAGCAGAAGCCAGGTTGGAGCAGAGCCATGGGCTTTTGTTTTGATCCTCTCTTCTCCAAAAAGGGCACACCAAAGCCAGGGGAAAACTGAGCCAAGCTGGAGGAACTGAGAGGCAAGTGGGGATGGGAGAGGGCATGCTGGCTGCCAGCCTCTGGCACACAGGGAGGCTGTGCTTTGGAACATGCCCAGGTGTCTGGGTCTGTCTTGCCACGTCTGACACTCACCAGCCAGTAATGTTTTGGTAGTAAATAAAATGTCCCCTCCTGCTTTTGTGGAGTGCCTTTGTTTTTCTAAATTATAACCATCATCTGCTCAGTGACTCCAAGCCATTTCCAGGAAAAGTACCAGCCACAGTCTTGGTGATCTGGGGTCTCTGTCCTGGAAATCCTCTTGGAAACAGTTTTTTCTTTTTGTTCTTCTGTAAAGGTATGATAGTTTTATTTCTTTTACATTATCAAGCTCATTGTCTAGAAAATATTACGTTGTAATCAGGACTGTGAATAAGAATGGTGTTGATAACACACTGATATTTTCGTTTTGCTAATTCTTGTTTATCCTAAGTTGAGCAAGCACCTTTGTTTTTGTCTCAAGCTCTGCCAGTGAGGAGGTACACAAAAGAGACTGGGACAGAGCAGAGGTGGGACAGGTGACCTGAACTGACCAAAGGGATATTCCACACCATGCCTGGTGTGTAAATAGGGGGGGCTACCTTTAACAGGGACCAATCTGGTTTAGGGAAGGGGCGTCTGGCATGAGTCAGTGGGTGGTGAGTGGCTGTATTTGGTGTCACTTATTTTTCCCTTCTTATTATTATCCTTTACCATTATTACTATATTTTACTTTGATCTTGATGATTGAATTGGTCTTATCTCAATCTGCAAGTTTTTCTTTGATTCTCCTCCTCATTCTAGTAGGATTGGAGAGAGAGAGAAGAGGTTGAGCAAGTAGCTGGGTAGTGCCTAATTTCCAAGTGGGTTTAAACCATGACACCCTGGCACCCCTCTTCTCTGATGTATTGCTTCCCCAGTTCTGGGGAGAGTGTGGGTCACTGTCCTTTTCTAGCCTGCAGAGGAGTTTTAATTTTTCCCCCTTCTTGATACAATAAAATGCTTCTGCCAGGAAGCTCTGCAGGCCACAGCTTGAAATCCTACTCTCAGCCTGAGTGGGATGAGGTTATGTGCCCATGGGCACAATATCTTTCATTCTTCTTTCTCTGTATTTCCTATTTCCCTTGTCCTTGGGCAGCTAAAACCAGGACAGTAAGCTTGACACCCATGTCACTCACTGGATCCTATCATTATTTGGAACCAGGAGCTAAGAACTGAAATAAATAGAAGACTCATCTTGGATCGCACCTGGATAAAAGAGAAGGGGTTGTCATGGCTAGATAAAATGACTTAATTCAGTCCATAGTAAGCAGAAAACACATTTTTTTGAGAGACTGTAATCAAAATCAACAGACTGTCCATTTACAATCCACCTGTTGCTCTTTGTAGAGGCTATTTTTAGTTAGGCTGGATTGCAGGTTGCCTTGCCTGCTGCTTTGAGAGCTTCTGGCTCCACGCTCATCAGGACTAAATGAAGCTTTTGCATTTCCCTGGTTTCAGTCTCTTGGAAAACTGGATGGGGTTCATCACACAGACTAGCTCCTGCTTAACCCTGTCTGCCTGTCAGCACCACAGCAGAAGCTGAAGACTTGCAGAGACAAGGCAGGAAACTGGGCACTTGACTGAAAAGGAGGAGAGAAAAGGGCCAAAGCCTCGAGAAACAACCTTGTTTGCTCACTGTGATCTTGTCTGGGATTATCACAGGCAAGGTGAGCATGCAGATAACAAGCAGTGCCTCTGCAAGGCCCCCAATGCTCTCAGGGCATGGGAGAGCTACTGCCGAGGGGCCATAGGTCTGACTGGTCCAGGCACCATGGGGGGAGCCACTTCTTTAGGGCTGTGACTCTCCTGGGAGCTGAGCAGCTGGAAATCACAAGGTGTAACACATAAAGGCCATGCAGGGAGTGTATCTGGCTGGAAAGCGAGGATGTTTTTGGTAAAATGGACATGAGGCATCTCTCAGTTCTCAGAGGGGAGTCAGGGCAGAGACAAAAGTGTGTCTCAAGGAGAGTTGGACTGATGGTAAAACTGTGGTGTGGGAATAGCCAGCACTGGGAAGGTGTGATTAAAGGTCTCTCTTCAACAAATAAATGGAATTTCTGCTGTTACTTTTCCCAGCTGTCAGTGGAGGAAAGGGCAGGAGATTGTCACTGGAAAAAAACCCACATTATTTTCAGAGGTATTACTCTCTCCCATCAGCTTTTTTGAGGGCTGCATCAAAGCCTCAGAAACCTGTCCTGAAGCCCTTTTGTTAAGGTGGCCCATTTGGGGTGCTCTGCACTCTTCCTTTTGTGTTTGCAGTAGCATCTGCCAGTGCTGCTGTGAAGCCCGTAGGACCAGAGTTTCTAATTCAATAATGTGCTTGGCCATGCTGGGCTGTGGTGTGAGACTTCTTGTCCCCTGCACAGACCTGATCTGGTCTGTGGAGGTGTAGGATCAGCCTGCACAACTTACAGCACCTGATCATCCTTTTGGGGTTAAAATGAGCAAGCAGTTTGAGGCAGGTAGAGGGGTGGCATGTCATTTTCAGTTTAATTAGGATTTTTCTCAGGTTGTTTGCATAAGAAATTTTGTATGGAATTGTATTCTATATAATTTAATGGCATTACCTTCAGTGTAGCTGTGCAGGATGAAGCATCCCAGTGCCCAAGGGCAGCTGTGCTGGATCAGCCCAGAGGCTCATCTCCAATGTGTGGATACCCCAGAAAGAGTCAGAACAGGAAACTCTGTATCTAACAGGCTCCCCAGCTCTGCCCATTTCCCATTGATTAGTCTGAAGTGCTTAGAACTGCCTACAGAATTTGGCCCCAGCCCTCCTACTCATTTTGATAGCTTTGTAAAGCCTCAAGAACGGTGCCAAAAATATCTTTTCAAATAAAAGGAGAGCTAATCCTAGTACTGCTGAAGGTGCTGGGGATTTAAGTTTGATTTCAAAGCTGAAATGATCAAACGGCGCTAAAACAAATACCAGATGTATTATTTGGAAAATGAAAAAGTAAAACCCCCCGAACCCAAACAAAACTCACAACTCTTCATATTTTTGGAACATGTAATTTTTGACTGCCCTGTCTTGGCTGTGCTCTAAATACCACCAGCTGTGACAGAAATTGCTTCTCCAAAAGGCACCAGGCTGAGACTGTCCATTTATTTCCTGCTGGCTACAGAAAATTTTTCATGTGGAAGCTGTGACAGCTTAGATACCTACAAGGCCTCTGTCAGCAATGTATTTCATCCACAGAGTTGTGTTTAATTGGGTCAGGTAATTAAATTTTGGGAAATTGGGTTAGGCAAGGGTAAGGGGGATAGGGAGCATGTGTCTGCTCTAATCCATGCTGTTATCTCAGCAGAACCTTTATTTAGACTTGACTAATATACCAGAATTTTTTTTCCAACCTTCTCCCCCAAGCCAGGCATGTAATATTGCAAGGAGAACTTACACCATGAGCAGAATTGCAGGTATGATCAGTCCTGGATTTGCCACATAGCTGAAGATCTTGGCAACAAAAAGTGGAAAATCGAGCTCGATGGTCTCTTGAATGACATCATACATCCTTTTCTTTCCACTGGGAAGACAAACAGCCAGTTAAGGAGTATAGATATCCTCTGGAGGGACAGAATGCCCCATAGTCTCATGGTGCTAAGCAGCATGTTTCACCTCTCTTTCAATGAACATCAGCTTGCTGAAGGCCACAAAGGAGTTTAAAATGCCTTTATCTGAAATTTTCTATTGGTTCATTCATTCCCTCATTCTCTCCCCTCATTGACTATACAATTAATCTTTGCTAGGCCAACTTGCTCCTGGAGTCAATACATTTATTTCCAAGCTTGACTCCTTTATGAGTCCTGACTATTTATCCCTCTGAAATAGATAAAACCCTACAGACTGCAGAAACCACATATTTCTGATGAATATCTTGTTAAGTATGGCCTTTTGGTGGAGATGACTTTCCATATGCAAATTCCAGCTTTCTGAAATAATGAGCCAACTTGAAGAGCTGCTAAGTAATGACAAAAATAGCAAGCTGTGATTATTGCTTAATAGGGGACTCAGTGAAAGAGTAATTTCAAACGGGATTGATAAAGCAGATGAGAGTATTCTGTATGAAAGAAGAACAAATCTGTAAAGAGATGGATTATGTAATTGCCCTTCTTCTCTCCCCAGCATCTCTGGGTCTGGGAATTCAACACCATCAGGGCTATTCCTCCCATTTAGGTGTGGTGCCTCCTGGGAGCTTGGAGGATTCCCATCAGGAGGGTGTTGGACTCTCTATCTCCATGTTGAGAGTCAATAAAGAAAACCTGGATAAACAATATCCCAAACTCATCAACTGCCAGGAGCTCAGGAGGGCTGAGTTTTTAGTCGAGCTGCCACGGGTCTGAATGAGGCTGAGTGGCTTTTGAAGGGTAATTGGGAATTGAAACAGCTCTTTCACGTTGCAGATTAGTCATCTCCCAATGCAACAAGTCACTTGTCAGATGTTCTGACATTCCTCGTTGACACCTGTCCTTGTTAGAGAACTGAGGGTATTTTGGTCTCTTGCCTTTCCCCCGAGTCTTTGAGCTTTCTGATGTCATTCTCCGTCAGCAAGCGGATAACCCAAAACATCTACAAGAACAATTTGTTCCAAGCTGGCTCCTTGCTGAGTCAGATCCAGCAGGCCCAGGAAATGGCGTTATTCAATCAAATTAGACTTTATTGGCACCTTATTCCAGTCCACTGAATGCTTTGTGCAGTGCTGATTCTGTCCTAATGAAATGGGAAAAAAAAAGCCCCACAACATTTAAAAAACCCCCAAACACCAAAGAAGAAGGGGGAAAAAAATGCAGTAATTTTACAGGCTCACTCCTATCCATTTCCTGCTATTTGCCAACTAAAGTCAACGTGTAAAATACGTCCTTTGGACTCATTTTGTTCCCTCAATGTTCCAAAGAGCCTTTAGGATACTCCAGTTGGGCTTTTTGGGTTTTTTTTTCTGGGACTAAGACTCCATCTCTGCTGGAGTCCAGTCCTTCTAACTTCATGGAAATACAAAAATTTTGCTTTCAAAACAAAATGAAAATTTTGTTCCCATGTACCTGAAAGGTCCACAGTCAAAGGAGGGAGGCAGGGACATGATGGTGTAAGCCACAGGCAGGAGGCTGAGGAAGAGGATCAGCAGCAGCAATCCCATGTAAAAATTGTTAGACTTGGATGCTTTGAAGACTCTTGCATGAGGGACATTGCTGCTCATAACAGCCCAGCACTGAAAATACATGGAGGTTAATAAGCGCAGCACGTTTATACCCACGAGCCCTGGTGCGTAAAAGGATCCCATCCTGAAAAGGAAAAGAGAAGGACAGGAGCTGTTTTTTGACAGACTGGAAGGTTTCCTCTTTTCAAGAACAGAAAAGGAGGTGTTTGTGTGCTGACAAGTTTGTTCACAAACAGAGGCTGAGCGGGCTGATAGGTGCTAGCCCTGTGCTCCCACAGCAGAAGCCACCTGCACCCACAGGTGATGGTATGGTCCCCCTCACCAAGGACTGCTCAAGGGTTGCAAAGAAAGTTTTTCAGTTTGTGACAAAAATTTCTTGGAAGATGTTAAGTGATTGTAACCAGAGGAGAGAGACATGCTTTTATAGTTAAGCACAGAAAGCCAATCAGTCAGAAAAAACGGAACCCAGAGGTTTATCTAGTTGGCTTGGAAACCTTCTAACTCCACTAACAGGTTTTCTCAATGATGTGAAAAATAAAAAAAAGGATGTATCTTACCAAATCATTCCCTGGTTGAAAACCAGCCCCAAAACGTTGCCGCTGATGTCGAACTCTGCATAGGAGGGCTGTATGGGGACAGAAAGGAGAGTGTGCTGTTGCTAGAGGTACCTGCTGGGTTTCTGCTGGGTGCATGGTACCTGTCTAAAGCTGGCCAGCAGGGCTTCCCGGGAGGGCTCCTGCTGCCTGCACACTGCTTGAGTGAGCAGCAGTGTGACAGTGATTGCAGGGGTCCCAGGGTGAGGGAAGAGATGAGAAAGCTGACTCCATGTTCAGAAGGCTTGGTTTATTATGTTATTATATATATTATATTAAAACTATACTAAAAGAATAGAAGGAAGGATTTCATCAGAAGGCTTAGCTAAGAATAGAAAAGGAATGAATAACAAAGGTTCAGACTGACTGAGACAGTCTGGACAGCTGGACTGGGATTGGCCATTAATTGGAAACAACCACATGAGACCAATCCCAGACCCACCTGTTGCATTCCACAGCAGCAGATAATCACTGTTTACATTTTGTTCCTGAGGCCTCTCAGCTTCTCAGGAGGAAAAATCCTAAGGAAAGGATTTTTCATAAAACATGTCTGTGGCACAGAGGCAGCAGGGTGGGGAAAGCAGAACTGGCTTCCTGAAAACTGCCAAGATATATGGAGGTGCTTAGAGCTGCTCTGTGTTTCTCTCTCCCTGCTGATACGACACCAGCTGTGAGCATGGCATGGGACCACGCTTAAACTCCAGCTGGTGCCTGGCTATGGACTTACAGCTCCAGCCTGGTGAAATATTGAATCTTGAAGCAGTGATAATTATGAGCTGGAAGGCAAATGTTATGCTGGATTATGTCCTGGGCCCAAGCTGCTGAAGAACAGAAACACAGGGCAAAGGGAGAGAAATACAAGGGAATATATGACCTGATGGGTATTGGGTGACATTTTGCTCTGTGCTAGCTGATATATTGCTCCATATAAAGCAGTATTTTAGCTATCTGGTGTGGGTGCTAGTGGTGGCAGGTCCAGAACAGGCTGATCTGATCTACTGGCAGTATTTGTTGCTTTATAAATTATTATTTTGTTAGATTTGCCTATGATGAAGCTATTTCTTCTATATACATCTACTTTTGCGTGCACAAAACTTAGGTGATTTTTGGCAGATGAAACTTTGTGTAAAGATTTTCATGTTGTGTTTTCTTGAAAAAAAACTACTTTTTTTTTTTCTTTTTAAACTACAATGCAGAAAACAGAATTCTAAGAACTTGTATGTGATGTTCCTATATCTTTGGAATATCCTATGTAGCATGTCTGGTTTTTATGCCATTTGCATTTACTTAATACTGTCAGCAATTCATACAGTTGAAGATGTTTGTGCTTTATGATGAAAACTCAAGGGGAGTCTAGTCAGTCTTGCTTTGCTGACTGCTCACAGCTTTGGGAAGGGATGGCTGTAAACACTGTTTTCTTTGGTTTTTTTGATTCTGGTCCATTTCTATTTGAAATCTTTAGCTAGAACTTAATATTGGCTTCTTTTTTGCATGAAAATAAAGACAACTTTCAGTGTCTGCTGTCCTCTGCTTTGAGTATTCCTAGGTGAGAAAGCTTGGTTAAACAAGAAGATTATTCATTATCTGCATTAGAAAAACACATATAGAATTGTGCTGGTGTCCCTGGCTAGGCTGGGTTAGTTGGACATCAGCAAACCATCTTTGCAGGAGCAATGGAAGTAATTTCATGCTGCTTGGCTGCTGGGGGGACTCTTCCTAGGCCACCCTGCCCTGGGAAATGCCCTCTGCCTCCCTCAAAAGAAACACACAGAGCTCCACAAGCAGCAAAATGCCTGTTGTGCCCTGCCTGCTCTTCCTTGACCAAATCCCTCCTTTTTGCTCTTCTCCAAACCACTCCTGGGAACCCTCCACTGTGACAGCAGTGGGTGCCCTGATCTGCTCATAATCTTGCAAGGTATTTTCATCTCTGAATCCATCTGGTTTTGTTTCCTCTCCTGTGAAGCAATGGACGTCCCTCCATCCCCACATTATTTTATTTGGTGTTTTGTGCAGCTCCAGTACTGACTGCTTTGGTAATGCAGCCTTTATGAGCCCCAAGTCCAGTGCTGTTGTGTGTCACACACACATGAGAGGGGAGGGAAATGCTCCTTGTTCCACTGCAGCAGAAGAAACACCAGCTTCCAGGAGCAATCAGGAGACACTGCCATGAGAAAAGCAGGCTCCTGCCTGCAGGGTGGCCAAGGAACAGGAAGGTCTGGGGCTTTGAAAGGGGATATAGAAGTGCCCAAGGTTTTGGGGTTATAGCAAATGAATGAACACCAGATGATTTCTTTCTTAAGTCAGCTTCATGTCTTAAAGTTCTAAGATGGGGAGGAGAACTGCATTTTTGTAGAGTTCTTACTGGGATGGAGCTGACTGACCCAGAAAAGTGATGCAGACTATGGATACCAATTATCCAGCAAGACCAGACAGCCGCTGGAAGCATTCAAAACAAATTCATTTGTAGTGTTTGACCAAATGGCCCTAAATTACTTTTATCTTCTTGGCTATAAGGTACTGACTGGGCTATAAGATACTTACAAATCCAGCCTCTAGGTCCCAGCACCAACAGTAATTCACAAATCTGACAAAGCAAGCTCGGATGAAATCTCCCACCAGAATGGTTATGTAGGTCACCAGGATATCAGACACAGTGAGCCTCACAAACTCCTGCAATTTAAAAGAAGGAAAGTACCCATTTAACTCCTATAATTTCAGTACCACATTCAGGACTGTATTTTTTATTAAGCTATTTGTCTTTCTATGACAGTAATCTTCAGAAAAGCATGCCATGAGCAAACTCCATGCCTGCTTTCCAACTGTGCAGTGCCTAAGCTCTGCCTCTGTGCTTGGGAGCTGTGAGCTCTGTTACAGCTGCTGGACCTGGTACCTGCTGCTGGCATTATTGACTGCCCTGCATGCTGGGGCAGCACAGAGTGGGAGCAGAATGCTAATGCTGGAGGAGTGCTGCTGTAACATACACATATGCCCTCAGTTGTTTTGATTGCACGTTGCTCTGCTATGGCTCAATCCCAAAACTTTTATGTGGACTCCTAAGAAAATTATTTAGTTGTAAACAAGAGCTGGGTGTAAGTGTAGGGAAAGGAGATGTGCAAGAGAAGGAAGATAAAATTGCAGGCAGAAGGAAGACTCATAGGGTGGAAATAGCTGGTGGCCTAAGGATTCAAAAGGAAATACACTTACAAGAAAGGTTTTTAAAGTATGAGGGGGGAAAAATAAAGATCTGCCAAATAACAGCTCAGCTGCACCAAGGATCAGCTCCTTCTGAGGGGTGACAGTGGCTGGTCTTTTCCCACATGACTGAGAACCACTTGGCTTTTGAAGATGCCATGAATGTGCACAGGAATGCATAGCCTTGGAGTTTGGCAAGCCCTAGCTATCTCTGTCAGCCAGTAAACAGCTGCTTTTACTTTTTAAGTTGTGCATAGTCTGGCTGCAGATCTTCTTGGTGCAAGGTAAATGATGCAGGGTGGATTTGCCTGGTGAAGCTCTGAGGACTGTTTGCCACCCTGTTTGCCTTTCAAGGGGGTTACTTTTGCCTAATTCTGCTTTCATCCCATGGCCTCATGCTGCATTGTGGATTGGGACATGTCAGGAGCTCCCCTGAGGCGTGTCCTCTGGTTGGGTTTTACCCCTGCGCCAAAGCCTCTCTGGAACAAGTGCAACAATAAATGGAGAAGAGAGGTTTGCTCCAAAGCCACAGTCATGATCTGAACTGTGCATGGTGCAGGTGTTGCTGCAGACTGCCTGGCCTTTTGTGCTCTTCACAGCCAGTGCCTCAGAGCTGTGCATCCTGGCTGCTTCCAGCCGAGGATTTCACCACCGTGGCTTGAGAGCCATGGCCAAGGGCTCGTGTTGCCTTGGTGATGCTGTATGAGAGTGGGGGAAAGAGCTGCTGTTTGTGAGGAAAACTTCAAGCCTGGAAACGTTAAAGGCATCAGCGGGAAAAACGTAAATGGGCCATCCCAAACCAGCACAGAGGCTTGCTACATAATGGATTTCTTACGATGCCGACAGTTGTCTCCCAGCAGGGTCCCCGGGGCACGTCTGCGGGGTCCAGGGGAGCCGGGGTGACAGCGCTGTCATTCCCTGCAGACGAGTTGTGGTGACCAAGCAGTGTCCAGTGAGTGATGTTTTTTACCACATCCTCCTCTGCCAGCTGCAATGAACAGACACACCCACACCCCCCCCAGACAAAACCATCAGAAAATAGAACACATGGAGGTGTTTGAAGAAATTCAAGGCATTGAGTTCCTCCCTCCTCCTTAGCAGTTACCACCCCTTGTATAAACATCTGTTCACAATGGAGTCACAGTGCTGGCAATACACAGAAACTCCTCTTTTGCACGGAGCCAGGGAACAGCAGCTGAGAGGGGGTCAAGGCTCCATGAGTTTTTGGGGAACAAGCAGCATGCTCCCTGCCCATGGAGGAGTCAGACCTCCTTCAAGACTCCTGCATGCAGATGTAGCCTTCACCCAGTCCTCCTCCTTCACATTATTCATAATTTTTCAGGTCAGAGCAAACCGCCCTGGTTCTTCTAATTCTTCTCAGTTTAAAACAGAGCAATTTTTTCTGTGGATAAGTTAGACATTTATCCTTTCCTGCAGTTATCTGCCCACAACACGCTACCAGGATAATGTTAAAGAGGGGAGGCAGGGGAAGAGGATTATAAACTGTATCCTCAGGGTCTGCAGTAATAGAAATTGCAAACAGTGTCAGATGGAGAAAAAAAAACTAGAATTACCCTAACATGCTGTGGTTATAGGAAAACAATAACTATGCTCTTTTCAGGGCTGTAAAGAGAAGCCAGGGACTCTGCTGGGTGAGTTTCCCTGGGGCGCTGCTCCAGAAGACTGGGGACAGAGCAAGCACCTGCTGCAGAAGGGGTGATTGTCCCTGCTGGCTGTGAGTCTGGCTGCAGTGTGTGTTCACCCTCAACTCTGTAAAATGCTCTTTGACCGTGGCTTTTTGGCTCGGCTCTTACTTTTTCGTTGACATCATCCATCAAGGCCAACAGGAATGTGTAGAGGTTGCCGAGGAAGAGCGCGAAGATCCGCCCCAGCTGCCACTTCAGCCCGATGCGGGGATGGTAATTTTCTAGGGCAGCGATGGTTTCAAACAGCGGAGGGCAAAACATGCCCAGCAAGGACATCACAATTTCAACCTGCCACACGAGGAAAACGAGATAACTGCTAATAGTAACAACAGTGACTATCTTACTTTGAGCAGAGCGGGAGCTGCCGGCAACTGGTTGGATATTTCTGAAGGATAAAGGGGAGGCAGTCAAAGCAAACTCAGCTTCTGGCTTTGCTCAGCGTGCAGGCAGCACAGCGCCAGACTTCAGGGCCGGGTTGCACGACTTGCTCTTGCAGGAGCAGTTTTGCTCTTATCTCAAAGGGATGAGCTCCAAAGAATTTGCTCCCTGTCAGTCCAGATTCATGAATATTTAGCTTCCTCAAGTACCTTGCAGTATTGCTTGCATCAGCTCCAAGGTACTTATTTTAGTTTCAGAGGAAGCGCAAGACTTGGCTTGTGTGCATAAAGATAATTAGTCAATGCTAATGTTTATTTTCCACATTCAGCACCTTTGCTTTTGCAGAAGGCATTTACAGACTTGAACGGCAGCACGTCAGGATCTCAGTTCTGCAGCTCAGGAAAATGTGTCCCAGTGGTGTCTTTGTTCCTCTTTATCATGCCAAACACTAAGTTGAACTGTAGTCAATGAGGTCACTGGCCAGTCAAGGTTAGCTCAGGCATGACTTAAAGGCTTTAAATTTTTTTATAGCCCTTTGGGCCCATGGCCTGCACATCTGTACAGGTGCAAGCACCTCTTTGTGCTTTTCTTTCCAGGAGAAGTAACAGTACAGCGCTATATTTGTTCAGATCTCACATTATCACCAGGAAAGGGTCAGACGTTAAAGTTTTTTTAATAAGATTTTTTTTTCTTTGGGAAAAATCTATAGTGATAAATCAAAGCATTTAGTAAGCAAGTGCTGTCTTTCTAAAGCTTTCTGAAGGAATTTCGAAAATTCATGGCTATGAATTTAATTTGGCTTTGATATATAAATACATGTTAATGTAGTAGACATTAAAATTAAACCTTTCCATAGGTTGAAATATTTTTTGCTGTGTGTGAGGAGCCTAAAGATTTGAACTTCTCATTCCAAAATCAGACAAAGGAGAACTTTGACAATTGACATTTTTTTGCAGGTTCTACAATTTTATTCCCATTATTCAAGGTGGATGACAAAGATTTGATTTTAGAGTTAAGTCTGATTACAGACATTTCTAACACCCAGAGAGCTTTCTACAACAGAGTTTGTATTATCATGCAACTTGATTCCTAAGATAGTGATTGGTGTTGGAAGTACTGAAGAGCCATTGACTTTTCTAGTGATTTCTTATAAGAGTATTTTCCCTTCTCTGCAGGAGTTGTTAATTTGCCCCAGGAACTTTCAGTAAGATCGATGTGCATTGCAGCTACAACAAGTGCAAAGGTACTGAAGGGGACTCCTGGGCCCTGGTAGGGAATCCCCCTGCCTTGGATGCTGTCCTCAACCTGGCAATTAATTTGCTGATGTCCAAAGCAAATTATCCCAGCAGAAAACTGGAAGCAAAGTTTCCTTACCTCATTTCTTTCATACCACCCAACATTTTGCATTTTGGAAAATGTCTGGGAGCGTTTCACCACAAAATAAATGAGGTAGCCACTCCCACACAAGCAGCATATGATGAGGACATTGGCCAAAACCCTCAGGAACCTCCTCAGGTGGATGTTCTCATCCTTGTTGCTTTCTTGCTCATCTACAATGGACTCCTGAAAAAAACAGAAGGGGTGCTTAAGAAATTGGGATGGATATCTTGCACCACCAAGCATGAGGCGATATCACAAGGTTTTTCACCCTATGAAATTCAATCCTCTGCTATTCTGGCTATATCCAGCTTGGTAGTTGTGGTTAAATTCAAACTAAGCTCCATAGGGACATCCTGGTTTGACTGAAAGATATCAAGTAGAAAAGAGCCTGAGATATCCCAGGGGAACTGCACTCTAAATTGATACAAATTCTTTTAAAGGCTGGAAAAAGGGAGTTAGGGGAAGTGGGTCACAGAAACTGGAGCTTCCATGGATCAGCACCATGCCCTGTTCCTTTGGAGAGATGCTGAGTAGGTATCCTGAAATCTCTGCCATTGGTAGGTGCTGTCAGTGTCTCCAGGAGCAGGCAGAGGACACTTAGGTTTACCTTGAAGCTGGTGGTGATGGATGCAAACTTGTTGTCTGCTGTCTCTGGGTTGCCAATGAGGTAGTCCCAGCTGGTGAACATTTTCCAGCTGAAAATGAAGTTGTTATCATCCCCATCTGCCGTGCTTTCGTTGGCATTGCGAGCCATCCTGTGTAAGGAGATGAGCAGTGACAAGGTCAGATGGGGCTCCACACACCCCTCAGCTTTGGACAGCTTGGGCAAGATGGACTGGGGCAACCATTCCTGGGGCTTGGGAATGACTGAAGTGTGCCACTGGACTTTGGGTCTAAGGAGGACTGAACTGTCAACTGTCAGGGCTTCTATTAAAAATGGTGATACAGAGAAAAACTGGCACAGGTGACTAAGGAGGTTAAGGATTGCTTTGTCCAGCTGGTGCCTGAAGAAAGTCTGTTTATGGTGCTTCTGGGTCCTAGGCTGCAGTATATGGTTATAGCTGCCTTTAGTTAGTTAAATTTAGTCAAACCCCCATGCCCCATCCAACACACTGCAGCACAAAGGTTTAGTGAGACTTTCATTTGCTGCACAATGCTGGAGCCAAAGAGCTTGCAGGAAGTCATGCAGGGAGAGAGAAAGGATTATTCTTGTTAATCAGCATAGGAGCAGATATGGCTTCTGCTGTTTCCTCTCTATTATTTGATCCCTGAAATCCTTCTGTAAGTCCCCCCAGAGTTCCTAGCACTAGTCCCTCAAGGAAGGCAAGACAACAGATGCTGCAATTTCATGGCAAATGTACAGCAAATCCCCATGTCCCACTCCAGCCAAAGGCTCAAGTGGCTCTTTCTGCTGCACAGCAATATGGCCTGTTTCAGGAAGCGATACAAATCCGTGGGCTTATCCTTTCTTCCAGAGAAAGGAAGAACTTTTCATGACATTTCCTTCAGGCAGAGATAGAGGGGCTTATTTCTTTATTTTTAACTTTGCAGAGACCATTACAGCACTGACAAGTGCTTTGGCTGCATCCTCAGGGCACTGAGGATGCTGTGGGAGCCTCACTGAGGCTGGGGGTGGTGGATGGGGAGGCCAAGTGCAGGAAAACAGCAGGCACACCCCCCCCTTTCCTCACACTCCCCACACCACTGGACCCAGCCTGGGTGCCCACGGAGGGGAGCCCAGCTGTGAGACACATCTGGGTGGGTTTTGCAGCGGGAGCAGTGTCGGCTGCACTTACGATCTTATAACAACCATCAGGCTGTAGCCAAACACGCTGATCCCAACCATGAAATACGCCATTGGCAGCCTGTATTTCAACCAGCCAATTGTCCTCTGGTTGTTGTAGTAGCCATAAAAGAGCGCTGAGTATTTGATGTAGCCCTGGAGGTAAAGCAAAAGAAATCCTGTGTAAGCTGTGCAGCTGCTTCTCTGCAGGAAAGGGGTTTCTAAGGAAAACTGAAGATTTCAAACAAGGAAAATCAACCTGGAAAAGTTTTTAGGGTTTCATTCTTGTCTGTTTGCTGCTCTGGCACCTTTGAGAGCCATATTCTTAAAAGTTTATCTTCCTAAGAGAGGCAAGATGAGGGAGACCATGTCAGAGGATAGTGGCTTAAAACTAAAATGTGGTTTTGATTCATCACTGTTTCATCCCTCCCAGAAAAACATTCTTATTGCTCTTTACGGCTGCAGCCCACCTGCTTCTCTAAGCCAATAATCAAACACTCAGATCTTGTATAAAAGCAGTAGCAAAGGGCCTTCCTGCCATGATATGAAACTTTTCCTTTCAGGTAGGAGGCAGCTGATGCTCAGTGCCTTGCAGATTTAGTTCCTTTTACTGGTTGCCACCTGCAGAGCAAATATAACTAAAGAGTGAAATCAAAGCATTACTTTCCTGTGGAAAGCAGAGCTCAGACACAATATCAACCATGTTGTCTCAAGCAGATCTATTTTTTGCCGTGCAATCTGTTGGGTGTTCAGCGAGCGTGCAGATCACCTAATCCGCATTGGCAATCTCTCCCTGCTTTCCTGTCATACCTCATCCAAGCCCATGTGTATCCCTGCACATTGTACTTCTCTAATTTTTGCCCCTTGTCCTTCAGCTCCTAAGTGTACTTAATCAGTCTGGACATGATAGTTGAGCAAGCTCCCTTCTGATCAAGCCTTTGGAAAGACATGACTTGAAGCTCCTATCAGAGCCTGAGTAATGGATCTTGTCTGGGGACATTAAAGGGTTTACATGGAAAGGGGCTTCCGGAGGCTGTGTAGCCAAGCCTCCTGCTCAAAGCAGAGCCAATTGCAAAAGGAAGTGCTGTGGCTCAGGGCTATGTCCCGTTGAGCTTTGAAAATCTCCAAGGACAGAGCTCCCACAACCTTTCTGGACCTTTCTTCCAGCGTTTAGCCACCTTCACTCGATCAATCAAACTAAGCTCCCCCAAAACCTCTTGACTTTTTATCCCTAACCTAATAAAAAGCTTTGGTGCCACAGGAGCTGCATTTTTGCCCTGCACAAAGCGCTGTGCCAGCAGTCCAGGACCCCTCTGTGTGTGTTTCTGCCAGTGCAGCGAGCCTGTGGCTGGCACAGCCCAGCACCCCTGCCTGGGGCTCGCAGAGTCTGCTGGGGAGGTGGTAGAAGAAAGCCTGCTAAGACATCATGTCCCTGGAAGGCACTAGTGAAGTTTGCTTCTCAAGCTCTAATTCCAAACCTTTGTCTTCTTGATTCATCAGATGCCAGGGACTGAAAAATTAGTTTCTCTGCTCACATCATCCAGTATGCTCTTTAAACTCCATTTGTGAGACAGGGTGTCTGGTGTCCAAGTGAGATTTATTCCTTTCTACTCCTCCAGAAATCTGTGATGTGACCTCCTTCCCACCAAAGCATACATTTGCCCGGCTCCTCTCTCCTGAAAGGCATTTTTCAGGGTAATGGTATTGACTCTTCATTTATGCCTACTCTGATTTATATTTCCCCCCTGCCCCTCTCCTGTGGAGCATGCTGCAATAAGCCTCTGTTCATTTTCCAAGGGCAAACCCCTGCACAGGGCTTCATTTGACATCTCCTGGCTGCAGAGGGTGTTGGTGTACTGGTGGGTGTTGTGTTGCCCCCTAGTTGGAGAGGCTTCTTGAGCTTGGATGATTGTTCCCTGATGTCAGACAGGAAGGGAATGGGTGCTGGATGGGGACCTGGACAGCACAGGGGTTCAGGGCACCCACACCTCAGTGGCAGCAGGGGGATGTGGATGTGTGTACCAAGCCAAAGGCAGGAGACTGGCAGGTCATGGGAGTAAGCATTTTCTGGAAGCATGCAGCCTCATCCAGAGACAGGTTTCCTTACTGATAGGTCTGTTCCTTATGGCGTCCCAGAGAAAATCAGCAACGGCATTTAATCAAATCAGATTTTGTGTTTGGGTTTTTTTGGGGGTTTTATTTTGCTTTTTATTCTTCTGGCTTAATGAATGAGTTTAAATGCTGCATCTTGTATTTTTACAGTGAACTGCTCAAATGAGTTTTTCATTCCTTACACTGCTAATAAAAATGTCTCTAATTCACCTCAGAATTCTGGATTCTGGCAGTGGGGGAAAGTGCAGGGAGAGGAAGAGTGGAAAGGATCCTCAGCAGACTATGGGGGGTAACTGAAGGCCTGGCCTGGCAGGTTCCTGGACACCAGTATTTGAAGCCTTATTAATAAATTAGTTTAAATAATCTGGTTTACAAGAAAGTAGCTTTTCTTTTTCTTTGGTTGTTTTTTATTTGGTTGGTTTGGTTTTTTTCTTTTTTAGCTAAAGAAATTGCAAAGGGGTTTATTACAGAAGGACTGTAGCATGTGGTCCCATGCTTGTAGCTTGTGGGCCAGTGCTGATAAAAATTGGAAAAAACGTTTCCAGAAGTAACTACTTTGAAAGTCAGATCCCAAGGCACCGGTTCCATCCAAAAATCTTCACCCCCTGCACATGCCTTTTCTTGGGCTGTCACCTAAAAACACTTAATCCCTTTGGATTAAACCTTCAGGTTTGCACTGCAGGCTCAGGTAAATATTTCAGGGGAAGAGGGAGGGCAGGCACATGGGGAGCAACCCCCTTCCCAATCACTTTCAGTGGCTGGCAAGGTGCTCCCTGCTTGTGCAGGGGGTCTGCAGCTGGAAGTCTGTGTCTGGCTGCCTGGTTTGGAGCAGCTCCAGCCTCCCACCTGGGTGCTTGCTGCCTTTCCAGTTGGAAGCAAAATGGCTTTTGTGTCTGCACACACATGGTGTGCACCAGGCAGCACATTTGTGTATGGAATGGTTCAAATCCATGTGCAGGTGTCTGCATGTGAACATGCTGCTTTGGCCAGAAATCTCAGCATCCACAAAGATTTTGTCGCAACAAAAGGCTTCCCAGACTTCTTCTGGAAGGAAATAGGAAGTCTTCCAGACTTCTTCTGGTTTATCTTGGAACAAAATCATCCTTGTAGCACTGCTAACTTCTGAGGGGTTTTAGGAGGTATTCAAATGATCTTTTATGATTAACACTTGTGTGCTTACCTCAAAATCCCAAAGAACTGAAAAATCCATAGCTGTTGCTTGTTCAGCCCGGGGTACAGTTTTCCTTGGCAAACTCCCATATGGCATTCCCATCAGGACCTGGAGAACATTAATAACAATGATGCATATATACTATAAAACACCAAAGAGTTTTTAACAGGTTTTTTTTCTTAATAACTCTGTTTTAGTTTGCTTTTGGTTGGTTTTCCTTTTCTGTTGATTTTGATATATTTTATTTCTTAATGCTAGAGCAGCAGTTTTTAAAAACTGCTTAGCAATAAATTTATAATTATTTAGTATGAATTATACCTATTAATATTTAGTACTAAGTATATTTATTAATGTACAGTATTAAATTTATTGCTTATACTTAGTATTAATTACATGCAAATAACCAGAGGACTTCCCTTTCCCTGGACATATCCATTGCACAGGAAATTTTTTTTTGGAGAAACTGTATCCCCAATGAACATCTGCAGCTGAAATGTCCTTAGTTTGGCAAGGAGTTCTTTGCTTGAACTTCATGGGTCTAATGCAGTAAAGGGATTAGCTCCATCTATTTATGCAGAGCTACTCCTCTGAGAGAAGTCAAGAGCACTGGGTCAAGCTTGCAATATAATTTGTATTTTTCAGTCCTGAATTGAAAGATGTTCTCAAGGTGAGGTAAAGGGCAATTAGGTTTGGGGGGGAAAAAAAGTACGACAAAAAGATGCAAAGAATAGTTTTCATGGCCCAGCCTGTCCTGATGGCACCATGCAAAGCAGGTCTTGCAGCTGGAGCAGCAGTAGAAGTCCAGACAGAGAATGCCAAGGGCTATGGAGAATTATTATATTTACAAGCTGACTGGTGCCAGTACCAGAATATCTCATTAGCATTCATAGCCTAGAAAGGCATATCATCTATCACTTATTTTTTAGGGCTATCTAATTACACTCAAAATAATTTATGATTAAATGTTTATTGCCCAGCTACTCTTCCGTATCGTAACAGCTCAGTAGGCAGTGAGTAACAGTGTGCACACTTCAGAGAGGAGAGCTCCTGCCATATGCATAGTTCCTAACCAAACACATTTGTACTGTTCAGTGCTGATGGTTATGTCTCCTCGTCCTGGGGGGAAACTGAGCTTTCCCTTTCCATAGTGTGAGCAAGCACATTAAGGAGAACAAAAGCACGGTCCTCAGGAGACATTCTGCAGTGCATATTTGCTCCATAAAATTCTGCATTGAACAGAACAGATGCCACTGTCTGTGGATTGCACAGCCTTTAAATACTGCACTGAGTAATTTAGCCAGAGCTGTAATGGCTGCATTAAAAAATTCTTCAATAAACAATCATATAAAGTTGGCTATGAGATCCTTTTCATTCTCCAAGAAGAGTGAGAAATAGAAAAACTAAAAATAAAACAATTGCTTGTGAATTATATGAATTGGAAGTACAAAAAAGGGTTATTTCCCAAGCAAGTATTAGTTGGCAAAGTGCTGGGAAATAGTCTGTTCCCCGAGAGGCTGTGCCATGGCTGCTGCCCCATGGCCATGCCCATCCAGAGGGCCCAAAACTGAGGGCACTTCATTATTTTCAGAGCACAATCCACTTCCTGTGGCTCGTGCACACCAGATCTTGTGCCTAGGATTGGAATGTGATGTTCTTCACTTTAGTCAAAATGTGAAACTAGCCTTGAATTAGATAGATTGTTGAGCCCCTGTTTCAGCTGCTGGATGAGTGGGATCTCTGATAGCATTTTATGTCTCCTGATATCAATCCGACTTCTGCTCCTGTGTCAGTAACTCTCTGTAAATAATTGTCCTCAGGCATTCCATTTATCTAAAGTGATGCCTGTTACAAGGCATTTGTCCTGTCAGTGTCACGTTTGTGTCAAGCAAAGGGTAAGATTTTACTGAAAGGAGAATTAAGCGCTTACCTCTGGAATGATAACCAGTCCAAATATTAACCCGAAAAGGACAAGATTTACTCCATACATCCACCGCAGAAATATGAAGTAGGAAGCAACGGAGGAGCCAAAGTGACCTTCAAGCAGAAGACATTTCACAGTTAGGAGTTTGAGAGGGTTAAACTGTCCTCAGCAACCCTTTACCCTCAGGTGTCCCGGTGAGAGATTTCCCGTGAGCCTCCCAAGAGTCCCCACATCTGCTGGAGAGAGCACACCTGGAGCTGCCAGGGCTGTGTGCTCCTTGCTTGGCACTGATGCCCAGGGCGAGTGGAGACTGTGGACCAGGGAGCTGGAACATTGCTTCTGTGAAGACAAGGCTGTCTTAGAAAACATCCCACTGCCACCACACAGCGACTTCAACTTACTCTCCACTTCCTTTATCTTCATCTCCCAGGGTATGCACTGAGTTTTAAAATTTTCAAAGTCTCTCTTAAATTTCACCCATTTCTGAAACAAGACAAATTGCAGTGAGCAGAGAGGTGTGAAGAGGGGGTCTGCTCTGAAGCAGGGCTCTCTAATATCAGAGTTTGGTAGCATGGTTAGGTTGGGTGTTAAGTCCAAAGTAGGAGTTCTGGTCTGGGTCTTATCTTTTGGACTATTTCAGAAACTCCCTTCAACCAAAAATCCCACCCCCCCCCCTCCAAGTGTTCACATTTATGATTTGAGTTTTAAGAGTTTTAACCTTTCCAGGCTTTCGGAAAGCTGCAGTTGTGCTGCGGCTTGATCAGATTATATAAGGGTAGGAAATTCAGACATGCCTCTGGATTGAAAGAACTGGTTCAGAACAAACTCTCCTTAAAACAACATTTAGTTTGATAAAGCACTGAGCTTGACTCTTTCCTCACAAGGCCAGCAGCTAAACTCCCATTGATTTCATAATCTCAGGTCTGGCTCTGTTTTGCACCTCTCAATATAATCTCCATGACAACATGCAACTTGGCTACCAACTTCAGTCTCACAGCACAGACATCATTCTCCCCGTTATCTCCTCATCACTGGAGAAGATGAAATTTTACAGGACTAGGGGTAGGGCAAGAGTTTGGCAGGGCCTCTTTCCCCTTTAGGGATATCTTTTCTCACATATCAGGGCTTTGGAGATTGCAGCCAGAAAAGCATGGTTTTTCCTGCTCCTGCAAACCCTCCCTTGCTTCAGGAAAGGTCACAATCAGGCTCAGGTTGGGGTGAATTTCCCCCTGTTCTTTCTGCAGTAGCTGTAGATTTGAAGTCAGCTAGTATTTTTTTTTTAATGTGGGCAGGAAGTTTTATTCTGACTTCCTTGTGCCTCTTTCACCAAATAGAGGTCAATAAACCTAAAAATGTGCTGAATACATAACTGAGTATCCAAGCCTTTCGCTGACATCGCTGTAGCACTTACCTTTGCCATCATCATCTTATATGCATACAACTTTTTGCCCTTTCCTTTTCCCAGTGCTCCTTCAAACTTCTCTACAAAATCTTGTGCCTCCCTAATTGGAATATAAACAAGCAGGTTATTAAAACAGCAGAGGGGGCTTTACTTTTCTCCCCTGCCTGCACCAGTGGGAACAGCAACTGTGCTCGTAGCAAGGTGGGGACTTGGTGTGTCTCCCCACCTGCTCTCTGCTGGTCAGTTGCTGTGCCATGTAGAGCTCAGACACCCACACAGGACTGTCAGGTCCCCAAAGCATTCACATTCCTATAGAAATGTTTTCTACTAGCTCGAAGTATTGCTAGTGCCCCAAATCTTGCTCCGCCCTTCTCCCTGGGTGCAAACTAAGAGCCTGCCCATTTCTCTCACTGCAGAGCTCTCTCAGGCTGCATGCCTGTTATAATTTTTCTCTCCTGATGCATTGGTCAAGGAGAAAATAACATTGCCTAGTGAAATAAACTCCAAGAGGATGCAGAGCTTCCTTTTATGAACACCTCCCAGGATAAATATCAGAGATGGGCAAACAGCCCAAGGGGATAATCTCAGTGCCAGAGGAATGAGTGTATGCTAGTCAGGAGTAAAATCAAGCTGCAAAGTGAAACTGGTTTTACACTAGGATATCTAAGGGAAATACAGAGAAAGTAGTCTAGGTAGATGCTGTTATGCTGAGTATGCTGAGCTTGTGAATAAAATTATATTGCACATTGGCATTGCCAATGAAAAGAGATTAAATTTCAGGAGTTGGGAGGTTTTATGCCATCCTAAGCCTGAGGGAAAGATGGACTTCCACTTGGTATGAATAGTTGGCTAGGTCAGCCTGTAACCTTGGGAAAATCACCTGTGACTTCATTTGCAAACCTAAAGTGAGATTTCTGAGCCTTGAACATATTGTGCCACCCTCTTTGTGTTTTACACTCCTCATCTGTGCAATGGGGCTAATAATTTCTTCTTTCAGGGTTGAGTTCTTGCAACAAAAAATATCTAATGAATGTACAGTGTGCTGAGAGCCTTTCTGGTGACCCCTGCACAAGCAGCACAACAGTTTTGTTTAGGTTCATTAGTAGGTAGTGATACTTGCTGTAGCTCAGAAATAAGATGAAAGTATGGAAAGACATTGTCAAACATGATCCTAAGTAGAATTTTAGTCAGTATTCTACACCATAGGGGAAAAAATTTCATCAGAAACAACTCTGCTTTGGTCTCTTTTTTTTTTTTCTTTTCTTACAGAAATTTGTAATTTTAGGGCCATAAGAATTTATTTGTTGTGAGCTCAGGCTCATAGCACAGCTGTGAGGTAGAAAAGTTACTTTAACACGGTTTCCCCATTATAGATCTTTACCCAGATTTTCAGAAGTAATTGTCAGAGTTCACGATTCCTGATTTTATTGGAAGATGGAACGGGTCTTGGCCTTCAGGGCATAAAAGAGAGAAGCAAAGGCACATGGTGACTGCCAGCTTCCATGGCACAGTCCCTGCAGCTCTGAGCAACCTCTCAGCAAACACGGAGCTGGGACATCACCACTCCCTGTGGGGCTGTGTCATGGTTTAACACGGCTTGGTTTTTAGTTAAAAAGAAAATGTATGTGTGCTTTGCAATGCTATTTTGAAATGTCTCCTCGTAGAAAGGGGTTTCAGAAATTCCTTAAGCAGTAGAGCTGGGATCTGAATCATTGCCCTGACCCAGGGTTTTTATGAGCTATTCCCTGTAACCTGTGGGTTTTGATTTCCCTGGTCTGCTCTGCCCCGCTGTCCCCCATGCCCAGCACTGAGGAGTCTCTGCTGCTGCCTGAGTTGTTCCCACCTTCATCAGGGTCTGTGTGGCAGATTTCTCTTTGCTCCATAAAACTCTGAAAATAATACAGCATTTTTTCCAAGAAGGCCCATCTCAGGACTGTGCACTAACAGGGCACTGTGCTGCTCTGATTTCTGTCTGACAAAAGACATGAATAAGCAAGCCAGGGTACGGAGTTTGCTTTAACAAGTAGCCTGACTGTAGTGAGTAATTTGGTTTTAAATACGAGGGTAGAATGTCCTGGCCATGGGTATCAGTTGAACAGATTTGCACTTTGTCTGTTCTTTGGTTACAGAGCCTGAAAATCAGATTGCATATTTTGACTCTGGTGGTTTTTACCCAGGCAGGCTGGCCAGGTTCTGCCAGTCACTTTTTCTGATACTACGGTGTTACAGCAGCAGCAGCAAATGTGTAATTTCAAGGAAAGACAAAGTGCATCTCACAACAGTCAGCAGAGACCTCAGGAATGGGGGTTCCCATTTTGATGGGTACCTGAGCATCGAGAGCTTCTTCACCATCCTCCAGGGCTTGTTCCTCATGGTGGAAATCAGTTTTTTCTTTTGCTCCACCTGCTCCTTCAGCATCGCGAGCTCTTCCTCTGACAGCGACTCCTCATCAGATGAGTTGGAGGAAGCAGAAGAAGTACTGGAAGACACACAAAATAATGGACTCAGAAAAACTCACGGGGGTTAGAGGGAAGGCCTTGCTTGGGGTAGGCAGACTGCTGCTGGCCCTGGGGATTCTGCTCTGATGTGGGCACAGTGCCCCAACCTCCCCTGGCTCAGTGCGAGGCCAGTGCCCATCGCACTCAGAGCAGGGCTGTTTCCAGCCAGGATAACGAGGAGCCATTTGTGCCCCACTACCATTTATTCAGTGTCGTGCTTTGGGCCACATGTCTGCGATAGAAAATTGCCTGCAGCTCCCAGGGCTACAGCTAGCACTGGGAAAATTGTTTTCATGGCTTCAATGGGAGGTACGCGTAGAAGTTGAAGATTGGGACAAGCAAGATTTGGAAGAGGATGAGGCTTGAAAATACAAGGGGTACATTTTAACTGGAATGTTTCCATAGACCAACCAAAAAAAGGTCTCCATGCCCGAATTTCTCAAGGTACCTTCTTTAGGGGCGCTTTTCTACCACTGGCTGTAGGTACTAGGACTCTACCACATGCATAGACCTAATCCTGGTTGAGAAATGATAATAACAAACTTGGAAACAGTTTGGTTTTGTGGCATTTTATACTGTTTTCCACTGTGTCTCTAAGGAGAGCAGAAACTTATTTGCAGTCTATTGGTTTTGCCATTCTGGTCCATATGCCACTGGCATGTCAATATCGCCACCAGTCTGAGCAAGGCACCGTAGTCAGGGATTGTTTAATTACCTGTTTTTCCTTCCTTTCTTCTGTTTATTCTCCCCCTCTTTCCCTCTCTTGGTTGTTCTCTTTTCTTTGTTTTCTGATTCCTTTTGATCTTTGTTAGGAGCCGTTTTGCCTCTGTCTTTCTTCTGGCTTCCTTCCTCTCTTGCCTTTTTTCCGTCTCTGTTTTTCCTTTGGTAATTTTTTCTCCTAGAAGTTCTGTTCTGCTGGCTGCTGTTGTCTTCCTCTTTGCTCTCATCTTCTTTGTCTTCTTTCTCTTCTTTGTCTTTCTCTTGCTTTTTGCTTTGAAGTCTGCTTGCTCTGCCAGTTTCCCTAAGGCGTTGTTTGTTAGTTTTCTTGTCCTTTACTTCATCTTCTGCAAGCGATAAAAAACAATTACATTGGGAAATCCATGCTGGCAGAACAAAGATTCATAAGAAGAGCACGGCAGGCAGGACACCTGATGCAAACCCTGGCAAATTCAAACAGCAGGTGCCTGTTGATCTCGATGGGCTTTGTGTCATGCTCTGTCCAAGAACCAGGTGGAACTCTTTGGCTGTGCAACTCCCATTTAAGACACCG
Organism: Fringilla coelebs; assembly: GCF_963513975.1. Lineage (NCBI taxonomy): Eukaryota > Metazoa > Chordata > Aves > Passeriformes > Fringillidae > Fringilla > Fringilla coelebs. The sequence goes on along the minus strand of NC_140028.1, from coordinate 109,152,747 downwards.
CGATTTAGCCATCAGTGACTTATATGTGACCATAAGAAGATTGGAAATTAATTACAAATGCAAAAGCCCGTCCATCAGACAGCACAGACAGATATCTCCCTGACCTGCAAACACACCAGAACAAAGGAAACAGAAATTGCAGTCTGTTACACAATGTGTAGTTTGCTTGTTGATGCGATGTCCTTGAAAGATGTTTACTTTTCAAGGCTGGGAATGGAGTTCTTCTATTTATAGAGGGAAAAGGCACAGCACAGGCAGTATCCGGTTTTCTTTCTCTCCATTTTCCTTTATATTGGATGGTCTCTATTCAGAGAAGAAAAAGACCAGACAGTCTCTGAGGCACATTTCATTCTTACTGGCATTGCAAGCTAAAAACCTCCTCTTTCCATAAGTCAGAAATGCTTCCAGCTTAAAGGATTGAAGTGGAGCATGATTTAATTGTAGAATTTTATGGAGAGAGGAAAAAATTTTTTCAAAAGCCCCCAAGTCTCTCCATCTCCTTCACTACCAAGCCAATTAAAATTAATAGTAAGTTTTCCAGAGTATTCTGGCTTCTTATTTTCCAAAATTTCTGTCTGATGACAGCAAAGAGTTGGAGATATTGTAATAGAAGAAGGAAATTGTGATGGAATGGGATCCAGAGTGTAAAATAAGGAGCTTAAAAGGTGATAAAAATAGAAGAAAAAAAAAGAATTTGAGTATTTGTGTTTTTGGTTTGGTGAAAAGCTAGAAATTAATGACAAGCAAATAGTTTCTGGTTTTTAGTGGTAAAAAATTAGTAGTCAGTGGTGGTCACATTTGACACTGGGAATGAGAAGGAACTTCTAATTGATTTCTCAGGAGGCATTATGCAGGTTTCAGTTACTGTGTAATGGTCTAAACTGAATTTTGGTCAATCATCTAGATCAAAGGAACACCCGCTCTCTTTGGGAAAATGTTCATTTTGGACAGCCAATGATCTGGGTTTTTTTTTTATTTGCAACCTCACAAGTATTAGGCTAATTATGAAGCAATAATTTGTAACCTTTATCTTACTTCCTCTTTTGCCTATATGGAAAAGGTGGACATGATTAAAAAAAAAAATAACTTCCAGTAGTTTGCTGTAGTATGAGAAAGTAAACTACATTCTCATATTCTGTGAGTAATACAGACACAGTTGTGAACTGGTTTTGCGGTAACAGCTACATTTGTATCACCTATACAGTGCTGTTACGGTCTCACCTCTTAGCTCTCTCACTTGAGATATACTATACCTGCAGAATTAAAGGTGGTTTTAGTCCTGTCATGGGGTTTTCCTGATTTCCCTCACAGCCATAAGTCTCCCTTCAATCCATTTTCATCGTTATCTTCTTGCAGCCATGACTGATGTAGATTGCAGTGTGTTATGGTCTGAGCAAGCGTTACAGGGAGGGCAAGCAGGACCTCAGAATAGTGCAAAGCAGCCCCAGCCCTGCACAGGGTGGTGCTTTACTGCAGTGCCTGATGTACTAGGGGCTGGCTCCCGAGGGATGTGGGCTCTGGCAGCCTCTGACTCTGGGAACATGGATAAAAGAGGACAGACTGCTTAAGAACGGAGCTTTACATGTCACTGTTATAAGTCAAACCCCCAGGGAAAAATCTGCTTGCTTGCAAGGAGCTCATGAAAGAGTTTGTGTTGTAGAGCAAGTCATAAGTCAGAGAGAAAAAGAGAAGGTATCACCTCTTGTATTTCAAGCAGGACAACATTTGTTAATCTCTACATTACCTTCACTCTCTGTGTCGGTTTCCACTTCTCCATCAAACTCTATTCCGGCTGCAAAACAAAGAGCAAAGAGTAATTGCATTTGTTGCTGGAATTTACACATCTGATGCTTGACACAGCTGACCCTTAAGTTCCAGCTGAGCTTGGCAGAATATCCCTTATTGATTACACACTATATTCTTTCCCTACAGCAATGCTCTTAATATTTACTTTAGTCTGGCTGACTGACAAAAGTCCCCTGCCCAAGCAACCTGAAATTGTATGGTCTTTGAGAGATGCAAAATGGGAAGCCTCAAGAGGTTTAGTCAAGTATTTGGCAGCATGCAAATTGCAATGATCTCACAGTGATACCAACCATCTTCCAGGATGACCTGCAGAGTGCTTTTCTTTTTCTTCCCCATGGCAGCCTCCCGGCTGTTGCCCAGACACGGTAGCTGCTAAGCTGCACACCCCCCAGTCATACACAGCTCACTCCCTCTGCCAGTGCCCATGTGCTCGTCTCCTTGGCATTGCAGGCAGACGGGCACGTCCAGCCGTCAGTGACCTCTTGCTCATGAGCCATGAGGACAGGGAGGGGTGGGAGAGGCAGGGAGAACCTGGGCTCTGCCTCAGCCTACCCAAACACTTTCCCTTCTGGTCCCTTCTCCCTGTGAAAAAAGCACCTGTTGGCATTGCATTGCATTTCATTATTTATACATGAAGGAAAGCCCTTTGGTGGGCACTTGGTGGTGTCGTATGAAACACAGACACAAGTCACGTCTGCTTCTGACACAAGCGTGTGGCTGGAGGCTTTCAAAGGATCAATTTTCTTAATGCCATATTCTTTACTGACCTGCCACAATCTGTGTAACCCCGTTAGTCATTCTCCTGCATCTTATTAAATCTCTCAGACAGTGCCCCTTGGGACACAGCTGTGGGTCACCTTTTGTCCTTCATGCGTGTCCCTTGGAGGGGACTCATGAGCTAATAGATGCAGCAAAGAGTCAGGAGTCAGGATACCAGGATCTCTCTTTCCTTTGCTCCTCTATTCTGTGTGACCTTTGCATACTCATTGCACTTGCTGGTAAAATAGGATAGATTTTCCTTCTAGGTGCTCTGAGGCTTAATTAATTAATGTGAGACCCTCATTTGGAAGGTCCTTTAGAACCACAAAGTATTGTATTGCATTCTGCAGCTTGCAGTTTTTCAGTGTTTTGTCTGAGTGATGTCCAGAGTAAAACCTGCTCCGTCTGCCTCAGCTGTGGCTTTTGCAGAGAGCGCCCAAGGGTGCATTCCCAGTGTGGGGTTTCTCTTGGTCTCCCAAGAGGAGAATTTACCCTCACACCTCCTATGAAACACACTGCAGACCCCTGGCTTGCACAGGTGTCCCTTGGGGACCTGGCATGATGACTTTTTTCCAAGGAATGTCAGGGAGAGTGTTAATTCCTGCCTGCCCTCCCAAAAGAGAGGACTGTGTCAGAGATCAGCTTGGGGCTGTTGCCACCACTGGCATGTGCTGGTGACACCTGCTTTGGATCAGGTGTAGTGACTGAGGGGATGCCAGCCTGAACCTCTCAATTACTGCTTTTTCTCATTGAATTTGGGTCCAGGGGCACCTTTCAAGTACTTTAAATCCAATCCCATGGATTGCTTGATCTATGTTTGACTTTAGCTCAGCTCTCCTGAGCTTAATACATAATGTATGGTATATGCCCATACATTATTAACAGCTCTAACCCTACAAGTTCATTGCACAGGGCATTTTCCCCACACCAGTGGGCTTGACTGGGTCTGAAGACAGTGATAGTGCCTTTTGAAGGTCTTTCCAGTGAATGAGTTTCACCTGTAACTCTATCTGTTGATGTGGTTTGTTTCCAATGTGATCGCTAGGTCATTGAATTAATACTGCTCCAGGAAAAAAAGGAGAAATTCCCAGCTGCTGGAGGCTACTGGAACAGATCCTCTGCAAGATACTTCAGTTGCCTCAGTGCCAAGCATCTCTATCCCAAACAGAGGATCTAGGGACCTTCTAGTTAAATGAGGACCGAGTTTCTAAGGAATGGTGTGGCAGGAGGCAAAAGGGCTGTGGATGCTCATCACACCCCACCCTCCACCCCCTGGTACTGCACTCAGTGATAGCACTGCTTCTGCCTCATGGAATCACAGAATGGTTTGGGCAAGAACTGACCTTTAAAGGCCATTTGCTCCAGCTCCTCTGCAGTGAGCAGGGACATCTTCATGTAGACCAGATTGCTCATAGCCCTGTCCAAACTGACCTTGAATGTTTCCAGGGATAAGGCATCTACCACCTCTCTTGGCAACCTGTGCCACTGTTTTACCACCCTCATAGTAAAAAAAAATCTTTGTACCTAATCTGAATTGACCCTCTTTTAGTTTAAAACTGTCACCCCTTGTCCTTTAATGGACCTTACCCCTTCTTTCCCACTGAGGCATGATCAGATGCTCTCTGCATGCTCAAGGCCTGTTCATGTGGGCATCTCATTGGCAGAGTTGAGTGTCTTCAGAGTTGAGAGGTTTCTCTGTGGTTTCTCTGTGGTTTCCACCACAGAGTCAGTGATTCAACCATGATCTGCACTGGAGCTGGGACAGCTGCAGGCTCCAAAGCTGCTTGCACCGCTTGGCATGCCCATAGGTACCAAGTAGGTGATTTTGAAAAGTGATGGGGACTGCCAGTTCATTTCACTACCAAAATGTGTGGCCAGGTAATACCTCTGTCTCCTGCCCTGAGATGAAACACCTGCTCTTTGATTTTACTGCCTGCTCACAGCCGTGGGGGCAAGGTGTGGTGTTTCCACAGCAGTCACAGAGGCCCTGGGCACCTCTTGCCACATGGCAGAATAAGATCCCACTCACAGAGGGGGTGACAGCTGAGGGGTGCCAGCACATGGGACAGAGCAGGAATGGGGGCTGTTTCACCTTGTTGTCATGAAGCAGCAGGTCAGTATGGATGAGCATATTTGCAGTAAACTCTGCTTGGCTGTTGCTTTGCTGCCCTGTACCTACACTGCCATAGGTAGTAGGACTGGCCATGATAAAACTGTGCTGTTCCAGGCTGGGTGGCAGCACCTCACTCTTGTGTAGGTAGGGACCTTTATCTTTCACACTTCTGACTCCCTCCCATGGAGAGGAGGGAGTTGCATTAGTGCCTGGCAATTATTTCCTAATGAAGAGTGTTAATAAAGTGTCTGCCCAAGAACTTACCCCTAAGGAAAAATCCCTACATTACCTTTCCAACTCAGCCTGTGGTGCAACAGACCCTTTGCATATGACAGGCTGCTCCCTTTGCCTTAGAGCCTCAAGAGAAATAAATAACCTGCTCCCTCTCATGCTGTCTGGCTCCTCTGGAAGTGATGGTCCCCCTGAGGCTGATGTGCAGCCACACAAGCATGATGAGAAACCTTGGAATCTTGATTCCTTGTGGTACATGTCCTTGGGGGAACATGTGGCAGACTTGCAGAGCCACCATCACTTTTGGGTGGGACAGGCAGTGCTAGAGGCTGCGATGCAGAGGAAGGTGGGGAGGAGTGGGATTCAGTGCAACAAAGCAGTGTCACATAAGATGAGACCAAGAAAAAGTGCAAAATGCTTAGCTTGTCTTGCCAGCCTTGTTTGCCTTGTTTTTTGGTAAGTGCAGAGAGATGTGTAATTTCCCCCCAGAATTAGGCTGGGGGAGATCTTGCTGTACCTCTGGGCTGGTTTTGCCTGTGTGATGGTCTGCTTGTAGTTTGTGGATGCTGAATAGCAGTGGTGGAAAAAAATAAAATAGAAAGTTTAAAGGAAAAAAGATATTGCAACATGGAATTATTCATGGAGAAAAAACCCTTATGGTGGGATATTCTACAAAATGCTGTGTGTGAAGTAAGACAAGTGCATTTCACATTCTTTTGGCACCCAGCTTTGATGGTAGAAGGTGCTCCATTAAAAGAATTTTACAATGAAACCCCAGCATGGGAGCCAGACACCTCATGGGCTGCGAGGGAAGTGGCACTCGAGGACTTTCCCTGTCTGTGTGTGTCCATCTAACAGGTGGCAGGCTGTGCAGGGCCCACCAGGACTTGCACAGCCATACAAGGAATGGAGAGCTCACCAGCAGTGCTTCAGCACCCAGCACAGCACCATCCTCAGCTCACCAACCTGATTTTCCTAAGAGGATCAAGTGTCTTGCAGGGCTTAGGATTTCTTAGGATTACAGATTGGGGGGAGGAGATTAATGGATGAGTCTTTTACCTCTTGAGTTATTCCACACAAGGTGTGAATAAGTAATGCACAGCCACGAATTCAGCTATTACTTATGTAAATATCAAGTGTATGCAATTGATGGAGTTGTAGCCCAAATATTTTTTAATGTGTTATTTAGTATTTTTCTCCTCACACTGGTGATGACTAACGCTATATAATTTGGCAGTTTTGAGTTTTAGCATACGAGGACATTGGGTGTCTCACACACGTCCCAGTGTTAAATAAAAAACAGTTGTGTTATGGAGAGGGGGTAACTGAATCCTGGAAGCACATACAACATACTTGTAAATGCTTAATGAGCTAGTGTTTCTCCCTTTCTTGCTTTCTGATTAACATAGGGCTTTAGCTAATTAATCCACGGATTACATTTATTCAATATTCATCTCATCTATAAGTAATCTTTACTTGAGAGGGTTTTTGGGATATAACAATAACAATAATACCTGACCTGTGGGGGCATATTTTGATGAGGACCTAAAACTTGTGAATTGCCAGAGCTAACTTTAACAGAGTATCTGAGACAGACATTTAAAAGTGAGAGACCACTTCCAAACACTTGCTTGCTTCTGTTGAACTGTTAAAGAAAACCAAATTATTTTTAAAAACCCAAACCAACCCCTGTTTTCCCGGGTCTCTCAGGCATTCTTCACAAAACTGATTCAGCTCCAACCTGACTTTTGATCATGTCTGAGTTCAACTTTGCAAAAACAAATTTCTTACAAAGCCATGAAAATCCACCAGGGGCTACATGCTAACCTGAGCATCTCTCTGTGCAGAGGTCACCCTTGCCCTCACATAATCTCTGCAATGCTGTAGTTTTATTCTGCATTTTGGTACCGGGATCTGGAGCTCACTCTGACTGGGCAGCATGGAAGTGCTCAGAAAGGAAGGACTCACCTGCAGCAAACATGTGGAAAGAGAGTCTCATTATCTTAAAATAATCTGGGAAAGAAATTTCTCAGCTCTTTGCAGACTTTGAAAATAACCCTCTGGCTGCCATAGGGAATGGTAAGTCTGGACTTTGGCTGAAGGCAGTAAAAGTATGCCAAATACATGCCCTAAGCTCTCTGTTCAGGGTGGGCATTAATTACTTGTAAAGATGACAAAGTCCCACTGAAGAAGTTGTGCAAGATTAATCTTGTGGTGTTGGGGATGCTCAAGACGGTGCCTTGTTATCTTGGCCCATGAAAATGAGCTTTATCTCTGTAATCCCAACCCAGGCTGGGGGGCACAAGGTCCTCAGAGACGTAACTACTGCTTTTTTATTACTTTCCTGTTGTTATTTCATAACCTCAACGCACAGCCAGGAGTTTGCTGTGAAGGAACACAACAAGGTCTGTTAGCCATTAGCCTCTCTTAGCTGAAGAACTGCCACAGAACTGCTAATTCAGGTGCCCTGTCAGGAAGAGCTAAACCAAAACAGGGGGAGGATGTGCACTGGCAGGTCCTGGAAGTGTGCTGGCTCAGAGAGATATCTTGGAATGTCAGATCAATCATAGGACAGAGCCCCTCAGTTTTCCATAGTCTTCCACTGATTCTTGTCATGTAGGAACCAGTAAAGAGTTGGTTTGTTTTTCAAATGTGCTCATATCGCCCAGCTGTATAAGATTAGAGCCCCCCATTTGCAGCAGCCTTGTGGGAAACACTGCAGTTATTAAGACCTCAGATTGATGCAAAACACAAGCCAATATTTGCCAGCTCACTGCCGTCTTCACCTACTCCATGTCTCAGTCTCATGGAGTCATCCTGGATCCAGGTGAGCTTGTCAGTGTTCTCCAAACACAACATAAAGGTGTTTAGCAGTAGTGCTGGTCAGATGGTGTGTGTTGCTGCTGTATCATCCCTCCTCATTGCTGTCATTTTTGGGGACAGGTTTTGAGGAGAACAGGCTCTTGTTCATCCAAAAAATGGCATGCATCATGGTCCTTTGGCCCTGGCACTGCACAAGTACCTAAGTGGCATTGGAAAAACTGTTCTGATTTCCAACCAGACATAGACACTCCTACCCATGTCCCACGCTCCTTTTTGGGAATGGAGGCAGCACAACATATTTGCCAACGCATTACTCCATTTATGCAGAGTAAATGAAATCCAAAAATGAAGTTCTCATGAAGTTTCCAAGGACAAGAAGAGAAAAGCATTAAAACAGCAATCTTCTGGACTAATCTGAAGCATTAAATGAGTCAACACTCTCATGCAGGACTTAAATGGAGAATGATTATGTCATATAGGATTTATATGAGAAGACTTGTCGTTTAAAGAACATCTGTGCAAAACCAGAAGAGAGCATGTTTTTTGCACTGATTCTGAGGTAGGAGGTATTTTTTGGAGGAACATTTTTGCTGGGCTCCTTTTCTGCCTTTTACTCCTGTTCTTCTGGAGGAAAATTTCAGCAAGGTCACCTCAGCTTTGTGGGAGGTCCCGAAAGGCCATAAATGAAGGTCACAGTGTGAGAAGATCAGAAGAACACCCTTCAAAGGAGTTGAGCCTTTTTTGTTGACCCCTGTCCAGCCCCTCCAGACACAGAGGGGGTTGCTGCTGCTGGATTTCCCTCCTTTGCTTCTGGTCTGAGAGGATTTCTGGGGGGAGGAGGGAAAACCCACATATTTTTTTTGGAATCTCCTTGCCTGAAAAGCAATTCATTTCTTTTCCTTTTACTTAGAAATTAGAGAGAAAGCTGCCTGACAATCCTGTCATGGCAGGAGGATCTTGCAAGCTTTAACCTCTCTCTTCCCAGAGAAGCTCTGCTTTCGTTTTCATCAGCCAGAACCTCTGCTGCTACGAGCTCTTAAAGCTTTCGTGACTTCCACGAGGATTTGCCAAGTGACACCAGCTGTGGGTTTGTGCCGAGCAGCCCTAGGGCTTCTGCTGGATAATGGGCTCAGGGATGCACAGGGTTTGGAGGGGCCTCCACATGATGCTGTTTCAGAGTCGGATAGTCCCTGTGAATGTTGCTGCTTGAGACAAAAAAGAAGAGGTGACAGGGTGGCTGGAAGTCAGAATTAGTATTTCTGTTTGAATGATATCAAGGCCCTGTACATGGTTGATTTATACCAGATATAAAATTCCAGACCCAGAGGATTTTTTAGAAAGACAAAGCCATATTAATGAAACGTGTTGGATTATTTTTTTATTAGGTTTTCCAGATAAGTTTTCAAAAATAATAAATTGCAGCATCATGGTGGAGGACAGAAGTCAGATAACATGAGAGACAAAAGAGGATGAATTTGTTTGAGGGAGAGGACTGCAATGATCTGGCATCCAAAGGGATTCTTTTGGTACCTTTATTTCCTTCTATACACCTTCTCCCCCCTTTTCTCGGTGTCAGTGTGATGGAGAGTTGTGACGAACATATAGTGCCCACAAGGACTGTGTCCCTCCTCTGCCCCTGCGAGGGCAGGATTGCCTGTGCCATGCTCCCGGTGAATTCCCAGCTAGCTCAGCACTGACGTGCCACCAAAAGGAGTTTCAGCGCACGGATGCTTTCTGCACCGGGCAGGGAGAGGTGAGAGGAGGTCTCAAGGGAAGGGAGCGCATTCCAGAGGGGATGGAGTCCGTCTGGTGCAGGGTGGGCTCGGGAAAGGCGGGAGGAGCAGGAGCGGGTGTTCCCGGGCTCCGGCGGGGTGATGCTCGCTGGCTGAGCCGCGCCAGCCCGGCCGGGTGCGATGGCACCTCCCTCTCCTGGCAGCCCCTCCGCACGGCAAATTCTCCGTCTGGGCTGCTTCACCGCCTCCTCTGCCACAGGGGCACCCTGGATAAACCAGTGGGGATCGCCCTGGGAGAAACTGGTGTTTCTCTTTTCTTTTCCTAGCATGCTAACTGGCCAACAGCCCAATTACTCCCTACATCGGCCTCATCTGTATTAACATCTGAAATTATCACCTTCTGCTCTCTTGGGCAGAATTGGAGCTACAGCCCCCACAAGCAGAAAAGAAGTAAAGAAAATGAGGGGGATTTATCCCCCATTTATCCCAAATGGCTGACATGCCAGGCCATTTGTAATATTAACTTCATATTGTGTAAGTCATTCATAGAAGACTTTTTATATTCTATCTATTCTATATTTTTTTTCTTTGTTTTTATTTTCTTTGAAGAACTATTATTAAATGAAATGAAATTTTTCACCAAAAGAAGAATAAACTACTGGAATGCCCTTCCCAGGGAGGTGGTAGAATCACCATCTCTGGATGTGTTTAATAAAAGACTGGACATGGCACTTGGTGCTATAGTCCAGTTAAGGTGTTAGGGCATAGGTTGGACTTGATGATCTTAGAGGTCTCTTCCAACCTCATTATTCTGTGATTCTGTGAAATACCTTGCTATTGAAGGATCTGTTTTCTTTCTTTTTTTCTATTTTTATAAATTCCTGTTTCCTGTACTTAACAAAACATATATGGGGTCGGAATTCCCACTTTGTTAACAAAAGCAGATGAGAAAAATCTCTTTGGACTATTAACCTGAAGAATTTTCAAAATTTTAATTTATCACAAATATCTTTAGGAAGATCCCCAAACTAGTGGGGGAGGGGCTGGAAGAAAACAAACTTGTTATTTCCCAGCAGGGGGGTTTGATGAGGCATCCATCACAGCTGAGCTCAGCAAGTCAGCCAGACTGCACAGGAGGGCTGAGCCTGGGATCTGAGGTCAGTAATTCAGCACAGTAAGAGAAAAGTATTTAGATATGGGGGTAAGGCTGTGCAAGTGTGTGAGCACTAGGTAGCTCACCTGACTGCAGCCCTGCCATGGAAATTCCTAATGTTAGGGATGGTTTCAGGAACTTGGTTGGTCTGATGGCACACAAGGCCAGAAATGAGAACCTTTTGATTTCTGGTGTGAGTCTAGTGATGCTGAAAAGATCTGTTTTAGTTTCCTGAAACCCTTGTTGAAGAAAAATTCTGGGCTGTCTCTCTAAATTATCCCAATTTACTTTTATGATGTCTCATTTTTAAGTGTACTACTGATACATTAAGGCAACAGGCCAGAATGTCTTCAGAAACATCTTGATTCTCATTCATAGAAAAATATTCCTTAAATTCAGTGGAAACATTTGTTTTTTGTCTCATTAAAAAATTAAATTTCCAATAAGTAGCAAAGGAAGAAAATTGCCAACAAGTTAGATGCCTTTTAAATGTTAGTTATTTCCATGCTTATTATTAAAAATGACTGTGTATTATTAAATAGTAACTAAGAAAAATATAGTTATAAAGGTCTGTCCTTTCCTAGCCTGGAGTATGTGGCAGATATAATTGGCTTATGAAAAGCTATTGTTTTTACCTGGGGTTTATTTAAACCCACTGAGTATCTGCTGCTGCATTTATTCCCTTTGGATGGTTTGTGATGAAGCTCCCTTTGTTTAGAGAAGTAAGAAGAGGGTAATTTGTTGCTGTTATTAATAATAGGTGTGTGTGCCTATATATTTGTGATCATGTGTTTTTGTGTGTGTTTATGTGCTGAAACTTCATGGCTATCATTGATAGAGTGTATATAGTAATTAATATAATGTGTAATGTAAAACATATCTGCATGCCTCTCCTGCTGTGTGGCCATGGCTTCATGTTCTTATTCTTTTGTGCTTACAAATATATACATTGCCTTCACCTTCTGGAGGATTCAGGTTTTGAGTTGGGTAAATCAAGGGTTAAAATTAAAAGCGAGCTGGTATGGATGAGGTTTCCAGTCTCACAATGAAACTGGATTTTTTGCAAAGCTTTAAAATAAATATTGAATACAGGTCTGTGCAAGCAACCTTTTCCATCATCCTGTCTGTGTTGCCATTTGGGGCAATTCATGATCTTTTGGAAGCTGAAACAGGCTGGCTTTAGGCTGGAAAAACAGTTTCTTAGGCAGACCCCTAAGAAATGTTTTGTTGTTCACTGGGCAGTTCAGCCTGAATGTTATTCCTGAGCCACTGCTGGTAAACTTGGCTCATGTGGCAGTGTAACAAGGGGAAATTTAGCCTGATGCTTTAGATTTTATAAAGCACATAGCCACTGGCTCAGTTTTTTGGGTGCTTCTCTGATCAGAGACTATTACAGAATTTGTTAAGTCACCCTTGAGTGAGATTGAGATCAGGTGAACTACACTGCCATGAGGATGCTTTGCTCCACTGACTCCCAGCACCTTTTTGAGGGGCAGCATCTTCTGTGAGAACAGTGCTGACCAAAAGGAGATGTTATGGTAGAGTGAACTAAAAATGAGAGGGCTTGAAAGATAGGTTATTTGAACAAGACAAAACCCTGTTGATTAAACTATTAATCTTGTGTGTGGAGTGCAGAAGGGATCTTGGTTTTTGGTTTTGCTTTAACTGCATTGGCCTGCTACTGAGGGAATTTGTTAGCAAGTGCTCATTTACAGTGTCACTTCATAGTCAGGCTTTTGCCTTAATAACCTGCCTTCTGGTTTGTAGTTCTTGCTATGACTGCAGGACTCTTGTCAAAATCAGTGTTAACTTGCCCTAGCCATTGAAGAGAGAGATCAGACTGTATCTATCAAGACCAAATGGACAAAGTGCTAAGAAACCCAGTCTCAAAGTGCTAAGAAACCCACTCTGAACTCCTCTTGGACCCTGTTTTGAGCAAGGGCTTGAACCTGAGACATCCTGAGGTGTCCTTCCAGACTGACCTATCCTACTTTAAAATATCATGCACTTGTGAGCTAATGGGAACTGTTCTGTAGGGCATGAAGGAAGGGCTGCTAATATAAATTATATAACCTAAACCTTTACTTTGGGCTAGAGTTCTCAATCCCTCCTTTTCTTTGCAAAAAGGATGCTAGGGTTCTGTCTGTGGGACAGAGAGAAATACTGAATACACCTGCTGCTTTCAGCCTGAAACCTATTCCTGTTTCCCCAGAGCACCAGACTGTTTGTTTTCTTTGGCTTTTTAGGAATTTGAAGAGTTTTCCCCAAACCTCGTGCTTTTATGAATATGAAAAAGATGTGAAAGGCCTTCATTCTGACCTGCAAAACTCAGAATCCTTCTGGGGTTTGCCTGAGACTCAAATTTTTATCCTGCTAAGTTATGCTAAAAGAATTTTCAGTGTGTGGCAATTTAAGTTACCAGAATACTGCTGCTCATATATGTTGCATTTCTATAGAGAAATAACAGCAAAATTTGCCACAGGAGAAATCCAGCTTTATTCTTGATTTGTCACAGGGAAACTGAGCCTGCAGGGTGTTAAACTAAGAGTTCCAGGAGGTTTATGAAGTCTTCAGCTTTGGTCTTCTAATTCCCAGATTTGTCCTTTACCCACATCTACTTGCAGGTTTTGCATCTCACCTTTGGTTTCATGAACATGTGTTTCTCCTGCTAGAGATTTCTGAGTAGGACCAAATTCCCATTTTACTGAATTGCAATTCCTAAAACCATTATTAAGACATTGCCCTGCTGAATAGGCCAGGGTGAGAATGCAAACCAGGTAGAGCACAAATTTATTTTGGAGGTACCTATATTATCAGTATCTGACCATGGCCAGAGAGGTGTCTGGAGAAGGGAATGTGGAAGCACCATCTCGGGTCCAGGAGCTCCACTGACTCCCAGCACCTTTTTGAGGGGCAGCATCTCCTGTGAGAGCAGTGCTGGCCAAAAGGAGGTGTTATGGTAGAGTGAACTAAAAATGCCAGTGCCTCAGGCATGTTGTCACTCCTGACTGCATCCTGGGTGGGCTGAGTGCAGGGGCACTCAGATGAGTGACAGCCAATAGATCCCTTGTGGTCCTTGAGTACATGAGGTATTTGATGATTTCCACAGCTCAAACAGTGACCCAGGAGGGCAAGCTCCAGCCTTTTCAAGACAGACCTAGATGAAACAAAACCAAATTCTATGTGCTTATTTGAGCCAATTTATTCTGCTATAAATAAGAAGATATTTACTATGATGTATGGATCTGAGAAATACTTCTGTGGGGTTTCACTTTTGACCCCTGGCTCCCCCAGATGCTGCAAGCTGGTGCTGTCCAAGTGGGTTTTGTTACATTGGGAGGGAGAGGGAGGATTCTTGCTGCTTTCTCAGAGAAGTAGTGTTGAGTTGTGTTACTGCACTCACTGAAAACAACTTGGTAATTTACTGGGAATGAAATGTTGCTATTATAATAAAATATATAAATTATAAAAATTAGATTGCTCTGTCAAGAAACTCAGAGATTCAAGTGCCTATTTGAATGTATATATATGCAAATCTAATGGATGCAAAGCTATAAATGCAGAGGAGAGAGAATGATTGCAGCAGTAGATCTGTGTAGTGATCAATCTATAGAAGTCAAACAGCCAAGGCATTTTTAAAGGAAAATTAGGATATCATTAACAGACGAGTAAGTTTTCAGACAAGATAAAAGGAAGATAAACTGTGCTATTTGCCAGATAAAAGGAAGATATTTGTTTTCAAATCTTCAGGCCCCTCCAAAGTTGCTTGAATAGATTCGTACCTTAAGAAGCATCTCGGTCCGTCTGTCAGAGGAGCCCTCCTGGCTCCCTACAGATAAAATCCAACCTTTTCTTCACATAGCAAACTTCCTTGCTGTGTTTATCACCAGCAGCAGCTGTCAGGATGGAGTTCAGGCTGTTCTTCTTCACTCCCTGGAGTTTCTTACAAGCTTGACTTGCTGGGTCCTTTTTTTTTTTAATACTTCTCTCAGTTTTGAGGCACGCAAGCATTGCTTGTGCATTGTTTTAGCAGAGTGATTCCACAAACAAAAATTGCAAGTGTGCAAATTGGTAGCAGAGGTTGAAAGCACAATAGAGATCCTGTGTGAAATCAGAACAATCTCTTGTGGATGATTTGGACAAGCTCTAGTGGATGATTTCAAAGGGAAATTTTGAAAATAATTTGTTTCTAAATGTCAGTTTTTTGAAAGATGCAGGGCAGGATGAAGAGAAGATTTGAGGAGAGATTTGAGCTTTGAGGAAACAGGACACTTGACTTTAGGAATCTGTAAGCCATCACATTTGAATAGAAGGCAAATGGCATATGTGTATATTCTTATATTGACTAACACAAGCCAGAATTGTAGTGCAAATAAGATTGAAGCAGAAAAAGGCTAGTACATGCTAGGTCACAGAAGATGAATTGAAGAACTACCCCCTGGCAGTCAATGGCACTTTTTGATCACAAGCAAATCCATCAATAACCAATTACAACTTCCAATCCCCATGCTACAAAAGCCCATGCATCATATCACTGTACTGGAGTACAGGCAAGAATGATGCTGGGGCACCTACTGGCTTCTCAGTACTACTTGGAGGAAATAAGGATATTATGGAGCATTGCTTTGTTAATTTGCTCTCAATTAAAATGTTATGCTAGAGTGAAAGCAGTCACAGGAAAGTAAACCATCACAAGGAGTGCTGCAGTGAACTTCACAGTGAGCACAAAGCACTTGGAAATCTGCAGTGTGAAGCATGAACTCTGACAGGGATGTGTACAGTAGTAGGGATGCAAGGATGTCCTGTGGGCTGGCCAGAAACATTCTGGGCATTTTAAATTTTGGGTTTCATATTGGTGGGACACACTGTCCTTTTATGTGAATTTATTTCTTCCCGAGCTTCTCATCATGAGTTCTGGAACATATTCAACCAACTTGCTGTGACATGAAATGCTTTGCAAATTCTTCTCGAGAATGACAGAACTGCAAAACAGAAAGGTTATTCTTCTGAGTTCTTGCAGATTCCTTGCTCTGTGAATATATACATATATATGTGTGTCTGTGTGTATATATATCTCTATTTCATTCATGTGGAAATAAGGTTGTTATTCATATATAACGATGAGGACCTCAATGATGCCTAGAGGTTCAGAAAGTATAAATCATCTTTCTGTACTGAAGAGCATTACCATTCCTACTCAGTGTTAGAAACCTGGCCAGATCTGCATCCAAAGACACCCACGCTGCATCCTTTTGTTAGCTGTGCATTTCCCCAGACAAGTCTAGTTTAGAAATGCTGGCCAAAGCAGAGTTAGTGTTGGTTTGAGTGCAGTCAGTGTTTTTTGGAGATGTCATTAATAAATCACTGTCAAGTGTTCAAGTCCGTAGTTCAGCTAGGCCATCTTGTTAGCATTAGGGAAAGCTATGGTCAAGCTTTAAATATGGGATAACACAAAAAGAACCATCTTTGAATACAGTCTGGAAAAGTGGAGGTGTTAGTTCTCTTGTTAAGCACTGTAATACCACTGCAGTATTTGTACACCTTCAAATACCAATAAATTATATTCCCAGCACCATAAGAAGCAGGGAAGTCCCTTCATTCCCCAGAAGAAAGGAAAGCTGGTGATGTGTTTGTTTGCTGCCTTAACTGCACTGTGGTACAGGATGAGGTGCAGGCTGGCTGGGCCATGGCAGTGAGGACATGGGATTCTGCAAGCTGGCTGGGCAGAATTCACTCTGGGTCATTGCTGTCACCTCTGATGTGGCCTGTGTCTGACTTCTGTCTTCTTTCAAGACAGTTAGCAGAAATGCACACAGGCTTTTCTCTCTGGCTGCACTTTTTCTGGCTGATGTGTTGAATTTTAAACAAGCTCTCTGGCTCTTCCTTCAGTTTACTGTGGAGGGAGTATTTGCTGCTTGACTATTGATGTGTTATTCTTAAAATGGAATAGAAATAATTACAGTATCCAGTATTTCAAAATACATGGCTGTCTAGCATGGCCTGTGAGGCACTTCCTTATTCTCAATAGAGGAAAATCCAAGGTCTGAATGTAGTTCAGTGCATTTAATGTAGGCATGTCTCTTTCTCTTTGTGGAACTCGAGAGTTAGAGAAAGAAAAGAGGAAATTATTGGAAAGACTCCTGCTGCATCCTGGTTTTCTTTCTTTCCCTCCCCCAATGTTTGAAAAATTGCTATTACTGTTAATGGCCAGGCCCTCTGATCTCTAATTAGAGAGAATGGTCAGAATGAGAGGTAAGATTTCTGAAAAACAAAACTGACCTAAGTCAAGACTTCTTTCCGCCTTTGTCTGGATGCTGAGCTCAGGGCTAAGGTGATGCTCAGGGCTGCTTGGGATGAAACATCCAAGGTGATGCATGGCAGAGCAAGCAGTGCAGATTTTGAAATGCAATGTTGACCATGCAGAGGAGCAAAATTTCCAAGGAAAACAATAGTGTGATTTAAGTGTTAGCTCCTGATGTTGGAGAGTGATGGTCTGGGAATTAGGGGTAAAAAAAACTTCTGAAAGCCTGGAAAAGCGTTTGAGAAGTGCTGGTGTGCTTGGCATTACCCAGCACTGCCAAAATCCGTGCTCTGTGTGCGGTGCTTGCTCGTGATGGCTTGGCTTTCTTGGAGACTTTCATAGTCCCATGAAGGATATAAGCTCCTTGTTAGCTAACAAAACAAGCTGTGTAGTTTAATTAGCTCCCTGGGAAGGGAAAATCCCTGTGGATTTAAAATATGTCAAGACTTGTGGGTTTAAAGAAGATCTGCAAGCACAAACCACGTTTTTGGCTGGTCTCCTGACTTCCAGTTGCAGAGGGTTTTTTTTGTCCCTCTTACTGGCCCTCTGTGCTTGTCTCCCTGTGTTTTGCAATGTAAAGGAAGCAGTGCTTTTACTTAATGTGGTTTTGTTTTTTTCTTTTTATTTTCTTTTTTTAATCAGCATTCTTGACTGAAGTTAGCAGAAGCCCCCACGTTTCTGCTCCAACACCTTCAATTTGTGTATCCCAGGAGGAGGCTGCTCCCTGCTGACTGGCACATCACTCACAGAGCTGTGTGCTGATCTTCCTCCATGGGAACCCTTTCCTGAGAATCCCACTCAATTCTTAAACATCTGGCAACAGATTATGGTTAACTGCATTTTCAGCAGTTAAATCCAAAGTTGCCTGCCCCAAGGGACTCAGAAAAAGGAGAGAGCATCTGTTAATTTGTCTTGGGCTGTATTCCTGCACCACCTTTGTGGCAATCTGTTTCTTAGTTCTGAAGTGCAGTATCAAGTATCCCCACATCCAGCACAAGAGAGCCCAGAGACCTATGAGAGTCCATCCCCATCATCCTCTTGCTTTTGCAGTTTGTGTCAGGAATGGCTCTTCAGTCCTGGAATTTCTGTGTTACTCCTTGTAGTCTGACCTCTACCTTAGGGAAAGTATCAGAAGTTCTCTTATTTTCTGATCAGCATTACAGGTTCCTTTCTTGGGGCATGCACTAGCACAGATACCTGGTTTCATTTTCACATTGCTTGTCTTTGAAACAGTCAATATCTATTAATCAATTTGTATCTGGTTTCCTGAGCCAAAAAGAAGACTTATGTATGGACTGAAAAAAAAAAAAATTAATATTTCTATACAAACCTGCATAAACCTAGCCTAGGATGATTTTTTGGAAATAGTCTCTGTGGGAATGGTAGGAATCCTGGTTTTGGGTCGTTCCCAGATCATTAAGGGAGAACAGCTTTTCACAACTCCTATGCTGTAAATTGTTATATGTGAATATAATATTCACATATATTAATTTACAGCATTGGAGATGCTAAAAAAATCAAAAACCCTATCGTAGACCTATTCAGGGGGTTTCCCACTGCAGCTACAGCCCGAGGACCTCCTATCCCTGAAGAATTTCTTCTGGAAGATGTCCTAATCCTGACCACCAGCAAGACAGGCATCAGTCCAGTTAAATGCTGGGCAAATAATTATGAATCTTGAATTTGGCTTTCCCTGTCACATGGGGCAAGTAGTTTCACTTTACTTATTAGTGAATGTCTAAATTTTTGGCTGGATTGAAGTATCTCTTTCCTGGAAAGCTAAAGACTTTGCACGGCTAAGATCCAGCACGTTTCAAGCCACATTATTCCATCAATCATAGTAGAAAAAAAAAATTCTCCTTCTTTTTAGTCTTTACTTGGGTTGAATCTTGTTATCATGAATATATTCTTTTCAATTTTACCTGATGGTTCGGGTTCATCTGTAAATGTATGTGTGTTTTTCTGTGTGTAAGTCCTGGAGAATTCTTACCTAACCAGGTACAAATAACGTTCTGGATACAGTTTCTAGATTGAGCTGCATTCATCAAAAGATTTAAGGTGCAAATTGCTAGTTAAAAAATTATTATTTTCTGAGCTTTTTCCAATTACTAAAAAATCTTTCAAATGTGTGCAGAAGCAGCATCCTGTTATATATATCCAGAAATATCCTGTTTCACAGCCTCCTTCATTGGTATGCATAGAAATGTTCACAGCTTATTTCAGCTTGGGGTATTCCTCTTCTCCTGTCCCAGACATGTCTTTGCTGTCTTCATAAGTGCATTATTTCTCACCTTCTTCACAGCTTTGCTGGCCCCTTCATGTTGGGTGCTTTGTGATGGCAAGGAGCCTGGGAGCCCTCCCCTGTAGGAAGTGCAGTGCAGGGAATGTTCTGTGGCAGTGGCAGCCTGAGCTGGGCTTTGGGGCAAACACTTTGGGGAAGGAACAGTGCGAGGGCACTTTATGGCTGCACTTTGTGGTTCCCTGGTCCTTGCAAGTGCCTGTGCACTTAGCCTTGGGCTTAACTTTGAACATAAACCCTGTGGTGCTTTTGCTAATCATGAGCTGGATTAAGTGGGTCCCTCTAGGTGACCAAACTGCCCACCATGTGAATTATAACATCCCCGCAGGACACTGATGCTTGGGCTGCTGTTCAACAGTGGATTAAACTCAGAGCAGCTTTGGAGAAGATCAAAACTTGCAAATTTTAACCCCCTGCCATGTTCACATCCTCTCTGATCTTTCTTTCTCTCTCATTCTCTGACAATACAGGAGACTATCATGTTCTTTTCGAGCTTGTGCTATGGAAAAAGCAGTCATCCCACAATCCCATGACATGCAAAAGAAGCGCCCTGCTCTCGCAGGAGGAAAGACAAACACTGCTGTCACATCCTCCATGCCACCTCCCCGAGGTAAATTGTCCTCTAATCTAGGACTAAGTGCTAAATTGAAGCAGAGGACCATGAAGCAAGCTCGCAAATTAGTCTACTTAGAAGGCTGTGCTTTACATATTTGAACATAATTGAACCATCATGACTAATTCATGGAATAATTCTATGTTGACAGAAAAAGAGCCATCCATTCTCCTAAGATTAAATATCAGGAACTACTTTTTAATCCCCTTCTTTCTATCCTAATGGATGTGATCATGAAACAGATGTATTTACTCCTTTTTATACATAAAGGAGTCTTTCTCAATTCTGCACTATAAAGGCATGACTAATGCAATGGACATCAAGAAGAGCCTTATTGTTGTTTATGTGTCTTTGTAAGAGATGTCAAGGTCATTTTTCCTATTGTATCCCAGGCTTGTTCAGCAATGAAGTAAAAAAAAAACAAAAACCCTCATGCCACAGCTTTTTCTGCTTGAATAGTGCAGCAATCATATTTGCAGGGAGAAGCCTTCTGTTATTCCTACATTGGCTGCATCAAATTGACAGCAATTCTCTTGTAGATGGATATCAGTCTTGCACAGCTCCCTTTCCATTACAGTAGGCAACAGCTGGCTGTGCTGTGATGGGACTCTGTATGGAATACCTTGGTGCCCACAGTTACTCCCAGAGAATTTCTTTCAGGTTCCTTATTAGCCATTCTGTGCAGGTGCAAAAACGAATACTAAAAAAGATTTGATAATTCCTATAAAAGCATCCTGCTGTATAAAAAGGAATAATTCTCTCATCCCTCTTTAATGCCTCTCTATAGGCTGATCCTTAGATGTGATACAGTGCCTTCAACACCATGAAAATCAGTGGAAAAATTGGAAAGAGGAAAGGAGGCAAAATAGCAAGAACCTCAAGCTTCTGTGCCTTGAGGGTAAACAAGCAGTTCTGCTAGTAATCAATGGCATTAGATAAGCAGTGTGTGATGCACGACATCAGTGACTTTCTTTCCTGCCTTATTTTTAATTATTCTATCATGTCTTAGGACTATATGTTCAGCTATATTAACTGACTAAAATGCAAATTAGTAGTGAAAATACAGTTTTGTCTTTGCTGAGTTATTGGGCTGATAATATACAAGTCCTACCCTGCTATCACCCCTTGGTTTACTTCATGCTTGCTAATGCTCTTCAACCAGTTGTATCTGTGAAATAGAGATTCCCTTGTACTGAGTGGAATTTTACAGATCTGGACACAAGCATAGGAAAACAAAAAAGATTCCTCACATCATCTTTTCTCGTAAAATTTTTTTTTAAATCCCTTAATGTCTCATCAATCTTCGTTGCATCTCTAGAGGCTCTGCCCTATAATATGTCTGATGATCTTGTATCTTTTCACTTCCAGCTATTCTAATTGATCTGTTTCCTTCAGCTGTTGCTTTTAATATTTATTCTTCTCCTCAGTCTAGCCACTGTTTTTTCAGCTCTAACACCTTTGCTTCTTCCAAGCCAAGTCTTGTCTGATCTCCCTCACTGTAATTCTCTCCATGATTTCCTCTATCATCTTCCAAAACAGGTATCTTTACCTCCTTCCTCTGTGCCTGGTTTGAAGTCTCTCTGTCCAGGTTCCTGGCACCTCTGGCAGTGCCACCCCACTGTCAGGAGCTCAGATGAGTGGCTGGCCTTGTGCACACCATGCTTCTTTTTGATCTGCAAAGACACCAAGGCATCTTGCCACAAATCCCTTAGGTTCCACAACTGGAAATGCAGCCATCCTGCTCACACAGGCTCTGGTAGCTCCAGCCAGGGACCACAACACTATGGTTAAAGGACCTGGAGCTGTGTGAGAGAAGAGTTTGGGAATAGTTTTATGTTTCATAAAATTTTGCCAGGAGACTGAACTGCCCCTGAAAGACCCTGCTCACAAGTAACTGATTTCTGGGTCTGTACATGTATTTTCCTCCCATGTATAATCAGAAGCAAAATGAGCAGCCTTTTCATCCCAGCCACAGGTTTTCCCAGCTCTGTCACACCGATCCCCACTTCCTCTGGGTAATTTTTAGAAAGCAGATCTTGCCTCTGGACTAGACTTTGCTTTTAACTTTCCAGGTGAACCAATGTCACTGCTGCCTCTCACGTTTCTAGTTTGAGCCCAAATGCTTTCCCTGGGGGCTGCATGGGGCTGCTGCCCAGCCATGGTGCTGCTCACAGGTGCTTGTGGCATCTTTTCCTCCCATTTCCCAGCATGGAGAGGACCACATGAGGAACATGAAGCCCTGCTGTGAGCCAGGGCTTGTGGTGTGACCTGATTTCCCCAAGTGCTGCCCTGCCAACCACCCCTAGAAGATCTGCTGTCTCCCCTCTTCCTGAACAGTGTTTCTCTTTCTGTGATGAGGAGCCTGCTCATCAGCCTGTGCCAGCTGACTGCCACTAACTCTGCAGGTGGCTGTGCTGATTTGCACCTCCCAAGGAGCCAGCCTGTCCTGCTGGTCCATTATTTTAAATGATGAAAACATCAAAAGTGCTTGACTTTTCCTAATCAGAACTGCCATAATTTTCTGCGGTGATGTGACATCACTTTTAATTAGTTAATTTAATTAATTATTTACTTGTTCCATTTTGTTGAAGAAGTACTGTGAAGGTAGTTTTTCTTCCCACCAATGCCCGATTCACTGTGACACAACCAATAAAAACTGGGGGGACACCTCTGGCCCTGTGTAGTGCTGATGCAAAAGGAGCAGGGTTTCTCTCAGCACCCAGTCAGCAGCACAAGGGGGTGCTCCCTTGGAAGATCACCTGGAAGTGCTTTGGAGCAGCATCAGCCCCAGCATGTCCCCCCTTGGGGCAGGCAGGTGGCCACCCCCAGGCTGCCACCCTTGCCCTTCCTGTGGAAACTGTGGAATGTGGGAAAAGCTTGCAGTGTGGTTTCAAGCAGCCAGACACAGAGTGGTTCATTGCTTATGCCAGGGTGAAATGAAAGGAAATCAGTCTCCAAGGGGCAGCTCTGGGAACATACGCATTTCTTTAAATAAAGATTTTGTGTTGTGAGAGCAAGTGATGCCATAGGTAGGGAGTGATGGGCTCGTTGCCATGGGAACTGCTCTTTCTACTTGAATAACAAAATCAATAATTGCTGAAAATCTCCAGTGTGTGTTTGGAGTTTGGTCCCCTTTTTTCATGTAGGTTTTATGAGAGGGGACATGATGGGTTCTGCAGGAAAACAAAATCTCTGTCAGTGCTCTGTGCTGTTTCCTGCCCGTCTTGGGCCCTGTGTGGAGATAAATTAATGCCATACCTTAATTTAAACAGATGGAGGTTTAATCCTGCCATGCTGAAAGCTTGATTCTTTTACCCTTGCCTTTATTTGAGAGGAGCAAAGCCTGTGCTGCTAGGAATGGTAACCAAAATACCAGCAAGGTTACCAGTACTGGTCAGGATAGCTGGCAGCAGTAAAGACTGTGTAGACAGACAGACTGCAACATAAGGATTGTAGGGGTTGCTGAGTTTGAGCCAGGTGGTCACAGTAGGTACCTATAGTTCTGAAGTTCTGAATCCCTCCCTATGGAGAAAGGAAATTCTGTTTGGGGATAGGTGAGCCAGGCCCTTCCCTGGCACAACTCCCCAGAGCTGTGGACAGGGCCCCCTTATGTTCCAGAGACCACCTGGGAGCTGGCACTCCTCCAGCAGCAGGGTGCCAAAATAAGGCATTGCTCCGAGTGCGTCATGCTGGTTTCTCTTTCACTCCCACTTTGGTCAGCAGTGAAATAATTCCCGGTGTTACTGCGCTGGAGGCTCCTTACTGGGAGCGCTGCTAATGCCCCCCTGGGATGAGCAGAGGTGATTCATGCTGTCTGAACTGCTGGATTTGCTTGTTTACAAACTCAAGCTGCTGGTGTGACAGCTCAGTAACATCCCAGGTTATCACTTAGGTTTTTCTCATCGTGAATTTCTTTTTTGGTTATTTTTTAGGGAGGAAAAGCCTTGGAGGGACCTGTTACATTTCTGCATGTGTTTTGTGTATTTGTGCTAGCAACATGAATAGATAGAGGAATTGATTTATATGTAAATATTTGTGTTTAGCATTTTGATGTATTCAGCAAAATGATTTAATGATGACAGGATACAGTTTGTGAACATTTCCTCCCTCAGCTACTTTCAGTAGTGCTGATCTTTCACACCTGGGAACCCCAGGGATCTATTTAATCTCTGCAGTTTACAAAATATATCAACAACCTGAGAACAAGCACCAAAACACTCAGAAAAAAAAAGTGATTTTATTCCATTCTTATCATAATAAACTTGTTTATACTGGTAGGTTATTTTAATTTGTCAGATTGCAATATCACACACTGGGGGCATTTACATTCTCAACGTATATTTTTTTTTTTTTTAAAGAGAGACTAGATTTTATTGTTTATACATTATTTTATCCACAAGGAGTTTGAGGAAGGCAGCTGTCAAGGCCTGGAGTCCCACTAGAGCCAGCAGACAGGATCTGATCACTGCACCGCTGCAGATGTAGGGGTTATGATAAGGAGACCACTGGAAATGGCAGCATATGGGATCATCACACATTTTCCAATTGGTTGTTTTCCCAAGGCTTGACTGGGCATGCATGCCCCCCTGATATGAGCTGTTGCTCAGTGTCTTAGTCCCATAATGGTCCCAGTTTTACTCTACAAATTGATTGCAGATTGGTCTGGCTGTTTATGTGGCGCCTACGATTGTAGGATGCTGGCAGTGAACCTATTGGGAGTTGGTTTCCGACTTGTGAAATTTGTTAAGCTCAGTCAGCTTTGTAAATTTGAAAAACTGTTTGTTTGTTACCTTCAAAACATTAGGGCCATAAAAATGGTCTTGGACTGTGCAGGTAATAGAAATATTGAGTGTAGCATCACATATACTGCTCTCCGTTTATTTTACAGGGTTGACAAACTGGCAAAGCCTGCAAATTAGAGTTCAACTTCAAGCTGGCTTTTTTAGTCGTAATTTTAAGTAATTCATGTGACTCAGACAGCTGGGTCCTCATCTGCTGCACAGCCTGCTGAGGGCTGATGGAACTCTGTGAGATAAGCATGGCATGGCATGGCATGAGCCAACGATACCTGAGCTGGTGCAAATCTGTGTCAGGAGAATCTTTAGAAGCCTTATAAATTCAGCAATGACTTTAAATTGTGTGCCTTATTTTGGGCTGATAAAACAACTCTAGAAATCTGTTTTCCCCAGATGAGTGACAACCTTTTATGGGGAATCATATTTTTGGGGTTTTTTTAGCTTACTGTGTTTATTAGTGGGATTATGTCATAAGGAATATGAATATTCCCATCCAGTCTCACTGAAGGGAAATGTTCTATTCTGCCTCCATTTTCTTTCTGGTAGGGGCAGAATTCTGGTGCCTCCCCCCCCCCCCCCCCCCAACATCTGGTTTCATCATCAGGAGTTCACATTCATTATTTCACTTTGTCTAGCAGGGTTGCCAGCTGAAATATCTCTTGTTGCTCTTAGTAATTTAGACTGTTTTTCAACAACTTAAATTTTCAGAAAGAAACCATTGAGGAGTTTCAAATATGTGGGAGACTAATTGATTTTTTTAAAATATTTTTCTTTCTTTTTTGTTTTTTGAGAATAAAATGGTAACTTTCCATCTAAGATGTAATTCAGTGCAATGAGCACACAAAATGAACAGGCATCTGTAATTAGGACGCACCAGCCTTGAAAATCATGAGTCACAATAATTGTTGTTATTTTAGAAAAGACACCACTACCAGTCTGGAAGAAGATGGAGCTCTTAAAATGTAAATCTCCATCTTCTTCCAGTTCCTTATGCCTACCTGGACTGAGTATCTCCTGGAGATCTTGGGGCTCTCTTTCTGAGGAACCAGACAAGGGTAAATGTGACACTGAAGAGATTATAGAAGGCTCAGTCTGATCCCGTCTCACAGCTCTCTGTGTACCAAGCTGTGGGGTCATTGTGTTCCAAGCTGTTTTCTTGAACTTATTCCCCTCCAGAGTACAGGGATCCCTCAAGACCTCGGGCAGAGATGTCTCCCTGTGTGCCAAAACAAGCAGGGACAGGATAAAGAGATTTAAAAATTCCTCTCTCCCCCAATTTTGAAAGCATCTCTAGAAATATTCCTTTTGAGATTTATTTATTCACTTTTTCAGCAAAAGTAGCTTTCCTTTTTTTTTTTTTTTTTTTTTTTTTTCATGGACATGTGCTTGTTTCCAGCTTCCTCTGAGCCTCCCCAGGTCTTCCTGATGCGCTGACCTCGGCTCAGCCCACAGAAGAGCCTCACTGACATGTCCCCCCATCCAAACCTTTTGGAGAGCATCTTTTTTACTGTTAAGAAGCTGTCAAGGAAAACAAACCCTCTGACACAGAAGGCATAAAGCTGACGTGAAGCCAGCATTGGTCTATATTTAAACCATACCCCCTCCTGGAAAACTGGGAGTAATTGAGGCTTTGATGGATGAACTCTGTTTCTCCAGTCATTCACTGATGAACCTTTGCACCTACTTGAAATTCATAGAAATTCCTGTTATTGAGCCTGTTTACTGTGCACATGATGAATATGGGCCTGGCTTGCTCTAATATATTTTTGCAGTTTCCCTTATATTTTATTTTACCGAAGATCTCCCCTCTCCTTTGTCTTGATGGTTGGCAAAGAGCCAGTTGCTGGAGCAGCCATCATTCCTGGGGGCTATCAGCTTTGATTTTTCTCTTACACGCTGCATTCCTGCTGCCTGCACACTGGAAAGCTGTGTTATAAATCTAAAATCTGTGTCTAAATCAATATGATTTCTATCCCTGCTACTGACAGGAGCTGCTACCGAGCTTGCCAGTACATTGCTGTGAATTAGAGAAATTGCCATCTAAATTTCTTCAGGGAAAGGAGCAAAGAAAACAAGAGAACCAGGCAGGACACTCAAGGAAATTGGGGGTGTGTTGGCCTGGGAAGCTAGCAGTTCAAATAATCCCCTTTATTACAGAGCAGCACCAACACACTTGGTAGAATAATAGCATTGGATATATGCTTCAGATTTGCATAGTGCAGCATTTATCGTTATAGAAACGGAATTATGTGCTTGCAGAATGGTCTGCAGTACTTTGCTCCACTGCAGTCTCACAGAGGGAAAAAGAAAATATGCTCAGGGTGCTGAGGGCTCATTACTTCATATCTGCATGGGATCTTATTGCAGAATTATGTGCATTTGTTTTTGTGGTGGGTCGACTCTGGCTGGATGCCCGGTGCACATCAAATCGGCTCTGTTGCTCCCCTCCTCAACTGGACAGGGAGGAGAAAACATCACAAAAGTCTTGTGGGTTGAGGTAAGGGCAGTGGCATGTCCATTTTCCAGACATCTGGCACTGGCTCTATTGGACATGGGTTCTCACAGAAGTCATTCAGAAGCCTCCCGCTGCCAAAGTCTTGCTACTCAAACCCAATTACGTATTTAGGACTGTCTGAAATCTAAAATGACTTTGCATTTTTAACAAAATCAGGGGTCAGGCAAAGCTGATAGTATCTATCAAGGAGGTCAATTGTTTTTCAGTTAATAATATTTTTCTTACAGAAATAATATAGAGAAATTTAAGTGATATATACCATGTAGTAGCACATTTTTAGGATAGGAGTTTCCCTAATTTCTACTAACAGCATCTGTGAGAAAAAGCCTTGAGGACAGCAGAAATAAATTATGTGGGAAGTCACAGTGCAGCATCCTGTGACTATAAGTCACAAATGTATTTGCTCTTTTCTAACACACAGACTGTGCTCAATGGCATTTTTTCAGCCTAGTTGATAGACAAGGCAGTGATTCCAGTGAGGGCAGGATATTATCACCTTCTATAAAGTGATAATCTTTCATGTCTTATCACCTTTATAGACTGCCTCAGTCCCTGCTTCCCAGGAGAGTGTGTAGTGAAGCATTTCCATGGACTTTCCCTATTTCTGCACTCTTCTTTGGGCACCTGTTATAGCAAAAACCCTCTGGGAGGAGCTGGGTCACCTCTGGTCCCACTCTACAGCCATTTCTATGTCTTTCCTTTCATTTCCTGACCAAGAGATGTGGGGACAACCCCTTGCAGACTGAGTTAGAAGGTAAAACAGGTCCCTACAGCCACAGGCCTGAGTCTTTACTGCTGCAAACTACCACACTGAATAATTCCCACTATCAATGGATCCAGGTCCACTTTAGAGGAACAGTGTTTTTAAGGCAGTTTGGATTACATGTGCAAAGATACAGTAATTCCAGAGGAAAACTCCAGCTCAGAGGGGAAATCAGAGGGTTGCAGATGACTACAGTGCTCTTCTCCAATGAGCTGTGCATGATTGCAGCCCCCACAGTTGCTGATTTATAGAATATTTATGGATCACATGAAGGCTGTAAACTTAGAAATACAGTAGTCCAAATAATTTTGCTTATTTGTGAATTTTGGATGCTGCTTTAACACCAGAGTGCTCTAGACCCCACATTACATTTATTCCTGGCCAGTTTATTCTCATGTGTTGTTCCACTAAGCTCTGTACTCCCAACCCCTCTTTATGGAGGGCAGCTGTGCGTTCACTCCATCCTGTCTCATGGATAGAATAGAACAAACCAAGCCTTAGAAGCAATTGTAAACCAGCTCCCTCTTCCCTACTCTCCTTGGCATGCAACTGAGAAGTATCTGATTCACTATGGCATTTAAGTGCACAATCTACTACTTTTTATAATTAAATTTCCACTGTTTCTCCCTCCAGGGTTCTCTAGTTTTTCTTAGACAATTTTCAAATTGTCATCTTCGCTAACTGTGAGTTCTCACTTTGAAATCTTGGTAAGAATGTGCTGATTGCACAATGTAAGCAACGAAAACACTAATGAATATGAATAGAAAAAAAAATTGAAAAGATTGATCAGTAATGAATTCTGCTTATAATCTTCCTCTGGCCTGATGAAACCTTTCTTCAGCCCAGCTGGTTGCAGTCACTTTAATCACTTGAAATTTCTTGTATTAATTCTCAGTTTATGTCATAATGCTCCATAGTGGTTTAACAAAGTTCCAATGAATGCAATTTACCACATTTTCCTTCATCTAGATAATAAGTTTTTTGTATCAAAGAAAGACAAAAATCTAGTCTGACATAACTGGAATTGCTAAATATATACGAAATGTTATCCCCTTTTTTATCTTTAATGACTCTTTTCTTCTCTACTTTCTTCTGGACACTTGCTGGTGAGACCAGACTGTTACATCTCAAGGATGCTCTCAAAGTTCTGTTCATCTCTTTCTAAAAAAAAAACTACCAAAATCAGTGTTTGCTCTTCTTCCACATACTGCTGCACAAATCCCAGTGAAGGAGGGCACTGTGCTGCCTTTGCCTCTTTAACATGATTGTCTGGAAAAGGGCAAAACCATCTCAACTTAGATTTTGGATGGATTTTAGATATCCCTTAATGTTTTCAGTCTCTACATCCCATCCATCCTGTCCCATCCTTGGTTTTAGCGGACCAGATGATCTGTCCTCCTTCCCTCTGGGAATGCTTTCCCACAGGCTTCTTCCCTGGCTTCATGTGGAAACTTCAAAGAGCACTTTCCCCCTTGGATACATGGAAACATCAAGCATTCCAAAGGCTGCAAGCTTTTCATTCCAGCAGACTGACATTTCCAGAAGATCTCCTTATTTTTCCACGTGTGCCTTTGTAAGACTCCCATCTCTCTCTTTGATTCTTTAAAGAGAAACAGCTCAGGATTTCTCCATCCCAGACTACTTCCTTCAAGTGGCTCTTTCACAATCCCTTCATTAGGTGCCAAACCCAACTTTAAAAGAGCATCAGCTCTTGCTGGCTCAGTGCCTGCATCCTCTGCTGCCTGTCGGCTCTCACATACAGACACCCACCTCCGAGGGGAATCGTGCACTGAGCAGAGTCTTCACTGTCATGCCCAGCCTAACAGCAGGGCTTGATCTTCACAGACACTCCAGCTCCTGGGCAGGAGGTGTCACTGACTGCCTGGCAGTTATGTCAGCCCAAATTACCGTGAAGAACTGCCTGTAGCTGGTGGTTTTCCAGGCCAGGTGTCAGAGGGCACGGTACAGAGCCAAACATCTCGTGTGGAGGACAGGAAATGAGAGCAATTCTGTGATGACATCAATCACGTCAGCAGTGATGAGTAAACAAAAGGTCACCGTATTTTGGCAAGGCTTCTGTAGCTCAGTAACAGCAGTGGTTAAACTAACTTGAGGTTTCTGAAGCTGTGAAATAGCATCATGCTCATTTTGAAGAGGCAATATCATTAACTGAAGGCTGGGTGACTTGTTGAATTTGTCAGATTAGGGCAATTTGCTGATATGATTCTATTTTCATTCACTGTAGTTTTGTCTTGGAACATTTACCCTCGCATATTTATTTAATCCTGTATTGCAATTGAATCTCTTATCTTGCATATACCTAACCTAGATTCCCAGGCCTTTAGAGAAAAGAGGCTATTATTTTCATACCTGCTTTGAAAATTTTGATATATTGGCTGCATTTTCAAAGTGTTTCCATGATCAGGGATAAAAAGACTCACAGGACTTTATTTGGGGTGGGTGATTGCTGAGAACTCACAAAAAATCCTCTGTGCTCCTTTCAGTGACATTAAAGCTTGTCAAAGCCTGGCCCTCTGGTCATGGGAACGTGCCCATGTGTGAACTTCTAAAGCCAAATTAAACTGCCCCTAAGCTCCTAAACTGACTGATAATCTGCCACTTTGACTCTGGCCATCCAGGACTGTTGAGCCCAGATCACTTGGGATTTGGACCATGTCTAGAGACTGGATCCTGCACCTTTTCTCATTTTGGTTCAGGCAGAACCGTTTCTGGGTTACTCTCGACAGCAGCTTTGGTACCCCTTGTGTTTGAAATGCCTTATGATGCTGTCAGAGATGGATCTGCTTCAGGGACAGCATCCTTACTGAAGAGCATTTCTCACTGCCTTCCAGGAAACAGATTCCCTCTTGATCTCAGAGCTTTGGGCTGCTGGGGGAAGGGAGGGACAGCCCAGAGTATTTACTGTCATCACAGACATCACTATGTGCAGAGAACTGGGCATGCAGCAAGAGTGAGAGCCAGTCCCTTGTCATCAGGGATGCTGTGTCAAAGTGAAATGCAGTGCATAAAGGAGGCTGGAAAATGTGAAACTGAAGGCTTAAAAGCCTTTTTCCCCTCACTTTTTCCCCTCTGGAGTCTCCTGAAAACAAAGCTAGTGCCCCTTGGCTTGAAAGGGTGTATGACTGCAGGATGCTATAAAGCAAAAGCATTATGTTCCCTTGAAATAAAATTCTGCACAAAGGCAGCATGAATTACATCCCTGTTTGAATGCTTTTTAGAGCTACTCTAGATCAGCAACCTCTTGTAATTGCTTTAAGTCTGCCATTCCACTACTGCAGGTCCAATCTTTGTTTTCACAGTAGTGACAGTGGTTGATCAGAGCTGCATGCAGCCTTCAGGCAAAATCTTCATCATTTTGGCACCTGTTGGTCCCTAAAATTGGTGGGTTTGGCTCAGGTACCCTCAGTTCCACTGCTGTGGATAGAGTTTGTCATCAGTTCAGTCCTTCAGTCCCAAAGAAGTCATCCACATGTCTGTGGGAGCCAGCATGTAACCAGGGTTACAGCCCTGGATCTAGTCCTTTTGTCTGCAGGACAGAGTTTGTGACATCAGTGCAACTGAATATCCAGAAGTGTGAACAAAAATTTAACCTTTGCTCTGGGGTTTGCTTTGACTGAAGCTGCAGTTTCAGACACTTGCTAACTGAGGCTATTCTTCACAGAGATGACACTAAAAACAATAATTTAAAGAATTTTGAATGATTTTTTGATTCTTATTTTCAAAACTTGTGAAGAATTCTGATTTCTAGAAAGGACATGCTAGAAACTGTTTCTTAAAATCATTCATTTACCTTTTAAGGTATTTCAGACTTTGGTACCTGAAAACTGGAGGCATGCAACACCATTAATTACTCCTGGTATTCTATTCTGTGTCCTATTTGCCTTTCTTCATAGGATAAAATTTGCTGCACAGAACTCATGTAGGAAAAAAAAAAAGTTGAAGAATTTTATAATGAACACAAAATCTGGACTCACTTCAACACTGAGCAATTCAGATCAAAATTGGTGCCTCTGGGTTGCAATTTCTCTTAGGAGTATTTTTATACTCACACAAAAGCAAAAGTTTCTACTGGAAAAAAAATGATCAAATAACCTTAAATCCTAGATTCAGAGCATTTCACGTTCGTGTTTGATATTTGTCAGACTGCAGCACCCACAATGGTTTTGCTGCCCAGCCCTGGGAAAGGAGAGCCTGGTGCCTGCACTTGTGTCCTTCCCACCCCTGTCACCTCCCCATCAAGGTGTGAGTGCACTCCCTGCCAAACTCTGTCCCAGCAGCCAGTAAATCCTGGCTGAAAGGCCATCTCCCCTTGCACTCCTGCCTGCTGTGCTGCAGGTTCAGCCAAGGGCTGTCAATTTAAGCAGCTGTTATTCTGCCTCCTGGAGAGCAGCTCCTGTCTGCAGTGCTGCGAGGGGAATCCAGCGCCGTGAGAGAGTGGGCACAGGCTCCTCTGACCTGAAACTGTGTGAGCTCTTCTGTAGGGGGCAACAGGCACCTTCCTCTCCTCTGCTGTCCTGATGTTCCACCAGTCCCCCCTCCCCAGGAATGGGAGAACATGGCTGTATTTGACTTGAGACCATCCACTCCTCTCTTCTGGCAGAGCTGTTGCCAGCAGTATTTGCTCTCAGCTTGCTGCAGTGCCCCCATTTTATATGTGACTACTGGAGAAGTAAAAAACTGTTTCAAATCTCTCTTCCCCAGCTGCTCCTCCCCTGTGTCGGTGCCCCTGCGTGGCAACTCCTCGTCCATGCTCTCCTAGCAGGGATTGCTTGTACAAAAAGATTCATTCCCATGTCTTTCCAGGCTTTTCTGTCCTCTGAAAGGTAAATGGCAAGCTATTGTCTGGTGTCAAATTTTACTGCTTTTTCTTTCCTTCCAGTAGAGTCACTAAGAGGCAGCAAAACGTTGGATGTTTGTGTTGTCTGTCTTACAAAGTCATTTACCAAGGGAGGAAGTGTTTCAGTCTCTCCTTAACACAAGTGCAGACATATATTACCTTCCATTATCTGGATCAATGGGCTGAGGAAATTGCATGAGGCTCATGAAGGGCAAGTGCCAGGTCCTGCCCTTGGCTCACAGCAACCCACGGGGAAGAAGAGTGGCTGGAAGGCTGAAAGGTGGAAAAGGACCAGCTGGTCAACAGCTGCTCAACATGAGCCAGGGTGTGCCCAGGTGGCC
Organism: Fringilla coelebs; assembly: GCF_963513975.1. Taxonomy (NCBI): domain Eukaryota; kingdom Metazoa; phylum Chordata; class Aves; order Passeriformes; family Fringillidae; genus Fringilla; species Fringilla coelebs. The sequence continues at coordinate 109,119,643 of NC_140028.1, read as the reverse complement.
AAGAAGGCCAATGGCATCCTGGCCTGGATCAGCAACAGTGGCCAGCAGGACCAGGGCAGGGATTGTCCCCCTGTGCTGGTGAGTGCTGTGTCCAGTTCTGGGCCCCTCACAGCCAAAAAGCCATCGAGGTGCTGGAGTGTGTCCAGAGAGGGCAATGGAGCTGGTGAGGGCTCTGGAGAATAAATCATATAAGGAGCAACTGAGGGGGCTGGGATTGCTTAGCCTGGAGAAAAGGAGGCTCAGGGGTGACCTTATCACTCTCTACAACTCCCTGAAAGGAGATTGCAGCCAGATGGAGGTCAGCCTCTCCAACCAGAAACAGGACAAGAGGACTCAGCCTCAAGCTGTGCTGGGGGAGGTTCAGGTTGGATATAATGAGGAATTTCTTCACTGGAAGGCTGGTCAGGCATTGGAACAGACTGTCCCAGGAGGTGGTGGGACACCACTACTGTCCCTGAAGGTGTTCCAGAAACAGCTGGATATGGCACTTCAAGCTGTGGTCCAGTTGACAAGATGCTGATCTAAGGTTGGACTCAGTGATCTTAAAGGTCTTTTCCAGCCTTAATGATTCTTTGATGAAGGAAACCTCTTACCAGTTTTCAGTTGTGCTTTGCTTTCAGTTGTGCTTGCTTTGCATTTCTTTCTTTTCCTCAAAGATTGCCAAATGTTTCCTCCCAGTTTCTGGAGTATTTCTCCACGTTTACAGATTTAATTTTGGTTTGTTTGTTTCTCCTGATATCGTGCCTTTTGAGGCCATAGAAGCATTTTGGAAGTTGTTCAAACATTAGATTTTGACATATCTCCAAGCCAGTCTTGGAGAGCCAGTCTTTATCTGCTTTGCATTTTTCTGATCAGGCTATTCATCATGAAGTTATTAGTTTTAAATTATCTTCCCTCCTGCTTTCCAGGTCCTCTTACTGTTATGAACAGAGTTCTCCACTTCTTATTTTTGCCTGCAGATACAATGCTTTATTGAATCTTTGAGCCCTGAGTTCTCAGTTTTATTCCCACTTGTCATATTTATGCTCTGAAATTCCAGCTACTGACACCACTTTACTTGGCAGAATCTAGCACAGCTTCTTGAAGATTTCTGTATCTGTGGGGTTTTTTTAGCTATTTAACCTTTACTGAGGAATAGCTTAGAAAAAGTAACTGCATTCTTAATGACAAACTTTTCTAGTTGATGATGCATACATTTTTAGTATGGCACCAAAGTATTGCGTATTTTATGTACTAGTCCAAAATAATCTCTGCATATCAGGAATTAGTTAACCCACTCCTCCAATGACTAAGTGAGTCACGAGGAGGTGACTCAGTTTACCTCAGTATGTGGCAGGTACTGGCAGCTGCAAGACATTATGGACAGAGTTTGAATCCTCTGAGTTTATCTACCTACAGCTTTGGTATATCTGTCTGAACTTGTCTTTGTTTCCTTCTCTGGGCTTTGATAGCGTCATGGCAGTAAAAGAGGGTTCTTCAGAGGGCAAGTCAGTGTATTACAGACAGCCTCTAACCCTTTTATGCAGCAGTAGAGTTCAAATACAGTTACACTTTTTTGAGAAAAGTATTTATCAGTCTTCGTGACGAACGTACAGACTACACTGGTCTCACCTTGACATTAGAGAGCCAAACTGAGGTCACAGCAAAACACAATAAGGACAGCACAGAACCAACAGACTGAGTCAGAGATTTCCTAGAAGCATGAACAACTGAATGAGCCTGACCACAAATAACCAAACAGATAGGCTTGCTTTATATGTGATAGGGTAGCTTTACTTTAGTAGGTGTCATGGTTAAACCCCATCCAGCAAGCCCCACACAGCCACTTGCTCACCCCTCACCAGCAGGACTGGGGAACGAATCAGAAGAGCAAAACCCAGAAAACTTATGGGCTGAGATCAAGGCAGTTTAATAGAGAAAGCAAAAGTTGTCCAAGCAAAGCAAACCAAGGGATTCATTCACCGTTTCCCATGGGCAGGCAGGTGTTCAGGCATCTCCAGGAGAGCAGGGCCCCATCACACACAACGGTGGAAGACAAACACCGTCACTCCAAACCCTTCCTCCTTTCCCCCCACTTTGTTACACACTTAGCATGATGTCACAGGGTCTGCAATGTCCCTTTGGTCCCTTTGGGTCACCTGTCCTGGCTGTGTCTCCTCCCAGCCTCACACACAACCCCAGCTTCCCAGCCAGCGTGGCAGTATGGAAGGCAGGAAAAGCCTTGGCTGTGTGCAAGCCCTGCTCAGCAATAAGAAACAGATCTCTGCATTATCAGCCCTGTGTTCAGCACAAATCCAAAACACAGCCTCATTCCAGCCACTGGGAAGAAAATTAAGCCTACCCCAGGCAAAGCCAGCACAGGAGCAGAGATAATAAAGAGCAGCCCCACTAGTGGATGAGGCTTTCATATTTTTTTCATTGGTGTATGTGCAGATTCTCTTCTGTGCACAGCACCAGCTGTCCACAGAGCTAAGTGAAACTTCTGAGTTCATTGTATTCAATTTCTTATTCAGCATATAATTTGGTATAATTTGCCTTCACTCAATGCACATTGCATACATATATTGCATTTATTGTTTCTTGAGCCCTTATGAAGAGTAGTTGAGGTTTTTCATCAAGTAAACAGGTTTTTCTTCTTATAAAGATTGTGAAAGGTGGTTTTCTCCTCAAGGGAGGGGCATTCTTTGAAAATTTCTTGAAATCATACATGAAGGTCAATAGAAGGAACTGACCCTATTTTGGAAAGGAGCTTCTCTCCTTCTCTTCCTTCACTGACTGGGGCACAGAGGCTCCCTCTCCTTGAAATAATAAAGGTCATTATTAACCTTGCCAATTTTTGTGGCTATCCCCAGGTAGATGGGATAACTCCTCACATGTTTGCTCACAATTTAGCCTAACTCAAGAGCAGCTAGGCAGCAGATTTTTCTGCTCATTGTGTGCGTCAGGCATGGCAGCTTGGGTAGGGGGGACAGTCCCGAGGGAGGCAGTGCTCCTTTCTGTCTGCAGTGACGCTTCCCTGTGTCCTGGTGGGTGTCAGCTGTGGCACAAAGGAGCTGAGACTGATACCTGCTGGCACCTGTTGTTGAACTGGGATGCTGGATGTACTCTGGTCATTCTCTGTGACGTGGGCTGGCAGCTCTTCAGTGGCTAGGGCTCTGCAGACTTTACACTCCTGTTCATAGGGTGGGACATCTTTCCTCTACCACTCATGGCCCTCAGATGTCTGCCAATATTGTCCCAAGCCAAGGTGCAGCTCAGAGGAGAGAGTTTTTTAAAAATGTATGTTATTATTTGAATGCCAGAATAAGATTTATCTTGTGTGGAGTTTTAAGATTATTTAAATACCACATTGTCTTGATCTAGTCAGTATTAATGACTAGAATTTATTAATGATTTCACAACACATGGCAAGAAAACATGCTTCAGTGGCATATTTTCTTTTCCACATGACAGAATAACAAGTCCCTTCAGGAGCATATCAATGGCTTTATCTTGGCTCATCAGTGCAAGTCTTCCATCTGTCCTGTTACAACCACATAAAGAAAACAAGCAAATTAAAATAGTTTATAAGCACTGATTTTTCTTTCGTGCCTCAGGCCTGGAAAGACTACATATTATTTGACTAAAATAGTGTTTTTGGCAATATCCAGAATTGAAATAGCTGATTTCATTGTTTGCTTGAAAGTACACCCAACAAGCTCCAAGTTCTTCACCACTTAGTTCCACAGACATGATGCATATGCTCCAGACCTTCAGTAACAATCGTGTTTATTGCAAGCAAGTCAAATGTTCACCAAAACATGTAAATAGGAGCAGGAGCAGCAGATGTCCAAACAAAACCAGTACTGTGCTATCCAAGTTTCAGCTTGGCACCCATCTTAAACAAGCTCTTCACAGGGAAAGGTTATCCTATCTACAAAAACTATATTAAAGCAGTGAAATAAATCTGTCCAGTTGAGCTTTTGCCATCTTAGAAGCCACTGCTCTAACTTTATACTAATTCTTCCAAAATTTGTCATCCTTAAATGTAGGTTTTGGTACGTTAGTTCATCTTGCATAGTTTTTTACATTATGTTCCTCATATTCTAATTAATTTTGTTGCTCAGCTGTTTCCACATGATCCTGTCAGTTTCAGGGTCCCACAGCACGTCTTACTGAAGTTGACTCCAGCTGGAGGCTTCCCCTTCAGGTTTCCAAAGAACAGCAAACAAAGAAAATTTAGGAAAAGCTTCAGGACAAGAGACTTAGTGAAAAAAAAAATTACAACCTCCTCAGAGAAAGTGTTTGGCATGCAAGTAAAATATATGACTGGACCATCTTGTCAGAATCTGATTTGGACACCTGTCTTTGCACTAGATACCTTATAGTGACAGCACAGGGCAAGCATTCACTCATCTCTTCTGGTCTTCACATTTCTGTGTGAAGTAGTCCTTGGATATGATTTATGATCACCTCTTCTAGCCAAGTAGGGTGACCCAAGACACTCTTCACCAAAACAGGTTTGAAGCAAGGAGGCAGGGAGGACTGCCAGGAGAAAGTGCAGAGGGATTTAGAAAAGAGAAAAATCCTTAAGGCAAATTTTTGAGAGCCAAGTTGAGAGAATCTTCAACTGAAATTTCACTTGTGCTTAAGATTGATTTATTAATAAAATCAAGGTTGACACTCAGCTGTTCTTAAAGTAGTACAAAGAGGCTTGGCTGCAGGGCTTTCAGTGTTATTAGACGGATCTAACAGGAGAATAAGGGTCTATTTCAAAGGCTCAATGCTGTATTGAGGGCTGTATAGTAGCTGTTTATTTATAGTGTATTTCTTGGTGTGGGCAAGGGGCAGCTGCTCAGATGGCTCATTGGTTTTCTTTCCCAGGTATTTTAACAAATATTGTTCACAGCTCCTCTTAAAGACACAAGTGGGTTTTGCTATCCCTTTTCTAGTGTTACTCTCATGGTATTCCTCTGAAATGCTTGGCAAAGCTTTCTGTCCACAGTAGGATTTTTTTGTTTGTTTTTAAATAGGAGAGCACTTAATGTGTGAGACATCAAGACACTGAGCCTGATTCCAGCTGTGTTTTTATAGCATGGGTTTAACTCTACTGCAGTAGCTATCTTCTTGATTTTGACACATGTCATTGGAGTAAAGTAAAAAGATGAAATGTTTAAAATCAGATCCAAAATCTTTGTTCTTCTGTTACATATCCTTACAGACTTTTCTGCAATCATGTTCTTATACACACTCATAAATATTGATCATCTATTTGGTTGATTTTTATTCAGCTTTAAAACTTTCCTTATAAAAAAATAGTGTGAAATGTAATTTTACCTTCTTGAACACAACTAAATATCTACTTCAAGCTGTAAGTATTTGACAAGAGACACTCTGGGTGAGGGCTGGTGAAAACAGTCCAATTGTTGCTTTAGCTCACTGGCAGAGGTGTCTAGAAAAGATGCAGAGAAGGAACACAGTCTTGTACCTGTTTGATGTGTTGTTCTTGGTTCCAGAAGCATTGCTGCCCCTGGGTGCTGCAGTGCTGGCAAAGGCATGCCTTGTGGAAAATGCAAACCTTGGACTTAGCAGGAAATAAACACTAGGTCCAACTCAGACCAGTCTGCAGCCCAGAGAGAAAAGTGTTACCTTCCTCACTGTATTTAATCTAATCATCTCTCCAGTGTGAGAAAAAGGCCTGTCTGTAAATCCCTGTTTGCTGTGAAAAAATGGGCACTGATGGGGATTCACTGTTTCAGGGTAACGCTCCATTCCCCTCTCTTCCCCACTAATTTGCTTCTAGAAGAAAAAATACAGATACATGCTGTGCAGAAGACAGAAGGCAGCAATGAGCTCTTTCTTGCAGAGTACCTTGAGAAAGTTTCCCCTGCGATCATTTCCTATGCATGTCCTGCATGTATTCACTTACCTCCTCCCTCTGCCTTCAGCTGCTTTCTTTTTTTTTAATGGTTGCAGCTTCTGGTTCCATTGTGTCAGATTTTATTGTTTAAAACTAGAACAGATGGTGTTATGTCTATTAAATACTAAACTGTGTCATGTAGGAATCATTATCTCAGCTGAATTGGCTCCTTTTAAGAGTGGTTTTGTTGTTTAGAATAGATTAAAGAAATTCACTGCCCTGCTGGATGCGAGTGATGGACTAAATGGATGGCACCACTCTTGGCCAAAAACCCAGTGTGGGTGGACAATCAGTATTCTCTCCTACAGGATCAGATTTACCACAGGTTTCTGCATTCTCGGGTGCAATGCAGAGTTGCAGCACTGAGAGGGGAGTTGAGCTGGAGAACTTCCCCTGGGGCATGGGTTAAAAGCCCTGCCAGATACTGAGCTGCTTCCTTGCTTGTTTTGCTGGACCAATTGATCTGGGTTGCATGACGATTTCTGCTGCAGGAACCATATTTTCTTCTATTTAACACAATTTCCCAGGCGTCCCTCTGCATGGGTTTGCAGAGCTTTGAGATATTTGGGGCAAGAATTATTTCTTCTTTAAAATTTGAAATATACAGTGGCTGGGTCAGTGTGCCCCAGTTTATTTTCTCTTGATCTCTCATCACTGCAATTCAAATAATTAATGACAGGACTGGTTGTAAAATGCCACAGGAACTGCAGTCCTCTGAGTGATAAATTATAAAATAGGATTCATTGGGTCTGGGTTTGACTCTCTGAAGTATAATTGTCTTGCAATTCACTGTCTCTGATGCAATGGACCAAAATATTCTTTACAATAAAATGAAGACATTTCCAAAGTACAGGACTGTACTTTAATAAATGTTGCCAGAAGGAATCTCATTTAAACAGCAAGACTACATCCTTTATTTCTTTCCTTTCCTCAGTAAAATCCAGTTTGCTCTTGAGATATTTCAAATGTCTTTTCTCTGCTTATCAAGTGACACCATACAGTGCAATAACTACAGATGGAGAGCTTCACATTAACGACACACTGTGTGGAAAAGTTTGTCTGGAGTCTCTGTCTCTGAAAGGGTCAAGATGACACGTCAGACAAAGGCTCTTCCTGTATCAGATCCAGTGCCTCCCAATTCAAATAGCTCCAAAATACTTTTTCAAACATGGCCTTCACGGAGGCCTCATTTCAATTATCTTATTCTTGTGATCATCTGTGCTGAAGCACCAGCCAGGTTGTGCTACATGCCTTGTGTATACTTGGAAGCATTTCTGTTTGGCCTGAAGCAGAACTATTTTTCTGCATGGCTGTTTCAGGAACTCTCCAGCACAATGGGGCAGTAGCTGTTCCATCTTCTTCCCCTCCACTACTGAACATTTTTCAAAAATACTTTTTGAAAGCTCTGTTGAATTTTTCTGAGTTTGAAAGTCCTTATTCGGGGCCAAGAGTGCATGTTCTGTAGCCACCACAAATGAAATTACATTTCATTAGATCACTGACTCGGCTGCCTCCCAAAACAATCCTGCACTCTCTCAAACACTTCTGTTAGCCATGGTCTTGTAAAACAATGGAAAGGGAATGGAAAAGCTCTCAAGGCCCAGCCTCACAGATCATGTGTGTGTTTATTTTACAGAAATTTATGTTTCATAGAAAAGAAAGTGGCAGTAGTTAGCCTACAAAGCTATTATAGCAATTATTTTAGTTTCTGCTATTATTTTCATTTCCCTAGTACTTTGCACATCAAAAGGTCATACCAGATCAACTTCCAGTCATGGACTTGAGTAACAAAGTAGAACTCAGCATGGCATGTCAGATCCAAGTACTTGGAAATCTAAGTGTACCGAGGGGGATGTAACACTGGCCAGCACTTTGGGATTTCTGTTTCTCAATTTGTGTGTGGCTTCACCAGCTCAGCATTCCTATCCTAATTTCTGTATGAGTCAGAAAAAAATGCTGTTCTTAGTCTGAAAAATCTGTGATTTGAGGTACTTTGGATTGATTCTGTAAAATTCAGCTGTGCTGTTTCGATCTTAGATTTCGATGCTGAGATGTAAATGTGAAGTGCTTGACTGTTGGCTTGTCTTTCTTGTGGATTTGATGAAATCTAGCAAGCAATATCAAATGCTTGTCTTTCTCACTCCTTTATTGCACAGTAAAGTAAATTTCCCTCCAAAATGAGAACTCTCATTTCATTTTTTCCTTTGTATTTCTCTTCGCTGTCGCTCCTATGGATGGGCAGACTGGCTCTCCCATGGTCATTTCTGTTGGCTGCTCTGGAGAAAGCACATCTACCACGAAAAAGCCAGAAAGTTTTTCCCAGGGTGCAAAGAGAAGATAAAATCCTCATAGAAATTTATTGATACAACTCTTTGGGGAGAGAAAAATATAAAAAATGAGAAGCAAATTCTCTGTGACCATTCCACCCCTCTAGGTCTATCATCACCAATTTCACTGTTTTATTGGTAATGTTTAACAAAGGTTTCTCAAATCAGAAATATGAGCCAAAGTCTTCTTGTTCTAAAGACTTCTACTAAGCTGGCAAACTTTAAACTCAATTAGATCCTGGCAGTACAGATCTTGTTATGAACACTTTTGAGACACTGGCAAATGTCTGAGGAATAAATTGCATTATCTATTAATGAATGACATCTCCACAGACAGTTCAAACTACAGAGACCATTGCATTCATCTTTTTTGCAACCATAAGTTCTTCTCTGCAGTGAAATGAACTTTTTTCCCCACTCTGAGATTTTCTTATGAGATTTTTAGTTCAGTATTGAGGGCTAAAAACTCAATGAGTCATTTGCTCAGCAGAGAAATTCCTGAGATATTCACCATTCTTTGAGGTATATCTGTGTTCCTTGCCTTATTGAAGAAATGAGATGATAGGGAAGGCTTCCAAAAATAAGTACCTGCAGCTGCAGCAAGAACAGTGGCTATGTTCAAGCAAGATGCTCACAGAGGACCAGTTCTGGGGTATCTGGAGGCTGCCCCCCAGTTCTGAAGTGGAAAATCACTCTTTATCCCTTTTATACCCTCTGGTAATGGGCAGGCTGCCTGGACCCCTGCTCAAATGCAAGTGTTTAAAATGGCTGTGTTTTGGTCATACTTAAAATCTCTCTTTAAGAGAGGAGGGGATTGGCCCCATCAGTGCATGCAATCACATCACTCTCCTCTTTTTCACAGTACCCCCACACCAAGCCAGCCTCCTCACTTGCTGCTTTAAATGGAAGAATGATTAGCTCAAGGCCCCACTTCTCAAATTCATTTTTTAAAGTGTCTCATTGGAACAATATGCTATGAAATAGACCCTGAGTATAAAAGTGGCAGGATCCTGGAACATCAGAGGGAGGCAGGACACAACAAAACACTGTGTTGGACAGGATGGAAGTAAGATTCAATCCTGACAGACTGCCCTGCTCCCAACGTGGCCTGTAGCTTCCAAAGATGCTTTTGTTGTTTGCATTTAAGGAGTTTAAATAGAGCATTAACCTACAGGCTTTCCTTTGGTCTGCAGTAAGCAACATTTTCTCAAGTCTCTTGGGCCAAATAACCAATTCACTTGCTCATATTTAAAAGGGAGAGAGGCCAAAAGATTGAAGGAATATGGTTTTGGTTTGGTTTATTTTAGTTTTTCTTACATAATGCAGCATGGAGCAGGTCATGGAAATCTAGGTTTTTTCCTAAACACAGGAGAGAGTACAACTATTTATATTCCTGAATAACTTTGTCACCAGGAGCTCTGTGTCCTTGCTGGCAGAGTGCACACACCTCGGTCACTAAGTGCCATTTCTGCAGAGTTAACTCAGATGGGAGTAGTTGCTTCTGTGCTTGGCAATTAAGTACTACTTACTTATTTCCCTCAGCATTTGGAAGTTGATTTTTTTTTAAATGGAAAATCTAGGTATTTGAAAAGCCTAAATTGATCAACAATCTTGTAAATGGGACCCAGGAAGCCTTAATTAAAACACACTGGTGCCCAATTTCTTATCTGTCCTCTGAGAAGTAAAGATAGGAAATGCCTCAAGCAATTATACTCTACTTAATTTATCTATTTGCAAAGGTCTTTTAAAATTTTTTGTTCTGTTACAGCAAAGTACACTCTAGAACAATTTTATTTCCTGGTGGGGCTTTGCAAGAGAAATTTGTAAAATAGCAGCTGCTATTTTTGAGCACTTCAGTGCCATTATTTCTGAGTAAAAATGAGTTCACAAACATGATGATTTAACCCACATCAATATAGATAATTGTGTGTATGGACCATGCATGAATACTTACTTGTATCCTCATCCATGAGAACTCAGTCAAAAACTTAATAAAGCCAGGACTTGAGCCTGAGGTTTGTGGGTTTTACTCTTTAAGAGTCTCAGATAACCCTTTCACTGCAGGCAGCTGGTGAAAATACATGCAAAACTCCTAAACTGATAACAAAGTCTCTGTGAAAGTTCCTATTGATGGAATGAGTCAATTGCCTGTTGTAATAAGGCCTGTTGCACAGACTGGTTTGACATGAGGTAGGCTTTAAAATTCAGCTGATGGTGCTGGATCTCAAGGGCCTGTATTCAACCACTGAAGTCTGGTCAGTGCACTCATTAACCTCTGGAAAGACACAGTGATCTACAAGAGGTTTTGGATTATCTCTCTGACAAACATTGCTGTGGCTAGGAGTGTCTCAGGAAACTTTGGGAATTGTAGGCTTCACCAGGGACACACCCTCATTTCCAGACAGCAGCGATCAACCCCAACCCTCTGTAAAGCTGTTCTGTAAAGGAGGTGCTTGCACAGGAAAAGGCACTTAAGGTGCCTAAAAATGTCTGTACCTTTACTTTTATCTCCTTGAAATATGGAGGAAAGGTGTCTCCTGCTGTAGTTATACAAATTCCAGCCTCTAACTTTAAAATAGTCCTTTATGCTGGCATCAGTGTTGATTCTTTTCAGGATGGCACTGAGGTCCCCATGGGAAAGGGAAACTGCTGACACTTAAAAAAATAATTTAAAAATTGAAATTTAATAGATACTAGCAAAAAAATATAATAGCCTGAATAAAAACCAGGTCTTCTCCATACTCATGGCTTATGCTGATTCCCTGATTAGTCAAGGTCTCCAGGGAAGGCTGAAGGATTTGCCTTTGGTTTCTAAGGCAAAGGCCCCTCTGTTCTCCCACAGCCTTCTCTTTGCCCTCCTTCCCAAATGCAAAGGTAAAATATCTCACATTCACAGGCACACATACAGCATAAGGAAGCGAACCACTCACAAATACACATTCTCTCTTTTCAGTGACCTTTAATCTGTTTGCTTGTGTTGTGGGAAGCAATTCATTAAAATATGAAAACAGTGTCAGATTTGCCACAATATTTTTTCTGTGCCAGATGGCTTGCTCTTTAGGCCTATTTGTCAAATACATGGCATTTAAATGTAGGAATTCACACATCTTCATGCAAAGGGAAGAGATGATTGTTTTAACAATTAAAATCGCAGGTGAGGCGTTTATTTTCACTTTGCACGCATCTTGCATTTCACCACTGGTATTTAAGACATTTGAAGAGAGGAAGAGAGGCATCTCCTAGGCAGCTGAACATTTATCTTATTTCTTTTCTGAAAATGGCAAACCCTGGCCAGGTCAGAGGTCACTTGAATTGGTCTTTTAAGTCAAATATCGTTGCATACTCAGGGTCTGATTCTCAGTTATGTGAGTGAGATGGGAAAGATTCTCAACCTTCTGGCTGTATCAAAACAGAGGAGGGAACAGCACACAGAGCAGCCAAGGGATCTGGCTGCAGAATGGCCCATGCAATCCAAATTCAGAGAGGTTTTTACTTTTGATCTCTGTTTTTTCCGTTTGGAAAAAGAATCTTTGTAAACCTGGTCAAAAGTTTGCTAATACCAACAGAAGTCTGCAAAATACTGATAGCTATGTAGTGACATCAATTTTTTCTCCTTAGCCAACTCAATCCCATTCCTCTGATCTCTGGGGACACATTTTTTTACCTCTAACCCTCCACGGCCCCATTTGGCTTGGCAGCTTCCACAGGAGCACTGCTGAGACTGACAGGGCACAGGATTATTTTCCAAGACTTGCCTCTGAAAAATGCCACACAAGCACCAAATATTGCTGATGTGGATTCCCAAAAGCACAAACAGCCCAGTAAGGAGAGCAGGGAAGTGGTTTGCAAGAAGAAGAGTGCAGAGGTAGCAGAAACCCAGGGAGCCTGAAGTGCAGGGGAGACTGAGCTGAATGTAACTTCAAGGCTGTGTGCAGGAAGTTGTTCCCACCACAACTTGGCTTCCTCTGCCTCTCTCCCACTGGGGGAAATGATGGGAGTGCTGGGCATCCCATAGTGACATCCCTGAATACATACCTGTGCTGGAGTAACACAGCCTATGCTTGCCCTCAATGGCATTTGGGAGAAGCCAGTCTTAGTTTTTTAAGTTTGGACTGGGGATCTTTCTCATCCTGCACCTTGCATGCTTTTCCTTCAGGTTCTCCACTTTCCCAGGCACAGCGAATGCCCCCATTTGCTTCAGCTGCTTTCTCTACTTGTCTTTTCCTCTTTCCTTCACAGTGCTGTCAGATGAAAAATAATTCTGGGCAAGAAGTATTCATGTCTGATGTGTTGGAGGAGCAGTCCTAATTGCATGTGGCATTGCAGCACAATGTAAGATAATTGCTAGAGGCAGATCTTCTGTATTGTAGATACAGTCATGATCCCAAATCTGCAAGTGTCTGTAATGATAAAGGAAGCAAACTTCAATGAGAGCTGATATTTTTCCTCTTTTGGTCAGGAAGGTGATTGACTGGCATGTCAATCATGTCTGAAACCTCTCTTTCTTAGCAATCTGTTCCCATATCTCAAAGAGTTTTGGGATCCCAGTGACTGATATCTGTAGTGTAGTTAGTTGAAAATGTGTGATTGCTTCCACAGCTCCTCAGGATGGACTGCCAGTCAAAAACATGCTCTAAATTCAAATAGATTTATGAAGATGTGTGTGTACAGGATCAGATCATCAATTTTAAATCACATCAATTTCCACTTGCATCAAATGAATTGTGTTACACATAAACCAGGTCTCAGGCACCAGACCTGCTGCATGCCCGTGTTGTTGGCTGAACTAAACCAGAAATAGTTTTGATTCAACTGGACTCTGCCCACACCCAGCTCACAGACACGTCCTGAAGGTCCCAAGTGGCCACAGAGCCTTACAGGAGGAGTTAAAGCTGTGCTGCAGGCACCAGCCTCAGGGCCTATCTTACCCTGGTGGAAAAATGAAAGTCCATGTATTATCATGTGTTACACTCCTCACAATGGCTGGAAGCATTCACAGGTGCATTATGGCAGCTTGGCTGGCAGGCAGTGATTTTATAGGATGGGCCCACGTGTATGAGCTTGGCAGAAGAACCAAAGATAATTCTTATGCCAGCATTTATGCTAGGAAAGGAAAAGGGAAGACTGAAGAGACTGGGATATAGATAGCATCCTCTTGTCTCAGGCCAGTGCCAGCTGGTGCAGAATTCACGACCTCTGCCTCTCTGTCAGATTATCCATGATCACGCTGTCATTTCCCATTGCTGAACTCAGACTAGATGCAGGAACCTATGTCAGATCAGACCCAGGAGACCCCTGGGAGAAAAGAAAAATGGTCTTTGCCTAAAAGCACAGTGAAAGCAGTCTGAGATTACCTTTTTAGGTGTTGTCCCTCAAAGATCTCTTTTTCAGTTAAAAGTGTGCTGGAGTTAAGACCAGGGCTGTCTCTGGTTAGCATTCTGTAAGAAGAGTTTCCTGTAGGTGGAACATTACATGATTCCAGTGTGGGACCGGGACAGGTCTGCATGTATGTCTGCTATTTCAAACTTGATTTGGAGAGGCTGAGGTTGGGACTAGCCAAACCCACCGCCTTTCTGCTCCATAAAATCCCACCTAGTTTGAAAGGAGCAGGTGAAATCAGCTTGCCAGGAACAGCCTCTGCTAATAAGCTTAAGCCATGTGAAAGTTGATTTAGAGGCAATTTAATGTAAATAAGTTAGAGCAGATAGAAACCAGGGCCTCTACTCCATGCTGAAGGCTCAGTATGCACTCTGTCATGTGTACATCACTGGTGATCTCCAAGATTATGATATAAAAAGCAGTGTCATGCAGGTAACAAGAGATCCAGAAGAATGCTTTCATGTCAAGAAAATAAATTTGAAGCTCACCAGTTTTCATATTTCCCTTTTGTGGATGCTTGGCCCCACTTTTGCTGGAATGCACGTGTTCAGCTCGTAGGACATAAGAGTACTATGTGATAACCCCTCAAGTGCAGCTTCGAAGTATTTCCAGCTTGGAAAACATTTGTTGCCTCTGTAAGCATTTTGGGAATTGAAGGGAATTTTTGGCCTCCTCCCATGTCCCCACACTTGGCTAGCACCCTCCATAGAGAGAATGGAAAATGCTCAGAAGTGATTGGATTTTAAGCATCACAGATACAATATGCTACAGACCTCACCATGATGCTACTTGATTTTTAAAAGTTTAAATTCTCAGGTTAAAATTCTAGTTGAGCTCTTGACCACTTACATCACTCTTTCTCTCAGTTGTTTGTTTGTCATTTGAGAGCAGAATATGAGAGTTTCCTTTTGATGACATTCAAATATGAAAAACAGGATTTAATATCTTCTTGTCTTTAATTCTGATGTTTTGTTGCCATTAAACTCCTATCATGTTTCATACCTGTTCCTATCAGTGATGGATGGAGTGCTTCATTTTCACATCCTATATCTCAGCCACAGGTTGTAAATTCTGTGCAATCCTTTTGGGGCAAAAAGCACTAGGTAATGATAGGTATGAATCATTTTATGTAATACCTATCTGCAGTTATTACTGTTTTAGATATTCATCTCACATCAGTGCACAGATGTTTAAAAGACAGGCCTAAATAAAGCAAAATTAAAAAAGACTCTGCCTGTTTTAGGAGTTTGCATCTCTTAATGCTTTTTGCACTAGTGTAAGTAGAGCTGGGCTATTTTTACTTCTGTATTAAATCCTATTTCCTACCACTGCTAATAAGTTTGGGTTTCATGCTGCTCATTGTAATTCTGTTTTTTAGTAAAACTGAAAAATAATTAGGCCACTTCTCCCTCCCAATGGATTGAAAAATGTATTTAGATTCTTATCCAGAAGCTATGGGAAGAGGTATTTAAAAGTTGCCAAAAATAGGGTGTCCGAGGAGTTTGTGAAATTCTTACAATCAGTGTATTTCCTCTGTGAAGCATCAGTTCAGTGTGAGTTGTCCTTGGCAGAGAAAACAAATGGTCACTCCAGATCTCCTGTTTGGAGCTGCTGGCATCTTGGCTTGTGCATGTTTTGGTGTCCACTCCCAGAGCCAGTAAAGCCCCATGATCTCCCAAGTATCTATGCACCTCCTCAAGCCACTCTTAGTTTCTGTTTAAACCTTGTTGTGAGCAAGAGAAGGAATAACATTGCTGTCTGAGGAAGAACTGCACAGACAATATTAAAGCATGGTCAGTGACAGAGGAAAAGGGGCTTCTCTGCAGCTCCCAACATGTGGTCCAAAGACTGGCATAAAGGGGAGAGGCAAGCACTGGAGGAAAACTGAGGGAAGCCCATAAATGAGCACTGCATCTCCTAGCAAGCTGGGACTTTCTACTATGCTCCCAGCATCCTCTGGAAAACCCAGTGCTGTTCCTGGGGGCAAGAGCTTATGTTGATCAAAGATGCATTTAAATACTTCCTTTTTTTCTTCTCCAAGCTGCCACATAAAGCCCAAGAGTGGTCGTTCTTGGCGCTTTTTATCTTGAAAACATCCCTGGGATGCCATGAGAGGTCTCTCCAGCTTTAAGAGCACAAATTGCAGTCTAGAGTGACAAGAATGGCAGAGGTGTAGGAAATGGAGGGTTCAACAGAAGGAGAGTCCGTGCAAACCATAAATGAATTATATGAAATCTCAGGGGAAGCTGAAGAAGCAGCAAATGTTTGAACTCTGATCTGTTGAAGGGTAATGACTACAGAATTGTGTTCATCTCCAGGTGTGTTCTTTGCACTGAATGCCCCCTTTTGCTCTCAGCTCAAATCCATTTTAGGTGGGTCTGTCTTCACCCCAGATGTATTAGAACTAAATAAGTAATAATATCAGTAACATGTGTTTTTTTATTTGAATGAAGACCTTACTTTGAGGCTCAAACAACAGTTTTCATTTCCAGTTTGTCATCATTAGGCAAACCAGGATGGTGGAAATGGAGACCAAGTTCAAGGACTGATTTGAATCCTAGGTGTCCTTCACTGATAGTCAACTTCTCTTGCCCCATTTCTCTTCTATAAAACTTCAAATAGAGCTACCAGGAGAGAAGGCCAGCTCACTTGGGGGTGTTGTACAGCACGGGGTTTAGAGCACATTGCCAGAATACAGGGAGCTCTGGCTGTCCTATCTTACCCCTTCACAGGTGACAGGAAGCTGAGCCAGCTCTTCTCACCCACTTTAGTCCTTTAGTCTTAAATATACAGCAATCTGGTAGAGACCCTTTCCCCTCCCTCTTTGGGCTGTAGTTCACCTAACAATACTTATTTCAAACCCCCTGCTGAATTTGATGCAAACAATTTTTAGTTCTTGCTTTTATTTTATTTTCCTTAGGCCAATACATTACTTGCAGGATTTTATTTCACTTTTTTTTTTTTTTTTTTTTTTTTAATCTTGAAGTTCAGGTGTAGCTAGAGAAACTGCTATCTTGGGTTCCAGGTGGAAAGCAGGAGGAGGAAAAATTCCACAGCCCAGAATTGTGTTAGCAGGGGAGAGGAAGGGAGTCAGGTGTACCTTGTGGGCTTGACCCCACCTGTGCCCTGGCTTGGGACCCCACACACCATTGCTGGGTTTACACACACTATAAATCTTGCTTGGGAGCTTCCTTCTCCAGGAGAGGAGCTGAGGAGAGCTGGAAGAAATGCCCTCCCCAGCTGTCCCAGCAAGTGCCAGAGCCAGGGGGAGGTTCAGTGCAGGGTGAGTGTCCCACTGCCTTCCTGCAGGGATGTGTGGTCTTGTCTTCAGCTCGTCCAGGGGCACGTGGGGAGAGTACCAAATAGGTGACTGCTGCTAGCCTGAAGTACTGTGAGAAAAGGAGCATATTCCTGCTAAAGCACAACAGACTTCCACGTCCAAATATGACTGACAAATCCAGTCTTGAAAACTCTTTAAGGCAAATCAATTAATTTAACACTCCTAACTTGCACTATGTCTCAGCATTCTGTAAATTGGATTTTGATGGGATTTTCATTAAAGCTCCAAAGGGACAAAGCTGCATTTATTTAATAGTTCAAAGGAAGACAGGGAACTTTCTGAAATCCATTTAGATTGTCACCATTTAACTTATTTATATAAAACAGGTTTGTCTTTTATTAGGAAACTGGGAATAATTTTATTTATACATGTTTCTAGCTTCAATTTTGCTATAAGTAGCATGAAGCCATTTTATCACTTATACTCAGCCCACTGCAGTGGCATTTGAAGATCATAAAATCTACTTGCTTCACTCTTACCTAACACAGTTTAGGAAATGTTGCTATTCACTTTCTTCTGCCTGAAAACACTTATTGTGCTACTACTATTTTTTATTACTTTTTTAATGCTAGAGATTAGAATCTAAAATATCTGCCTGCTTTCTCTTTAGATCTA
The DNA here is from genome assembly GCF_963513975.1 of Fringilla coelebs. NCBI lineage: Eukaryota > Metazoa > Chordata > Aves > Passeriformes > Fringillidae > Fringilla > Fringilla coelebs. The sequence goes on along the minus strand of NC_140028.1, from coordinate 109,102,083 downwards.
GAGGTAACAAAGGGATGAAATCAAGCAGGACTGCCTTTCAGAGGCAGTGGTTTCTCACACCAGAGCTGTGTGGTATGCTTGTTTTCCCCAGCCCCCAGACTTTGTGTATCTGGCAAGTCAGCCATCCAGCAATCAGCCAGAGATGCTGCATGGGGCATCTAAAATCTGAATGAATCCTGAGACAGTGGCTGAGGTAAGCACCCAGTGCTGTCTGATTAGCATGCAGGAGACCTGCCAAGGGGTTAAGAGGAAAAAGCAATGAGAGGGGAGCTCTGGAGAGGATGGGGCAGCAGCAGACAGAGGCAGTTTCTGACTCACATACTCGGATGTTGACACCACAAAGCTGAAGATGAGGATGTGGGACAGATTCCCAGAGCCGAGTAGCCCATGGGATGTACTTGGCTGCTGTTTTTAGACCTGCCAGGACAAGACCTGCTACAGGACCTGCACCCAGGGGAGCAGCCTGTGGCAGCCCATGCCCCCTCTTGTCATGTGGTGTCCGTGCCCACCTGGTGCCTCTCAAATCCTCTGTTTGGATAGGGGAGCTGGAGGAAGGCTTTGTACAGGGGCTGCAGGCTCAGTGCCCACAGAGCAGCACCTGGCAGGGTCCTTCAGCACTTGGTATGGTGGTAGCAAGTTTTCTGGTCAATAAAGCCTTCTTTATTGGAGAAACCAATGTGGGGCTATTCCATTGATCATAAGAATATTTTTTAATTTCTGTTCATCCCTGTTGGATGGTAATGCAGGGCTACATGGCACAGCTGTAAGACCAGGAGAGATTTGATTTTTTTAAACTGGCTGTGACCGAAGGTACAGCTATGACCAAGAGCATCCCTGGCTGTGCCAGCACAGTGAGCTGACTGCTCTTGGCAAAACTCTCAGGATCCTGAATCATTCATGGAGCCTGGGATCATAGCTGTCTCCTTTTCCCATTTGTTTAAGTCTGAGTTGGAGAGGAAGGTGAGTTTTTGGAGGAGAGGGACTGGCTGCTAGGTTTCAGTGGCTGGGGCTTTACCTGCAGGTACTTGGGTGTAGGCTGTGCCACAGGCTGGGAAAATTGACTTCAAGGGGTTGAAATCAAGGAGCAAAGATGAGGTATTTTCTACATGAAAAAAGCACAGTGATCTCCTCAAATGTTGCACTGAATGCTGCTCAGATACCTGCCTTGAGATGGCTTTGCTCTTGGAAAGGGTGGGAACATCAAAACCCAGAAGTGGAGTCTGATGCTGTCCAGAGAGCAAAGACTTGCACAGTGCCATGTGTTGTCATCAAAACATCTTAAAAGCAGGGCAGTCTTGGTTTCAAATGTGTTTTTTTCTCCTCAAATGTCCTTCTACTTCTTTTTAAAACCTGTGCATTTATATGTTAATAAGTACCTGCTGAAGGGTAGGCCTACAAGGAAGCTGGAGAGGAATTCTTCATCAGGAACTCTAGTGGTAGGACACAGGGTAATGGCTTCAAACTGCAAGGGGGGAAATTTAGATTAGATATGCAGAAGAATATGCTTTACTCTGAGGGTGATGAAGCACTTGAATAGGTTGCCCAGAGAAGTTGGATTCTCCAGCCCTGGCAGTGTTCAAGACCAGGCTGGACGGGGCTTTGAGCAACTTAGTTTAATGGGTGGTGTCCCCACCCGTGGTATAGAGGTTGGAACTTGATGCTCTTTAAGGTCCATTCCAACCCAAACTATTCTATGATTCTGCCCTATGATTCTGTGTAGTAAATGGAATTAGTATGACTAGCTGGGGCTATGAAACCTATTCACATAATTCATCATAATGTACAGAATTTTTTGTTTAGTTGTCTTTTTCCCTGGTGCTAAACTGGTGCTCATTCAAAAGACTCCCTCACTTGCTTCAATTTACATATCCTTCTGGTTTGTCTCTGATATTTGGTTACATCAGTATTTAATTGCCTTTCTCTGAGAAACAGCACATTTCGGGTCACAGGTCAGTGGTTGTTATTATTATCCTTGCTAATGATAAAGTTGTGATTTCTTCCTATTAAAAAGGGGGGATTGTCTCTTAAAAGTAGTTTGTGCTGCAGCAGATGACAAAGGCCATCATGCATTTTATTTTTGGGAGATACAGGTAGACTTGGCTGAATAATGAGTAAAATTCAGTAAAATTCATGAGCATCCATCATCTGCCTATGCTGAAGGTGACATATTGAAAAACTGATGAGCAGCAAAGATTATTACAGCTGTATCTGAAATGGGTGTGGTAGCATAAGGGGCATACAGCTTAACGGGGAAAAAACAAACTAGGGGTGGCAAACTAGGGTCTTTGATGGTAGATTAAAAACTGGGTCATTTGGTAGCTGCAAGGTGTGAAACACCTCCTGGATTTCCCAGTCAGATACCTGCAGAGTTGGAGATACCTACAGGGAGGGTCCCTAAGAAATAGCAAAACATTTCCAGCGCTGCGGTTTCACTACATGCATAAAATGTACAGCAATGGATTCGATCCCTCTGGATGCTGCAGAAGGACAGATTGTTATTTACTCCCACACAGATTACCAAAAGGGCAGAATTCTATTTTTTGTGTGGTGTTTAACCAAGTATCCCCAAACTGTATGAAAATGCATGTGGAAACCATCCTTGAATGAGAATCAGAAATAATTACCTGCAGGCAGTCCTGAATTTCTAAGGATTACTTGCAGCCAGATTCTAATTCACAGGGACTTTCCAATGAAGCTGAACTAAAACCTTTTGGACAGCATTACTATAAAGGAACAAGTTACATCCTAATGTGCCCATCTAGCTTAGAAAAGAGCTTGGGAGCATTGTCTCATTACAGGATAACCACTACATTCCACCTTTCAGAATTCTTGCTTGCATATAAATAATTTTAATGAGGGTCAACATAGGAAGAAGCATTTGGGATGAAGGATATGTAGGATAAAAGCAGGTATTATATGGTTTTTTTCTTAGTTTGCTGTTGATTGACTGATTTCTTAACCATCTCCTATTGTCAGTTTGGAAATGGGGCCTTTTCTCCTATTTAATTATTGTGAGCTCACTATTATTTTCTTTCCTCAAATGTTCTCTGAATATTTGATGTCATTGATTCCCATCTTCTTCCTGACATCTCAATACATATTTATAGTAGTTATTTCACATCATCTGTCAGATGCTCATTTGCTAGGGTAAACAAGACACTTTTCAGAAGTTTTCCTACAAGGATGAATGTGTGGGTCCTTCTCTCAGGTTTCTGCTTCTGATTTTTTGATACCCATTTGTAGGAAATAAACCACCTGATTCTGGTAGGGAGCTGGCTGCATATTATGCCACTGAGTTATATGGGGACAGCAATCAGAGCCTGGGCTCTGGTCTCACAGATACCCTATGAGACAGACCCTGTCTAATATTCAGAGTTGTTTTTAGGGATAAGCAAGTGAAGAAAGCAGTGTTGGTACACAAATGGGATGATCTCTGCCTCGGCAGTCGCGGATTCCAGTCTGTGCTCTGTCGCTCCCCAGCAAACCCAGAGGGCCGTGTCAGACAGATGTTGATCATGAGCTGGTGCCACACTTTTATCTCTACCAATGTGTAGCAGTGTATTCTTCTGAAAGAAATGAAATAAAACCTGAAGACCTTCTTCTTCCTACAGTTAGTAAATCTTTATCATTTAACAAATGCCCGCGTATTAGTTGCAGTGCTCTTCAAAATCTAGCAATGATTTTGTCTGGAAACCTTTGTTTATCACTTAACTGTGCCTTTTTTCTAATCCTACCCTCATCTGAAGCAGTTGAGAGCTGCTGTGCTCTTGTGCATGTTGATAACAAGATGTAGTTTTTGGGCTATAGCACCAGAAGAGATTCAAATGAACTTCTTGCAGTAGTGACAACAAAAGCAGCAGCTGAGGCCCTGTGAGGGCTCACTGTAAAAGCATTTGTCTTTTATTAATCCTTTTTTTTCACTGAACAGTTGAACTTGTGGATGGAAGTTCTGATGGAAGTTCTGGATGCTTGTTCTGATTTTGGCAATAGATTTTTAAGAACTCAATTTTTTAGAACTAGAACTTATCTTTATTACTATGAAATATCTACTCCAGTTAAGGAAAAGTGATTGTCATGAGAAATGATGAATGATGTTCACTCAACTGCAGGTTTTCCTTTAATATTTATTAGAGCAGTCCATTTTTGGAGATGATACATTTAAAAGTTTTAAGCTTGTTTTTCTCTACCACATTATGTTTCCCCGGTGATGTGAAGACACTTCTGAAATAATGCAGAGAGGTGATTTATTTCATTGTGTAAAATATCTCTGAATGGCTCATTGTCTGTGAGGAAGACCAGACTCCTCAGGCTAGTTAGTATTCCTGAATAACTCTCCTCAGTGATATTTTTGCAGGTTCCTTAGGATAGTCATACTCTGAATCATAGCTTACCATTTTATTAATTTAGTTTCTTTTGTAACCTCCAGACCTTTGTCATATGTCCCAAATCCAGTCTTTTTTATCCTGTCCTGAACTGGGGTTTTAAAGAACAGCAGTTGTCCAATGGAGATTGATTATTTGTCTTTTGTTAGGTACCCTACATTTGACTTCCTTTTATTTCCTACTCCTTCTTACTCTGTGTATCTAAATAATTTTATTTCCCATTCTGTCCTCTCAAGTGATCACACCAGAAATTATAAATGGGCATGGTACAGCCTACTCATCGAGTGAACAGCTGGAATCTTAGAGATTCTGGACCTTCAGACCTAATCTGCAGCGGGCACAAGCTGGAAAAAGGAAGACTTTGATTAGCTTTAAGGAATCACCTTTTCCCTGGGGTAAAAGAGCAGTCAAACACTGGAGCAGGGTTGGACTGGAGACCCATGGGGGCCCCTTCCCACTTGTGCTGGGTCTGTGACTCCCTGTCCTGTGTAATTTACTGATACTGCAGTGGTCTCATGTAGCTGAGTGGTGGCTTTGGTGCCTGGGAGGGATTCAACCTCCCACATTGTTCCAGAAATGTTTTTACTACGTAACTATTTTCCATTCATAACTTTTGCTTCATTTTTGGGTCTAGTTGTTATGCCTTTTGATTGCCAGAAGTCATCCTCTTGGCCGGGAGAGATTCATGCTCATAAAAGCGATTGCCTGCCCAATGGCAAAAGCCATATGTTCAGAGTTGCTGCCAGCTCTCCAAACAGAGCAATGTGTGGTTATTTAGCCAGCTGTGGTCTGCTCTGCAGTGAGAAACACCCAATTTTCCCCTGTATTGGATCTGCCTAGAGCCACTTCCTCCCTTTTTCTCCTTTATTTAATATCAGGGAATTTATTGATTGTCTGCAGACACCTAAAATTGTTCTCATCTGCCGCAGCAGTTCTCTACTCCATGTTTACTTCTGGCTTTAAAGACACCTTCCAGCCCTTCTGTGCTGGAAGACAAGATGTGGTTTCCTTGCCTTTTACCATCAGTAATGTAAATATGAGCACAGATTTACTGAGATAACCTCCAGCCAGAAACCTTCCCCTCAAGCTTGAGCTCAGGGTGGCAAGAAGATGATCATCATTGGGGTTTCCTTAAATGAGGTGAGTCTGTTCTGCTGTCAGGTTGCTCTTTTTTTTAGCAAGGGCCCTGTTTATTCCCCACCTATTTCTCCTCCCAAAGGCTGCACTGCTGGTCTCATGATGCTGCAGAGGGGCCCAGGTGAGTGAGGGCATGGTGGAGGTCTCTGGAGTGAGAGGAACATGAGAGTGCAGAGCCTGGGTGGCACAGTCAGCATGAAAGCACCAAACACCTCCTATGTCACCAGCTCAGCCCCCCAGCCTGCCCAACTGCCAGGAAAAAGGAAAAAGCACTGCTGATTTAGTGCCCCCCTTTAGCGCAAAAATTCCTGCTTCTGTGCCTGTGGAAGTGCCATGCACCAGACCCATATCCCACAGGCTTGCTCTTTCAGGGTTTCTGAGTTTATTCTTTGGAAGAACAGAAGCAGTATTGTGGCACTGACACTTCACAGAGCCGTCCCCAGCAGACCCAGTCACATGCAGCTGGAGGCAGCACACCACCAAGGCACAAGAGTGCAGGCATGCTTCTGAGGCAGTGGTCAACAACTTTCCTTTGGAAATGTTTATAAATTAGCAACTTCTTTTTTTATCTACAATTTTGCATCAAAATGGGAGCTCCTGTGTGTCCCTTTTCTTTCCCTTTCTGCCATTGAATTTGAAATAAAAAGATTATAAGTAGGTTTGGGGGCTCCTCCCCCCCTTCACTTTTTCTTGTTTTTCATTTCGACTTTCTGAAGCTTTCTTCACTTTAGAGCTGGCAAAAGGAATTATAGGGCACTCCACCTCTGTGCTTTAACTGAGGTCCTGACCTGAGAGGAACAGCTGAAAATCAGCAGAAAGAATGACACACAGGCAGAAAAAAAATATTAAAATAAAAACCTCTCTGGATATTACTTCTGTATTTTGTCACATAGAGATCTCAGTGAATCTTTAGCTAGTAGCTAGATCTGCAGAAAAAACCTCATCTGCATTTCCTTAGCAAAGATGCAGATGTAATAAAAATTAACTGTGATAAATATTGACTTTTTGGGAGTTATTGAGTGTGATAACAGGATGCATCATAATGCTCAAATGAAGTCCCTAAAGCTTTCACTGGGCATCAAGAACTGCAGCAATTATGCCTGAATCTTGTGTTCCTTATTTACTTGGCCAGAGGAAAGAAATGCAGCTCTTTTGGGAACAGGCAGGCAGTCCCCTGCTTTCTTCCCAAGAGGGGAAGTGTCCCACCATTTGTGGAGGCAGAAATCTTTCCTCCCAAAGCAGGGACTGTCCTGTGTCTCCATCACAGCTGGCTGCAGATGATGGGGATGCTCTCCCTATCTGAAGGCGCAGATTTGGGGTAACTATGACCTTTCCCATCCCTCTGCACTTGGAAGCTGTATTGTCCTGCTTCCTCTTGCCTGAGCGTAATCCACTGTCACCTGTTTGCCAAGTTTTCAGTCAAATTATTTTTGGGTTTTTCCTATGCTGTCCTTTCCAGTGGAGAAGAAAAACGCTAACAATGAACATAAAGCTAGATTCTCAAAATCTTTTCCAGCAGACATCACTCTGACCCTTGCACAGGTCTGGAGAACCCCAGGCTGGGGATGGGATGCTGGTGGTCGCTGTGTGAGGTGGCACTGCATCCCCTGGCCTGCCCTGGGGACATGTCCCCTCTCAAAGCCACACCACAGCGAGCTCCTTGGGGCAGGGATGGGCTTTCTGCTTGGGACAGGGAGGCTTTGCTTGTCACCAGAGTCCTTAAGGAGCACAGGCATCAATTATAAATAACAGGCAGAGATTTTTAATTTTTATCAATATCAATTATAATAGCAGGCACCTCCTCACTTCTGTAGGTAAAGATCCCTCGGCACAGCTGTTCTCAGCGCTCCTGGTATGCCAAGGATCGTTTGTGCCTGCGGGAGTTATTTTTACCGTGGCATTTCATTCGCTTTTTATCTCCCCTGAACCTTTCCATCGGCTTCCTGCTGGAAAGCGGCAGCACGAACGCAGCTGCCGCATGCTCGGGATGGAAAGGTGAGCTGCCAGCAGCTCCCCTAGAGCCGGTGATGGAGAAGCTCAGCTGTGGGTAGTGCTGCAGATGCTGCTGCTCTGAAAGGTAAAGTGGAGCAGAGGGAGGGAAGGCACAAGTGGAGGAGGAGGAGGATGGAAGGCAAAGCAGATGCGTGACAAGAGAAAACGAAAATAGGTCTGTTGTAAAATGTTATTTTAGAAGATAAGGTTTTCATATGTTTCTATGTTGGACAATTTAACTACAGGTTTTTTATAAGATTGTCTGCATTTATAGCAATTAATTCAAAAAGAAACATAATTTAGATGTGTTAACGTGACCTATAATTCCTTCTAAAGCACCAGTAAATATGAATATATTCATATTCCCACCTCCCATGAAACAGCCGTAGGCAAGTCTGATAATTACTAACTGCTGCTTACAAAACAAAACTACATTTCATCTACAGCCAAATGCTCAGTCCTTCTGAATGCAAAATAGAGTATTTTTCCATACCAGAATTTGAATTCTGCACAAAAGCAAGTGTAGTTAAGCCTTATCCAAGTGCTTATGTAAGTAAAGCTCTCAATATACCTTAGTGTTAGTAATAACAGAGTAATGTAATTTTCTCTCAACACACGTTAGTGTTTGTAATAACAGAGCTATGTAATTTGGGTACATTTTAACCCTGCTTTGAAGTAGTATATTTTGTATGGCGAGTGTTTTCCTAGGTAATAAGCCAAACAAATTGCTATACAGCTAGAGGAAGAGGTTGTAAAATAGGAGTTCTCTGAAATATCACAAAAGCATTTTCAATTTATGGCAGTAAACAACACAGAGATACTCACCATTGCTGGACTTGCCTCGTTTGAGAGGAGCCACAAAGCCAGAGCTGTACTGGGGTTATCAGTAAGTCTTTTATCCTCAGGTAAAAGAGATGAAAGAAAATCATATAATAATGAAATGTAAAGACTGGTCATTTTCAGTGACCTCAAAATCTTTTGGATGAAAAATGGGTTGTTAGATTAGTGGTGGACTTGAGGGCGCTGTCAGCACTGTTTTTCACCCTGAGAGAACAGGACGTGCCATGAGCTAGCACATCCATGTCTGTTTGTCCACTTGCATAGCCTCCAATGAAAGTCTCTGCTAGTGAGCTACCTGTTGAGCTCACACCCTGTGAGGCTGAGCTTTGGTCATCTCAGAATTTCAGCAGCATCCTTGCACCTTCCCCTGTGCAGTGACAGGGTGCAGGACACAGAGCCCTCAAGCTGGGTGACAGATAATGGAAGACATGAACCTCCACAGAAATCAAAGGCACAGAAATCCCTTCCTGCTGCTGGAGGAGGCTGATCCCCCAGGGGGGACTCCTTGACTGGATAGTGGACTTACCCCAGCAAGGAAGGGAATATCTCTTGATCCAGGGAAGCTGCCACAGGCCGAGCAAGGGCAGGGACTGCAGTGCCACAGCACCTCCATTCCTCCTCTCCCGTAGATCTTTGTTCCTCCAATGAAGGAGTGCAGGAAGCCAGGTGCCTGTTTGAACCACTTGGCTCTTCTGGAGCAGCACTTGCCTCATCAGTTTTGCCTAGCCTCTTGCACAGGGCTTTATGTCTTCATGAGCTGTGCTGCAGACGTCAGCTTGCAGTGCTGGTGCCCTGATGACTGTGATGGGACCTGGCTGCAGCTCCAGCTGTGAAGTTTGAGCCATGTGGGATGAGAGGCCAGATCCAGACTGATCCCTGCTTGCCAGCCACCCCCCGCTAGGCTGTGGTGCTGCAGGGTTTATCACATCCCAGCCACAGGACTTCACATTTGCCTTTGCTGAATTAATGATGCTCCCAACCACCCTCTCTCCTGCCTGCCCAGCCCAGCTCTCTGAACAGCAGCTTGATCCTCCAGCATGCCCATTGCTCCCTCAGGCTGGTCTGGTCAACTTGCTGAGCTCTCACTCCATTGCCCTTTTCTGGTGTTAGCAGAAGTGCTAAACAACATTGGCTCAAGTATCAGTGGGCTGCTAGCTGGATTCTGTTCTGCTGGTCAAAACCCTTCAACCAGCCACGTTTCCACCCACTTTATGTTCCAGTTATCCAGTTGACCCCACATCAGTTTGGTTATGAAGAGGATGCAGGAGAGAATGCCAAAGGACTTGCTAGGTTCAAAATATGCAATATCCAGTTGCTTAATCACAGGCTGTGGAAGCCAAACCCTCGTGGACAGACCACTTGAGCTTGGTGCTGTACTGATACAGACTGTATTTTGGCACTCGTTTGGCTGGTATTTCTGGCTGTCAGTGAGCTTGAAGAGAGCACAGGCTCTTGTTTTTCTGCACAGTTATTCATGCAGATCTATTCTTTTCAACGTCGACCCAAACAGCCTGTTCACAAACAAAGAGGACCAGATAAGCAGTATGTCACTCAGCACTGACAAGATGCAAAACTCTGAACTGGCCTCAGGGAAAGGGCTGAGTAATGTTCATCATCTGAGTTTAAACAAGGATAACAGCATTTAATATTACTTGCAGCCACAGGAAGGCTTTCAGTAATTTCCCTAAAGCCTTAGTGTTGATTTTGACCACTTTTAGCTCAGCTGAACTTTGAAAGATATTGAAAGCTCAGGAGCAATTCCATTGGGGCACAGAAAGAGCAAACTCCAGATAACAATGCTAAAATGTCCTGTTCACCACCAGTCAAAGGCTTGGCTCCAACACAGACTAGAAGTCAGCAAAGAGTGTGCAACCACAGATGGGAATTTGCTGACCTGACTGATGGCAAGTTGAACGTGAGTCAGCAGTGCCCTGGCAGCCAGGAGGGCCAAGTGTGTCCTGGGGGGCATCAGGGACAGCATCACCAGCTGGGCAAGGGAGGAGAATGTCCTGCCCTGCTCTGCACTGGGGTGGCCTCACCTCAAGTGCTGAGGGCAGTTTTGGGAGCCACAATATAAGAAAGAATTAAGCTATTGGAGAGAGTCCAAAGGAGGGCTATGAGGATGGTGAAGGGCAGAGTGGGGAAGCCGTGAGAGGAGTGACTGATGTCACTTGGTCTGTTTAGCTGGAAAAGGGGAGACTGAGGACAGAGCTCACTGCAGTTACAACTTCCTTGTGAGGGGAAGAGAAGGGGCAGACACTTGTTTCTTATCTGTGGTGACCAGTGACAGGACACAAAGGAATGGCCCAACAATGTATCAGAGGAGGTATAGGTTAGATGTTAGAAAAAGCTTTTTCACCCAGAGGGTGTTTGGGCACTGAACAGACTCCCCAGGCAAGTGGTCACAGCACCAAACCTGACAGAGTTCAGGAAACTTTTGGACAATGCTCTCAGGCACAAGGTGTGATTCTTGGGGTGTCCTGTGCAGGACTGGGAGTTGGACTTGATCATCCTTGTGGGCCTCTTCCAGCTCAGTTTATTTTGTGATTCAGTGATGGCATCTCAAGCCATTTCCACTTGATTGGTATTCTGACTGGGAGATGCATAGAAGAAAGTTCCCAAGCAAGCAAATATGATCCTACCAAGAAATAAATCATACTGCTAATGGAAAAATGCCTGCTGACCAGGAAATTTCATGTCTGAAAGGGATGCTAAGGGATCAGGAGCAAAGCACTGGAGCACAGCTGATCAGTGAAGCTGTGTCTGAAGATCTCCTCATCCCCTTACAGATTGATTTTACAATGATGGAAGGAAATGTGTTTATGATATTTCTATTTTGTGGGGCACTTTCTTAATGCTTCTGCTGCAAAACCTGCTGTCGCTAAGTAATGGCTTCTAATCTCCAGGGCTCTGAATCCAGTGTTTTCTGCAGTATCACCTTCTATCACTGAGGGCTTTTCTTGGCTCAAAGAAGTTGTTTGTGTCTTTAAGCATCTTGGCTGGAGACAGCACAGGCAGCAAGACAGGAAATCTTAGTGCAGGGATCAGGTTGGATGTTTGTATACCCTCCCTCCTAAGAGATACTTGTTAGAGTAAGGTTTTCAGAAGAAAGTTGGTACTAAGTTCATTCTGAAAATCAGACCCTTTAAAACGGCCCTGAATCAGGTGCCCAAAGCCAGAAGCCAGACTAGAAAATGCTTGACCAGCAATTTGGTTTTTATTCTTTCAATTTTATAAGGACAAAAATGGAGAGATTTCCCCTCGGCCACATTTGGGGTTTAAGGCTTTGAACTGAATTCTGTTTAGAGAATATTTAAGAGAGAAGGTTATGCCTTGACCCCATGGCACCTTGTCAGGGCCACGGAGGAGAGGGAGAGGTGTGCTCCTTGTTCCACCAGTGCAGGTGGGGTCCTCAAAATCACAAGGAAGTGTTGGGTGTGTGGGAGGCCAGAGGGCACTGTGCAAGTCGTGTGCCCTCTTCTGACCTGCAAGAGTTGAAGAGCTGAGCTCCAGAGAAGCCAAAATATTTGCCAACACTGCTATGATCACCAAATGGGTTCAGATTTCAAGCTGAGGTGCCTGAGCCTGTTTCTCCAGATCTAGAGCAAGAGCATGAAGTTCTTTGTGCACAAACTCTGAAGTTCCTTGTGTCAGCAAGGAAGGGGAGACAGGCACATATGGCGGGGAGAAGGAAGAAAGAACGTGGCCAGGAAAGAAGTTATTGCTTTGCTAAAAAATTATTCCACTGCTACATCACACCTTTAGACAGGTGTAAAATGTGGCTCCCCAAGGAAGGATGAAAATGAATCTGCAAAGTTTGAAGCAATCAAAACAAATGAGGGAAGGCCTAAACTTCTGGGCACCTATACCATGACTGGGCTGGTTCTAAAGCAACCCATAAGTTTTGTAGAACTGTAGAGTATTATACAACAGAATTTTGAATAGCAAAAGGCACTGCTACCCTCTTTACATCATTGCTCTGCCAGCACCAACAGAAGGATATTTTGGGTCCAGATCTTGTTTCTGTGTGATACCAGTATCTAAATAACGTAATTACATAAATTTGTAAGGTAAATGCACTAGGAATGAAGGTAATAGTAAACTAATTTACTTCTGTTTTCTTTACTGCAGAAACACACAAGTAAGTAGGGAAAGTAAGAAAAAACTGTTGTTTTGATGATCTCTCTGATAAACACTTCAAAAAAGTAATAGTCACAGTATCATGAGTATCACCAGAGGAAACAGCTGTTTGCTGATAAAAGAATGAAATACAGAGGATGGCAAAGCTGCAGCTGGACAGACAAGTAGAGGTGCCTCCAGCCATCCCACTCATGATGCATTCTTTGGGTTCACCATCCAGGGACAGAGCCACAGGATTGCAGGAGGCTCCTTGGCACCTCCTGACACCCCAGCTCCCCAGCTCTGGCATAAGGAGCATTCTTTTCCCTTTGTAAGGTTTCTCCCATCAGAAAGGCATTTGCCAGCTCTCATGCAGAATCAGTTTAGCTTTCACCTTAGTGTTTTGTCACCTGCACTTCTCCCTTGTCCCTTTCCAGCATCCTCCCTCCTCTGCTCTGCTTTCCAGCTCCAGGTGCTTGCGCAGGCAGTGAAGCAGGACCCTGGATCTCCCAGCAGGGAGTTAAACACCATTCCAGCATCTCAGCAGATCCTGCAGCACACCTGGGGAGGAGCAAATTGCTTGACAAAGTCTCATGCTGGGTCCCCAGCAGTCTGTCAGGGCATAGGTGGGCAGAGGGAGGCAGAGGCAAAATCTGGAGGAGCACAGGAGTTCTCTGGTTTTTAGAGAAAGCTTGTTTTAGTCCTGCTGCTAATGCAGGGAAACTCTTTGGTGAGTCCTGGAGTCCTTGCTCAGGACCTGTTTGGTAAAGCTGAAAAAGCTGATGTCTCCAAGAGAGCAAAGGACATCAGATATGCTGCTATTTGTACAGACACAACAAGAAATGCTACTGTGATTTGGGGTAGATTTTAATAGGGAATACTGCAAGCAAGCCAAGTGGGTGACTATAGTTCACAGAGCTATGATATTGGACAACTTCAAATGTCATATATGATTACAACAAGCAAAATAGAGATGACAATGATGAGAGGAAGAGTTTTGTTTAGCAGCTGAGGTTGCTAGCAATGCGTGAGTACTGTTGATGCATATTTAATCAGAGCAGTTGAGTGCTGGACACTGTATTTCACATCTAAAAGCTTAAACTAATTTGCTATTCTGTACAGCTTTGGCAAGAAAGCTGCAAGATTAACACAATTATTTTGTAAGCAAGAGATAGGGATCTGTGTGTTATAGAAAAGGAAATTTCATTGTCTTCCCCTTTGCACATTTAGGTGAGGAGTGGTGGAAGGCAAGAGGGTGTTTTTAAATGACATGGCAGATGTTTTGCCAGAGGAGAGGTGAGTTTGCCTGAGTTCTGGTGACTTCCCACGACTTCTAAGGAGAGAGATGTCTCTCCAGGGCTGTATCTCCTGCTGTGCCTTTGATCTGCCTTCTGTGCCTCAGGGTGAGAGCAGGATGTGGTGGAGAGTCCTGCAGCAAAGCTATGGTTTCGTTGTCCGCATCAAGTCAGGACCGCAGCCTACACCAGCCCAGGTGTCTTTTAGAGAGTTCAAAGCCCTGCTCTTCTCAGGTGAAGACCTTCTTGCTTAAGCTCTATAAAGGGGTTCTTTCTTCAGCAGAAGGCTTGGAGGGCAGAACTCATTTTGCATGTTTAACATCATGCATAATTTACCTGCAAGTCAGAGGTGCCTAAGCCTGAGGGCTTCTTCCAGTGCTTAATGCAATAGCTGACTCAGGGAAACTGCAGGGCATGAGGAGATTTGTTGATGGGGCTGTTGCATTTTCCTATAGACTCTCAGTGGATCTAGCCAGTCCTTGAGAGTGCTCACATCCACGTTTTCTTAAAGGGCTGCTTTCTTTAAGTTTTGCTTTCTCGTTTTCTTTCTTTGCAAAATATGAAATGAGATGTCTAAGAGCAGGGCACTGTGCTATATACCTCAGCCTGCACACTAGGGCAAAGGAGCTCAGCTTTTGATTAAACAATTTGCTTTTATCCAAAATGCAAGGCTGTCCCTTGCTCTACAGCATTACCTTTGAAGAAGGAGCTTAAAATTCCATGTATTCCTAACAGCAAAACAAGCAACCAAACAAAAGCAGAAGTTTTAAGTAAAAAAGGAAATCTCATGAGGAGCTGAGGTTATGAGTATCGAGGGCATTCCCCCAGGCTGAAAGGGTAGGAAAGACAGATGAGCCATGCAGGAGCCTGTAGTCAGCCAGCTCACAAAAACCTGGAGCAGGGAACAGAGGAGATCCTGAGAAGGAGATCCTGCTCGCTAGATCAGTGAGTTCTTTCCAAAGAGGTGAAGGATCCGGAAGGAAAAAAGTCTAAAGATTTTTCAGGGGGGAAAGGAAAGGCCAGAAAAGGGAGAGGGCACTGGCAAGGTCATTGCTAAAGATGGGAGTGCAGCTGCATCTCTGCTCATCCTCTGCAGCAAAGCATCAGTGAATGTGGGCTAAGGCCATGCTTTGGGGCTCTCTTGGCCAATCCCATGGGAGTTGATGTGTGTGGGAATTTGTACATTGTAGACATCAAAAAGCTCCTAGGCAAGGGCTCTGGTGTTGTAGCTCACTGCAAGCTCATGGGACATCAATACCCATCAGGGTTCAGGGCTTATCCCTGTATTTGTTTTGGCAGTGTGTATACTTAGAGGAGGATATGCTGCAAACAGCACCACAAAATTAAAGACAAAAAATAGCAATATTGAGTTTTTTAATAGCGGGTTTGGTGTGCTGCATCTCTAATGAACAGTTTAGTTTTGTAATGTGATTAATTTGCTGCCACAGTGGATGTTTTGTTAATCTTGGAGGACCTAGAATTGAAAAGGGGGAGGGAGTGGGAAACAGGATTTTTAAGCCCAGAAATTTAATTGCAAGATAGTGCCTGAAATATAAATTGATACATATAACTGCTTTGAGAGATAAGCATTACTGATGACGTTGGTTTCTGGCAGACAGGATCATTACACTGTTATGAAATAGATACTGCTCTGGGCTTTACTTTGTAATTTATATGGGCATGAATTTGTTTGACATAATTCTCTTGGCTGCTTCTCATCCTGTAACAAGGCAG
Source organism: Fringilla coelebs (assembly GCF_963513975.1). Classification (NCBI taxonomy): domain Eukaryota; kingdom Metazoa; phylum Chordata; class Aves; order Passeriformes; family Fringillidae; genus Fringilla; species Fringilla coelebs. The sequence goes on along the minus strand of NC_140028.1, from coordinate 109,086,584 downwards.
CACAGCTCTTAAATCTTGTTATGGGCACAGGACTTTGTGGAAGGGGTGGAAATGTCCAGATTCCCCTTGAAATACACAGTTGAGAGAATCAGGTTTATGATATTTTTCCAGTTCCTTTAAACCAAGTGCTGAATTCACACTCTGTGCTCTGTTGTTCTCCATAGATGGTACGAACTGATGTCTACCTAGAATAAGGCAAAGCAATTCCCATTTATCGGGATGTAGCCAAATTATCTCATAATAATTAATTTCTTTATTGCTCTTCAGTGTTTGACTTTCAAGCACCTGAGATTTTGTTTTCTTGGTTGGTCTTTTCTGCCGTCTCAGATGTTCAGTAATTAGAGAGACACATAAAGTATTTTCACACCACACCATGGCAAAATTTACAAGTACCTCTAAAAAGTCGAAGACAGCATTCCCACAGTGATAATGGATGAAATGTTTCTAGGAATCATTTATCCACTGAGGTTGACCTTTTCTCTGTTTGAAGGCTTGAAGTGATTATTTTTTCATAATCGTGACTTCTGAACCATGTTTAAAGTGGATAACTTTGAGCTGACAGCTTGTGTCTGTCATATAAATCCTGTATTGTAGGTATTTGCAATCTATCATAAACAGGTATTGTGTGTTAAAGAAAGCAGATACAACTGTAAGCCAGCAGAGGCAAACCGGTTGGATTTGTAGTTTTTTCTCCCCAGATTACAAGGGACCCCACAGTCAACTTGTAATTCTTTTCTTCATAATTCCAAAACCACTGTAACACTGAAAATACACTGCTCTAAATCAGAGCAGCCCTGATGGGGGTTGCAAGAGTGTAGGAGGAGCAGAGAGGAGGAGAAAGAACTACTTGCCAGATGGGTTTCCTCAAAGAAAAGGTAGGTGCCTGACCCAGATATTAGAGATATTTTTGCATCAAAGATTTTGTATTGCAACATATGTTTACAAAGCACATAGTTTCATCCCACCCTGTGTAATATTAATCCCACCCTTAGGAGGCAGCAAGAGGGAAAGGTATTTCATTTTCATCTGAGATCAAAGCTAGGAAGTGCAAGAGAGGTTCAGATGAGCTACCCTAAATTTTTCCCAACCTTAGACCAAATTTCAGCTGAGGTTTGATCAGATTGATCAATTTCACTTTCTGCCCTGCTTCATTTTGGCCGTAGCATGAGATACAAGACATAGCCATCTGCAGAGACTTGGGCCTAGTATGTGTATTTCATCTCTGAAAAGTGAATAATGAAACTAAGATAAGGATAACAATGTTCCACCCCTATATAAAACATCTTGTAAGTGAACTTCTTTGGTTGTAATCTTCCAATTGCAATCACAGTCCCTCTTTCACACTGCAGGTTATGTAAAATTTTTGTAGGGGGCACAATTTATGGCAATATTTAGTAATCAGATAAGTGGTGTATTCACAGGAAGGAAGACATTATAGCATTCGGCACTCTGTTCAGCTCAAAAATAGCTCAGATTTTAAGGAGAGGAAAAGGAGAGGAAAAAAACCTCCTGGGCATGATTGCAGGCATTTACTGATGCTCGGTTCCAGAGCTGTTTTCAGTATATTGCTAAATGATATAAAAGCCATTTGATACTTATCAAAAGAAAACTGCAGCGGCTCAAACAGGCCAAATACACTCGAGTGACCACAACACAGAGCTGGATCAGTGACTCATGGGCAATTATTGCTGGCAGTAACTTCAACTGGCAAAAAAACTAAATTAGGAATTTCAGTTCTTGAGAGAGAACCTTCCCAAGGTTTGTCAGCCCACCCATGAGTCAGAGGCTTCCTTATTGTTCCCTGAAATGAATATTTAGCTGATGTCCCTTTTGGCTGGCTTAGAGGCTCAGAGGGGGAAAGCACCCCTGTGCACTTGCTGTAGCTCAGTGGGCATTAGTGAAAGGCAGGTGAAGCATGTTCAGGGTGAACACTGGTCAGATTTTGCTAGGCACAGCAGGGGCAGTGTGCCAAGGAGATGCAGGAAAATGCTGATACTGCCTCCCGAAGTGCCTGTCCAGCAGCGCTGCATGAAAACCCTTCAACCTTATGGCTCAAGTCTTTATCCAGCCACAGGCTTAATCCTCACTTTCCTTCAGACCAGCTCACCACTGACACAGCTTTGGTGATTCCAATCCTGAGATTTAGCTCAGGAGTGCCCCCTGACCCCAAACTAATCCTCAGCTCCACTGAAGACAGGACCTTTAAAAACAGTGTTAGCATCAAATCTAGGTTTGTAAACTGGTTTAAAGTGCTAATAACAGGAAAGTTTGAGATTAGGCATTGGACCAGGGGCACAGGGGAACTAGAGTTGCTGCTGCTGCCTGTAAAGTCTTTCTCCCTAAAGTTTGGCTTGGTCAAGTCCAGAAGTAATGTTGGGTTTCATGCTGGAATCAGTGCTGGAGGATGGGGGAGGAGTTGTGTGTGATTGGACTCAGTATGTTAGCAGCTGTCTTTCTAACTTCCATGTGAAAATGGCAGATAAAAATAATAGTGGTGTGAGGTTTGGAGTAGAAGGGGCAAATGTCCATAATACAGCACTGCCTGGGTTAAGAGCTCTCTCCAGTAAGAACCTACACGTTCATAGGATGGAGATGACAGGGATAGAAGTAATGTTAATAATCCTCACCTCACCTTTACCCCCCAGCTGCAATGGGAATTTTGCTCTAAATCCAGAAATGCCTGCTAGCACTAGATCTAAAACCAGAGTTTAATGTTGTTTTGGCCTGCGCCATAAACTTCATCTGGCAGCTTTTTTTGTGCTCCAGTGAAACCCTATCTTGTCAGCTTCTGATTGCATTAAAAGCAGTCCCTGAATTCTACAATGCATCAGTATTTTCTTAAGACAGTCTGCACAAAAGCATGTTTTTACATGGCAGAAGTCTTAACAAATTAGTTCCTTCAAAGAAGGTTGCATGTCCTTTAAGACATCTATACTCTATTAATCAGTCATTGAAACACTTCCATGTTGGTTGTACTATTGCTACTGTAACTTTTTTTTATTCCCTGTGCCATTACTGTCCTGAAACTGGGCATAAAAATTAATAATCCCATTACTGAATGTATATTTTCAGCTTGTTCTTTGTTCAAAGAACATCTAAGACTAGCAAATGTGAGTAGAGGTGCGAGGAGACACTAGATTCTCTAGAGCTCTAGAAAAAGCTTTTTAGAAGCATCAAGTTTAGCCGAGAGTTTTGCATCTCAACTGATTGCCAAAAACCCAAGACTTAAGCATTGCCATCCCTAGTCTATATTAAAGATTTAACCCATGATCTGCTGATACATAGGCAAAGAATATAGTAAAAAGTCAGTTCATAGAAAACTACCCCTTTTGGTTCTTTTACATGGGGTTTTCTTACACTGACACCAGTGCACTCCCTCTGACACAACCTTGCTTTGAAGAAACTGAAAAACTGGAAGAAAACTTTTCTCTTCCTACAGGAGCTGTAATGGCCACTCACTGTAGCCTGCCTAAAGCCAGGAGCTGTATATTTCAAACTGTTTCCCTTTGGGGAAAACTAGTCTGAGAACAAATTGTGCAAGTCCCTGTGTTCCTTCAGTTCAACCAGAGAGCAGAACTGAGGCTATGCACCCTGTCTCCCTCACTGAGGAATGAAGTTCAAATTGAAGGACAAAATAATATTTAAGTAGGATTTTTTATTGTTGTTTTTTTTTTATCACTTGTTAGAAGTCATTCAGCAAAACCGAACTGAAATGAACAAGTAGAAAACTAGTTTGGAAGTTCCCAGAATTGCTCATCTTGGTGTTTCAGTGAGGTGCCTTGGAAGAATGACATCTTGGTAATGATTCTTCAGTGGTCAATGCAGGGTGGAAAGTTTCTAAGACAAGAGGGAAATCCCTATATTTTTCTGATGGTGGGCTACTGGTGACTTGTCTGTCAAACATTAAACATTAACATTAAAATGGAAATTCTCCTCACCAGATTGTGTTGACAGAGGGGGAACAGCCCCTTCTTGAGTTTTCAGCTGGGCCTTTTTTCCTGTGACCAACCATGTGCCACTGATGTTAACAGAGCTGTGCTGGGCTGTCTTCAGGGCTCTTTGGCTCTGCTCCTCTGATGTGTTGGCATGTGAGCTAGGTCAGAAGCAAAGGCAGATGCACAAGAAATCTGTGCTAGTGAACAAGGCCGACAATTAATCTTGTTTTGTTGGTGGATGAAGCAGACCGACCATTGTTTGGAATACCTGCCTTCCCCTTCCTTACACCACAAAGAGCATCCTCACAGAGGAGTGCTGAATTAGCATTAGCAAGCACAGCTTACAGAAGAGACCACTTCATCATTTTCTCTTGTCATCAGTGGAGAAGCTTTTGTGAGCATTGAATGGAATTATTTTAATTCCACACAATTAAGGGACAAAACCACAAGTGAGAATCTCACTGGTGTAGTGATAAACACCAACCAAGAGCAAAATAAAAGTGGCATTAAATGGCTGCAAAAGGCTCAATGGATAAGCACTCACCTATAATTGCCTAGCAGATGGCAAGAACATCTCTTCAAGCTTAGTTGCTGAAACATTTGATGTTCAAATATTATAAACTCTGCAAGAAATCCCACGATCTTATCCTGTCAATCTCTTAACCTGGATATAATGGATGATAGAAAGGATAAAGAAATAGCACCAAAAAGAGGGCTTGCAGAATAAACATTTTCATCATTGACCAAATAGACAGAAAAAGCTCTCTATTTAATGAGATTGCCCAATACGATGTTATGATAATCCAGAAAGGCACGGATGAAACCCCTGATGTTTAACACAATCTGAAAAGTCAGTAGAGCAGCATCTCATGGCAAACAGATATCTCAGTTACTGTGCACCTCTGACTCTCTCATATCAGTGAAATTCTTCCCCTTTCTAATGTGAAACTGTTACTCCTTTTGGGATTTCACTCCATTCTCAGATTTGCCCCCACAGTTGCCAGCTATTTGCCATGTTTCCCTAGGGGTTTGGGGCCAGGTACCTGCTATAAGCTATCACAGCAGACTATGAGTACCATGTTCTTACAGCAAACATGGGTTATTCAAAAGCAAAGTACTGCAGCAGGAAACAACAACAGGGCAAGAAAAAGGCTACACATTGTATCACATTCTCTGGGTCCCATCTGTTTACTTTTATCAGTTCCTGTGGGAAGCTCATTTGAGCAGCTATTGTCTCGTTTGATGTTTCAAATAAGATGTCATTTGACATGTAAAGTAATGGAACAAAGTGTATCTCAGTGTATCTAGTTGTAGTGTCTGCTCTCCATGATGGATCCGAGAGGATAGTATATTGACAGTAAGAAACACAGGCATTTCTGCTTACAACAGCATTAGGGTAATGGCAGAATATCAAATCCCCTCTTTAAATTTTCATTTTTTTTACTTTGGTTCGAGAAATATTCATAAAATTGGCCCACAGTGACACATTCACCTGTCTTGAAGAAATCTATTCATTGTGAATTGTGGGAAATCTAGCTAACAGGGCAAGACAGTTGCAGCATCATGGAATGACATCAGTGCTGGTCACTGGGGAAAGAATCTGGCATTTACTGCTGATTTTGAAGACATCTTTTTCCAGAGAGACTAATAAATGTGACTATATACCGCATATAATAGTATGCAGATTAAACATGGCAGAATCCAAATAAGCCTGGAGATGTTAAAAGACTGGATATGAGAGCAGCTGAAGAACTAACTGCTGAGATTAGAGTTCAGAGTTGTGAAGAGGAATTAGTCACTGGAAGGAAACCTAAAGAGTTGCTTTGTCCCTAGTTCCCCATGGACTCTGTAGCACCTGTGGCAGTTTTCTTTCTCTTGTCACCCACATTGCATCTTCATACAAAAAGACCTAACTCATGGGGGTTTTCCCATTTATCAGAGTGTAGATCCTAAACTGTGGGAAGAGAGGACTTGGTTTAGCTCAGGAAGACAGACCCCCTTAGCTCATTGTAATCTGTGACATAATCACCAATGTGAATCTATCCCAGCTACTCTAGTCCTAAAAATCTTCTATGCCAGTTATGCCTGCTGCTTCAGGCAGCGCTTTCCAATGGTCTGCTCATGAAGAGTCTGGCACATGGGACCAGAGGGGTCTGTTCCAGCAGCACATTGTCTCATCACGCTCTCACATGACAGGATCAGTACAGTTGGTGTCTGTGGATGCCTCTGATAATCCAGGAATATCTCCCAAAGCTCTGCTCCAGCCACTTTGCAGGTGGAGGGAATATGTTGCTGGTAACTAAGAAGAATGCTTTTTCTTGTTGTTTGGTCCCTGTTTGTTCTGCTGGAACTCACCACAGGATTTTCAAAAAGGGAACAAACTCATCCACCTTGAAAGACAGCTTTGCATTTATTTATTTATTTTCCAGTCAGTTGCCTCACAAGAACATTACTCTGTAATCAGTGCAACTGGCTTGCAGTCTACTGGTACCATCACCCTTTGATGTTTAGAAGTTTATGAGTGGAACTGCATTTTGTATCTGAATAATGCATAATTCTGTAGGGCTTCTCTCTGTGCAGGCAGTCAGAGGGAACGGGGCAGTCCTTTCCCCCTCAGCATCTTTCTTGAAATCTCTGGCTTCTGCGTGCAGAAGACTGAGCTTCTTAGAATAAAGCGCTGCTTCCAACATGGTTCAGTGTTGACATTCACCTCCTTAATCCCAAGAATTAATTGTTTCTATCACTGAGTTACTGCCTCAGATGGACACTCCAGAGCCACAATGCTTTGAAGAGGGAGCTGGAAGGAACTCCCTGGGACCACAGCATCATGTCCCCTGCTGTGGCAGGGAATTGTGCCTGACTGTTCTTGCCGGGAAGACTCCACATGAAAAGCAGCAAGGATGTTTTTCTAGGCCAGTTTAGCCCAGATTTTCAGACCCCAAATAAAAAAAATATCTCCACTTGTTATGTTCATAGTTTTTATCCCAACTTGGTTGGAAATCTCTTAGTTCAAAGTGCCCAGGGATGTGCACTGCACCATAGATGAGGCAACAGCAATTGCTTCTGCAGTGGTATTAATATTTTTTCTATCTCTCCTAAAAAACCTTTTTCTGATGCATATTAATTGCATTTGACTTCTGCTTTGTCAGCTCCTTCATCAGCATGTACTTCTGGCTTTTACTTCACTCTGGGGACACCAGCTCCCAGAGTTCCAGGTGACCTCCAGAAAGTTGTGGACAGCCTGCTATGCTGGGTAAAAATCTACTTTGTCAAATTAGAGTGAATGATGAGATCTTAGGATGGTTAATCCACTCAATTTGCTGAGAGTCCTCGGTCACTAACATGAAATAAAATCATACTGACAGTTCAGCTGCAGAGTTGAGCTGTGGGTGCAGGTTATGACTGCAAAGCCTGATAGCACAGACAGCAGGACTCAGAGAAAGGTTAAGCTGATGATTTCATGCTTGCAGCAGCAATAATACAAAGCTAGCATGAAGCTCCCTCCTGCAATGAAAGGTACTCTTCTTTGGTGCCCAAGAGGTTTTGGAAACACAGCTGCTCCTTCCCTAAAAGCAAAGCTTAGAATGGTACCATCAACTTGCCATAACCCCATGCTAGAGGAACTTGCTGTTCCCTGTTGTGCACCACTGCAAAGTTATCCAGCAAACTTATCTTTGATTTGCCATCACTTTCCATTGCTTTAATCTCTAGCTCAAAATTTCCACGTTTTTGTAAGATTTAAAGCACTAACTGTGCTCCTTTCTAACATAACTGTGTTCCTTTCCAGTGGAAAGTGGAGTCTCTAAAAGCTTGTGTATCTCCTATCTGCTGTCTTTTGTCATATTTGCCCATTACCAGTCCTGACAGAAGTTCCCACTAGCTTAAATGTTTTAAGATTTTTTTTGCAATGTTTTTTTGCAGTTAAACAAGTTGGCAAGGAGATAGATAGATAGATAGATAGATAGATAGATAGATAGATAGATAGATAGATAGATAGATAGATAGATAATTTGCTCAACTGTGTGTGTTTCAGCTCTTCTGGTGAATACATTATTCCGATTATTGTCCTGCAAGTGAAAAATGTTGTCTAAATTTTTATAGACTGAATATTCATGGGAGGTGAACATTTTAGCTGTTTGCTGAGTGAATACAAATGCAAACATTAACATCACAGATTCACATCTGCTAGAAATTTCTGGCACAAAGCAAGAGAGATTTGAGGTGACAACACTTTCCCACTTCACAGGAGATGAAAAGCAATGACTTAATTAAAATATTTAAAACACCAAAAATTAATACTCTGATCAGAATTTCTTTCAGAATTTTAAATTGACGAGTCCATGTGGGATGTGGGCAGCTCACGGCTGGTCACTCACATGCTGTCTTCATCCTTGCTGTAGTTCTGCAGTCTTTCCTCCTGGGAGTTGAACACTGATGAAACAACTGAATGCCTGCATGTTACTGTAGTCATTCATAGTAAGTTTAAATCTGCCAGAGAAAATGGAAATTTAAGGCAAGGACTAAGAAAGAACATCTTCAAGATTGGCTTTAATTCTTAAGTTTATTTTCTACTGCAGGTAGGTTTGTCACTGCTATGTTTGATTGAACACAACACAGCGGCAATGCTGCCTGACAATTATTTTGGAGGAAAGAATGGAATGTTTATGGTACTTTTTGAAATATTCAGTTGAATACTTTTGTCCTGAGGCTCCCTTGAAATTGTTCCATTCTGGTAGGTTATGATTTTGGTGGTAAGAAGTACTATTTCCAACTTCATTAAAGCTTTTATTGCAGTAAAATCAGGTCTCCAAGGAGTGGAAACAATTGGGATATGTGGTGTTGTGATTTTTATGCCAAAGACAAGGAAATGAAGGGAGGTACTGGAGACAAGAGGAAAGCAGAGAAGCTGAGGTTGGACCCAAGAACACAGGTTCTGATTCTGGCTTGGATGTCATGCTGTTAGAATCCTTTCCTTGTGCTCACTGATTTTCAGTTGGAAACACACTGTCGATTTTTAACATCTCCATTAGTTCCACATCTTCAGGATGAAGATCTGATTTTTCCCAGCTGTCCTGGCTACAGGCTGACAGGCGTGGGGCATTTTTGGTGTTGCCTGCCCTGCTTTGTCTTTGTGCCACCTAAAAGCCACGAATAGCACCATCTTTCAAATGCCTACACAAGCAGATCTCCCTTCTCTCCTGCCTACAAATGCCTGACATACCTGAAACTGCCAACAGTTAATTTGCTGGAGTGCCAGGATTATTTGTTACTGCCTGCACCGACATCCTTTCATCTCAGTGCTGTTTCTTGATGTATTTGAGGACAGGAACTCTCCTTGGGCTTTGCATTGGCACAGTTCCTGGTGAAACAACCATCTGGTGCGGGGCTCCTCAGCATGTCAGCGGTGCAGATGGGAAGCAACGTTGGATCAAAGCTCTGCGTGTTTTTCTCGTTGCTGTGAAGATGTTGAATGTAAGGAAAAATGGGTTCCCTTGCAAGGCATGGCTGGCTGGCTGCACAGAAGAACCCTGCCAAGCTCCTTTTGGTATCTTGTAGGGTAAGACAGAAGCCAGCTGGGCTCCTCACCCTCTGTCTGAAGATAGGGGTGTCACAGCTTGCAAGAGCACAGGGGGACTCTGGCAAGGAGGTGGTGACAGGGGGTGGTGACAGGGGCTGAGAGCCAACCTTCTACACAGTGCCTGGGAACCTCAACTCACCCCAAGCCTCCTCTAAAGGACAGAAAGCAGCCAGGTTAGCATGTAGGGAACATCCAGGTGGAGGTTAAGTCTTTGCTCTCTTTACTATACTCATCTGCCATTGTAGGATTGCTACTAAGTGTGGCACTTTGATTTGGAATGGTTATTTTGGGTTGCCTGGGTCGTAGGCAATGACCCAGGCAGAGACAAACAGAGTAGTCTTGTTCTCTCCCAAAGCCTGTTTGTCTTACAACCTCAGCTACACACAAACTGCATAATTTCTGGTTATTTCCTGACCTAAGTACTGGCATTGTTTTCCCTGTTTGTAGTACCTACATTAAACCTCTAACCCTCTGGGTAGGACTCTGTCAGAAACTCTCCTTTTGGTCCATCAATTACCTCTATCAGCTATTGCCTGTACTCAGGACCTGGGCCAAAGACAAATATGGTTACAAAGAAGCAGTCAATTCAAAACCCAAAGATCTCCAGTAACAGCAAAGAAGATTAGAGAATATAGAAAATTAATGGAAAAATAAATTACTTTATGCATAGATATTGATGCTAGGATTTTTTTTTAATTTGCCCAAATGTGAAAGTCCCTCTTTGAAGTAAAATTAGCAGTGGCATAGTACTTTTTGTTTAATCAACATGGAAACTACAAATGAAAGGGCAGCTAGATAGAACAGGAAAGTAATTATATAATCTGAAGGAAACAGTTGCAGTAATTAACTGAAGAGTTTTATGGCTTTGGACTTGGAGAGGAAATGAAAATACATAAAGTGCAAAACTCATTTCTAAAAATGTAGACAGGGTGAAATGCCACAACATTATTGTTGTCTGTGTGACACTTTGAAGAAAGATAGGGGTATGCTTCTGAAGGATAAAGAGCTCTTCTCTGAGAAAGCACAGTAAGTCAGACAGGGAGCTACAAAGTGTAACTGTTTTATTCAATTTCAAATTTGATGCTAGTTGAGAGAAGAACTGATGCCTGTGGAGGCAACAATTCATTTTGGGTGGCCGATTGTAACCACTGCATTAAAGGTATAAATTATCCTGGTGAAGAAAGGGAATCTTCTCTGCCCATATCCTTGTGGCTTAGTTTAGCATTGAGCAGAGACACACACAGTACAACAACCTAAGGAAACATTTCTCTCTAGAGCTTGTTTGATCCAGCTGAGGCTGGAAAGTAATAAATCAAAGCATCTCCAGCAGATGGCAACTATTCAGATTTCTGCTTTCTTTCCTGCATATAATGCAGGATGAATTGCTTGTACTATTCATCCAGCAGCAGCAAGTAAAGAGGGAAACACAAAATCTAGCTATTAGGGCCTGAAGTCTGCAGTGGCAAAGAGAGCACCTGGCTTCTCATCTCAGTGCTGACAAAGATGAGTTATGTGATCCTGAGAAAGTAATTTAACTACTCCATGAACTGTGAAGATATAATAAACTCAGCACATAAGACACAAGTGGGTAAAAGTCTCATTGTGCCAGCACCCAGCAGTGGTAGGAGCACTAGATAATGTTTCTAGAAGAACTCAGCATTGGCTTTGCAGCATCGTCATTTTTTATTATTATTTTTGAGCAGCTCAGGCTATTTAAATGGAAGTAAATTCACTGACTGATCAGACTTCATAAAAGTTTCCATCCAGGCTTTGTGCTGTGGGGAGGGTTGTAAATCATAAATGGCAAATTTATTTATCCAAGTCTCATGTATGTTTTGGATTGCCTGCATTCAACCTACACCACATGCAGCAGACCAAACCTGCTCCTGCTTCCCTGTCCAGAGAAAAACTGCTGCACTGGGCTTGGTCAAACACCACCAGCAAGTCCTTAGTGATGGCTTGCTCTGTTTCACATCCTCACAGACAGTGACACATCCATGTGTGATTGTCATTGCCTCTTTTGCACACCCCATGTGTGTGCTTTGAAAGACCAATCTTAGTCACAGCAGGTCGAGCCTTCTGGAGCATCTGCTCCTCCCCTGTCTCTGCTTTGTTACATCTTCTGCATGGTACTGTGTGTCTCAGCTCCAAGCAGTAGCAGAGACTGCGCTGGCATTCCTCCAAAGCCCACGGGTGGCACCAGCTGACTGTGGCTGGAGAGCGACTTGCTTAATATTGGCACCTCAGAAGTGAGCAAACCTGTTTCTTCAGACTGCCCATGACTGAATTTGGTTACTCTTGTTTTGTAAAACCCTTTTGTTGAGGCTGTTCACTAAAAAATGGTTAACAAGTGAAGTGATTTTTGTCTTCATTAATTCACATTCCTGCAAAGAGAGAAACCACTTGTAAAGGAGTCACTTGTTTTTAAGCCTGGTCCAGGTGTGGGGCAGAGTCCCTGGACCAGCCTGGTCTGGTGCAGAGGGATGCATGAATTCACAGCAGGTGTAATGTAAGACTGGCTGATCCTTGATTAGGAATGGGTTAGCTATCCCTGTGAAATGATTCTACTGTATTTTTCCGTGGTGTAGCAGTAGAGTAGCTATTTAACTGCACTGCTTAGTTCTGCTGAAAACACTGATGTCTTCATGTGTTATGAAATCTTGAGAGACTGAGTGAACTGTATCTGTATGCAGGAAAATGAGGTTCCTTAGCCCTGAAGGATCATGTTTGATCAAGGTTCTCTAATGCTTTTTCCACTATAATAATTTTGCAGTATCATTTAAGGCAAGGTGGGAAGATCATTTTATGAACGATTAGTTGGCTCATTTGTTCTTTTGCCTTTAAAATTTGAATACCTTTATACTAATAAAAACTTTTCCTAAGGGACATAAATAACTAGATGCTAAATGATGGCAACTTAATTTTGAAAATGTGCCAATTGGCCACAGAGTTTCCAGTACAAAATTGCATTACTGCGTGTTTTCACACAGGTCACTGTAGTAAACTCTGTAGCAGAGCTCAGAAATAGCAGCTTTAGCAGCACTCACAGGCAGTAAGGTCTGGCTAAATTGACTTCTTAAGCAACCTCCCTGTGGTGAGGTCTGAGTTTCAGAGCTATATTCTGCTCATGTAACCATAACTCCAGAAAACTGGTATTGATTAACTTTGCTTGCACAGAAAAATGTGTTCTATTGCTTTCCAATAATGACCAAAACCAAGGTTTCTGCTCGAACTAAGGTGGGAGAGAAGCTGTGATAACACCTCCTGTGTAAAGATGGCCTTGAAGCCTTTGAATCACAGCCATTTAGTTCCCCCATATATTTGCTATGTGTTGAAGCCCTAGTAAGGTAACTGCATCAAAGTGGGGAAATACTAAATAAGCCCTAAAAAGTGGTGCCTCAGAAGCTTCATGCAAGAATAGTGAGGATAAGTGAACAAGACAGTTCCAGAGACTTTGTGAGTAGACAGTGCTGTAGAAAGCCTTAATTTCCTGTTCCTTTCCTCATCCAACCTGGGCTTAGAGCAGTCCCAGCACCTACCTCAAAAGCTCTGTGTCTCAGCAGTGGCATTTTCCAGCCACTGGTTCTTTTAACCTTTACCCCAGGTGGCGCTTTGCCCCCAGTACTCAAAAACTTCAAAGCACAAATATCATGTTCAATGAAACGTGAAGCAATTGGAGAGCCCAAATCCATCCTCCTCATGGCACTTTGATATTTGCTGCTCCCTCTTGCGAGGTTTCTAGATGCCTTGCCAGCACTCTGCCCCCAGCTATCCCCCACCTCCTCACCTCTCAGAGCAGTGCTGATGATTATTTTACTCAGATATTTATATAAATATGACACACTGAGAATCTGAGCTTAGGGCCTTTGCTTTTGATTCATCTTGTTTGGAGGATAATTGCTAAGCTCCTGTTCAGTGAGCTGATGAGGTTATTGTTTGTGGGCACAGAAGGAGTTTTCAAAACATTAGTCTTTTTATTAACATTAAGATGATCTGTCTGGGGTTAGAGAAGAAAAGTGGTCTGTGAAAGAACTATCAAGCAGCACAGGGAGATGTAGGATGTCCAGCCCATGTGGCTTCTGGGCAAGGCAGCCCCAGAGACAAGAGGAAACAGTCCTAACCCTGAGCTCAGCACACACACAGCCTAAATCAGTGTTCTGAGTGTTGCACCAATAAGGGAAACAGCATGTCCTGCACCCCTTTCTTCTCAAATTTCTTTAGCTTTCATGTTCCCTTTCAGTTTCCTCATTTCCTCCATATCACTGGTGATGTGGCATCTGCTGAGGTGACATATGTTGATCATGGACCTGCCATGGTGGTGTCCTTCTGGCCCTCCTGTGTCAGCAGTGCCCTGGGACCACACTGCCATCCTCCCTCTCCAGGGATTTTCCTGCCATCCAAGATGGAATAGAGATGGAACAGCAGCCAGTATTGTGGTCATTACCTGGCTCCTGCTCTGGGTGCTGGGGGCACAGTGTAGGACTCTGGGCAAGGTCATCTGGATCTGATAGCTACTCCCTCACTTCAGCCCTGGAAACACCTCAAATAACTTTTAGAAAAATATTTTTTTGTCACAGTAGAGTGTGTGGGATCAAATACACATTAGTTGTCCTCTGCCCTCATCCCCATTTGATCTTCATGGCTACCTCGCTAGCCTAAAGCCTTCATCCTGATCTACTGTGACAGGTCAGAACAATTTGTGCTATTTAGGGAATGAGTGCTGGGCCCCTCTCCCACCTTTGTCATTTAATTTGGCCCTGAAACCATTGGCTCAGATGATTAAATCAGCTCTGGAATCATTAAAGGCTGGGATTGGCAGTAAAATTTGTAATTTTTTTTGCGATTATTGATGCCACGCTTGCGTACCTTCACAGACCAATCACAAAAGCCCTGGTGTTCTTCTGGGCTGCAGAAAGTGGCAGTAAAACTGTGTCACTCAGAGCTCCTCCTGAGCTCTTCTGATAGAAGCATCCCTGTGTTTTGCAACAAGGAAAGTCATCAGGGGTGGTTGGCCTGTTTCTCATGCCTGTGTGCTCTCCTAATGAGGAAATTTCCCTGCAGGGAGACTAGGAAGGTTTGCGCTGGCTGTGCCATCCTGACACGTGCCTCCTGAGACAGTACACACTGGCTGGAGGGTGCTGAAATCTGAATGGGACCAAAAAACATCGCTCAACAAATGCTCTTTATGTGAAGTCCGAGAATGTCAAAGTGCATGAGAGACTGGAAATGTTTAAGATTTTGATTATCTAATTCAAGGTACCCGATATGGCTTAATAAAGGAGGTCAGGAAGGATGTGGTTTAATGAAGGAGGGAGCAAGAGGAGCTAAACCAGAACAGGGGCTGTAGAAATAACTGTCTCAAAAATCACAGTTCTTTCTTGAGTGAACACACTTTTTTAAACTGCTTTTTTACCCTGTTCAATTATCTGAGTATGTATATATTTTTAATTCTGTTAGATCTCAGTAATTTCATTAGCAAGAAACACCTGTTTTGTCCCCAGAGGGGAATGCAAGGAGGTAAGCATATCCACTCTGAGCTGTGAGAGGCTGACTTTCCCACTCTGACTCAGCTGGTTTAACACTGAAAAGGCATTTTGCAGTTTCTCTAATTTAGGCTACCACCTCAGCAGACGTAGGCAATTGAGGCTGAGGCTCTGCTCCAGTTATTTCACGTCGTGTCTCAGAGTGACGTCACTTTTCCACTGCCAGATAATGGGTGCAGAGGTGAAAATTTGCTCACTAGTTACACGTGTGGGAAGGCTTTGATAATGAATCTGGGAAGTGGCCAGGTGGGAGGGCTCTTCTTCTGTCAAGAGAAGTGGCAGCTGCCACCCAGGGCAGCAGAGAGCTTGTCCCACAGCACGGTGAAAATACACAATGTAAACTGAGCCACAGCAGGGGCTGGGAGAAACCCTGGGTCTGGTGTTCAGTGGGAAAGAGCCAAGAGAGCAGCAGAGGGAAAGCCATCAAAACCTCTCATGAGCCCAAAAGTCTTTGCTTGTAGGCAAGGATTTTGGAGTATGGCCATGTTATAGCGGTGGACTTGTCATTACAGGGCAGAACTCTGCTACCCCACAGGTATCACAGGAAAGGCTATGGCTCAGGTCTGCCCCCTCCATCCTTGGAGTTTCTCAGGACCTGACCAGTTAAAGCCCTGAGGCACCTGGTGTGTGTGATCCAATGTTTGGCCATGATTTGGGCAGGAGGCTGGACTGGATGTCCTCCAGTTGTCCCTTCCTCCCTCCCAGGGTTCGATGATGCTGTGGCCTGAGCAGGCAATGCTTGCAGGGCTGCCTGAGCCAGTGAGCAAAGTTACAATGCAATGGCATTCCATCTACTTTGCCAGTCTTATACGGCAAATATATTGGATGAAACACATGCCAGTTTACTGATTTACTGTCATTTCTCCTGACTCTTCTTCACATTTCCCTTCTTCACTATTTCCACTTCAAGTATGGAAGGGGATAACCAGGAATACATGTTTTCAACAGAGAGGGAGATGTGGTGTCTTAACTTTGAAAAGAGGCAGATTCACAGTAGAAACAGAAGGGGCAATACTGGGGGGAAAAAAGACTCAGAAAAACACACACAGGGGCTGTTTGAGAGACTTTATCAATTTAATATTTTCATACATTTTCTTGTGGTCCATATCTACAAAAAGAAACTTCCCTTGGTAGTCTCAAGAAATACTACAAACAATAACCGTCCAGTACTTGAGCAAGAGATGTTATTTGCATCAATTTAATCCAAATAAGAATTTAGATATTAATCAGCTCTTTCAACTGTAATGCTGCAATTTGGGGTAGCACAGATTAATAATCTGCACCTGATATGGCACAATCTGCAACACAGTCCATATCTTAAGCCTGAAACAATCTTTTGGAATTAGTTCTTCAATAATTTGAATGTTTCTCTGGTGTAGGGAACTTCTGCTGTGCAAAATTACCAGTGTAGCTAGAGAGGGAATATCTTGAGCACATTATCAGAAGTGAATTTTATCAAGAATTTTTTTGGTTTAGGAGCTGCAAGGACATTTGCAAATGAAAAATGAAAATATATTTGCATTTTATCTATGCTGGGATGTCAATTTGCACCCAACCCAGACCTGCGATATGAATTTGCAACCAGGGAAAGTCCTTTGTCACCAGCCTTGGAGGGAAAGGTGAGTCACAGGACACAGACTGCTGCGGTTTCAGAGGTGCCACAGGGCTGCTCCCCTCCGTGCTTTGACACAGCTGAGTGGCAGATGTAGCTGAGGCTCCCCCTTGGCACTGTGCCTCTTTAAGCTGTCTTTATACTTAAACTAGTTACCACGCTGCAAGATGTGCTTCAGAGATGTGCAGGAGGGATTTTGGTGCCTGGGAGTGCTGTGGGACTGGCTGTGCCAAGCACCACTCCCACTGGCCACACAGGATTGCCAGGATTGCAGGGTTTTTTCATTCTAGTTCTCTTAACATTGTCTTTACTACTTTGGTTTTTTATTAATTCTTGAGTAAATGAGAACTATTTTTACTGCCTCTTACACTACCTCTCACTTCTTGTTAATATTTTCAAACTTTCACATCTCTGAGAAAGGATTTAAGCTTTTTTTTTTTTTTTACTACCACCAGTATCTGAGGGGAGAAAAAAGCAAATACTTGGAAATCAGCTTATTTTGGCTTTTTCAGTCCTCCTTCAGCTAGCAAGTTTTGCAAAGGCTGTATTTGTAATGGACAGTTTACAGTCTTCTAAGGTCTATGTATATTTTTCCTGAGATGATATCTACCTCCAAAGTAAATTTAAAAAACAAATATACAGTGTGTGGCTGCTCACTAAAGAGTAGCTAGTTTTGCTGAAGCCCGAGGATGAGACGATACATGTCAAAATACACACCTTATGGAAAATGGGAGTGATTCACTTAGATTTCTACAGCTGTAAGAATCAAAGTCTTCAGAAAGCTTTGCATGCCCTTTTGATTAATGCCTTTTACAGCAGTATGATGATTACCCCACAGCAATTTAAGCTGTTCAGTTGGTAACAGATCCAAGGAAGCCTGCTTTCCAACAGATTTGGATTTTTGACTCCTGTATTTTTCGCTGCATGTCTCAGCAGAACTATGCAAGTGTGGATGGAGCAGTGGCCTGTGCTGGCTGTGTAGGACAGCTCTTCTCCATCCTTCTGCTGCCCCTCTGCTTTCCAGCCTTCCATGTGTTTTCACAGGCTTTGAGTCATGTAGTCCTCCCTGAGACATGGTTGAAATTGTCCTTTGGATTAAAAGTAATCATGTGGGCACTCACAGGTAAGATCATTCCATACATCCTTTTCCTATATAAACAGTGTAAGAGAATGTATCACTGACCAGCAGCATAGAGCATTTGCATTAAAAAATGAGAACAGCTCTGTAGTGTCAGGAGAGTAATGTATGCACAGAGCCAGAAATGTAATAGCTGGGTATCCTCTTCTGCTCAGATTTGTTCATAAACTGCACAAAATAGTAATTTATTATAGCATGAGATTGCACAATCTGGGGGCATCACAAAAGACACCCATCAGGCCTGCTAATGCGCTGTCTGCAAGAACATGTTTTTTACTGCTTTGCCTCTGGATGTGTCTGTGAGGCCCCCATTTTCTCTGATACAGCCCTTTTTTAATGTAAATGTGTGTAAGGTATGATATCCAGAAAGAATAAGTAACTGAAATTAGTTATCATGGCAAAATCAGTTATCTGTCCATTTTCACTGGAGAATGACAGCACAAATCATTCACAATGGAGGACACTGCCTGTCTCAACACTTCCTTACCCTAAAGCAAGGAACACTAGAAGTTTTATGCTGTAACAGACAAACCAAAATATTTCCTCCTACCATCACTCAGGGGAATAGAACAGCAAATTCAGCTGAAACCTTCCCTACTTTTTTTCAAGGGAGCTGTCTCTACAATTTTAGGCAGAATGGTTTAAATTTAACACATTTAAATTTAAAAAACAAAACAACCCCAAACACATATTTTAAAGGTACAGGCATTACATTCTGACTGTCATACTTGCCTGTGCTAAACATTAGCCTGAAATAGTCTGCCAGACTTCAAGGCAAATTGGTGCAGGCTGTGGTCAGAGGACTGACAGGTTGGTGGTTGGAGTATAACGGGAATGGTGGCACACCCATAGCAGCTTCCTAATGCAAAGTGTGGTTTGCCTTTCACTACTTCTTTTGGAAAGCTATGAATTTACTTAGAGGGTGGTGAGGTACAGGAACAGGCTGCCCAGAGAAGCTGTGGATGTCCTATCCCTGGATGTGTTCTAGGTCAAGTTGGGTAGGGTTTTGGGCAATCTGGTCTAGTGGAAGGTGTCCCTGCCCATGGCAGAGAGGTTGGAACTGGATGACCATTGAGGCCGCCTCCAACCCAAAGCAATCTACAATTCTATGATTTGTGCGTGGCTATTTTCAAGCTACAACAACACAATTTGGATTTTTGGAAGCCTAAATATGATGTGATCTTAAACCTCTTTAGAGAAACCTGTGTTGCCATTTTTATGTCTGACTGGCCTCAGCCTTATGCAAAACCAAGAGGTTCTTCCTGTGCTTGTTTATGCCTAGTGTAGCCTAGAGGAGAGTGTTAGCAAATGTTCCAGCAAGAGGTATTTGTTGTTCCTGTAATGTCATGGGTAAGAGGGCTGGTCTTGGAGGTTTCTTGGATACCCTCTGTATTTTTGCAAGCTGTGTGTGAGCTGAGCTTCCTGCAATCCCCCAATGGAGGCAGCTCCAGCAACCTGCTGGGCAGGAATCCCAGGACTGTGGGGGCATCCAGGCTGTCTCTGGCTGCTCCATGCTGGCTCGGACCCAACTGCTCTGGCTCCAAAGACTGCCCAAAGCAGCCCTCATCTTTCTTAGGTGCAGCACATGCAAAGAAACTAATCAGTCCTGCCCCTCACTGTTTCTGTCAAGCAGAAAAATTAAATACTTTAGTCCTAAGTGACTGTTTAAAGCATTGGATATTTTAAAAAAGCCCATTTTGGGGGTTTTGGTGGTGGTTTTTGGTTTGTTTTTTGTTGGGTTTTTTTTGGGGGGGAGGGGGTTTGGTTTTTTGTGGGGTTTTTTTTTTTTTTGGTTTGGTTTTTTTGTGTTTTTTTTTTGGTGTTACAGCCTTTTAATATAAGAAAAAGGTGAATACCTCTATCTCCTTTAGCCTCTAAGAGCAGCCTTGTTCTGGCAGCTTTGTGGCTGGTTGCAGAGCTGAGCAGCTCCAAAGAAAGGAAAAGAGAGAGGAGACAACAAGGTACCCAAATACCAAGGGTACCTTAGGTGGTGGGGGATTACCATCTTAAAAGGCAAAACAAAACCAATAGGAAATTCCACCTGGGTCAAACTCAACTCTAAAGTTTGGTTGCAACTGAGAGTGTTTCCCTGAAAGGGAACTAGGAAAAAAGTGTTGCTCTGTGGCCAGCAAAACACACTGTCTTCCCAGAAAGCAGCTGCTTGCTTTCAGGCACTTGCTATCAAAGCAGAGGCAGTAAAATACTTGATTTGCAGAACTGCTCATGAGCTGCTCAAGGCTTTGTGCATGCATCCAGGGGTGCTGGAAATCAACATTTAACTCCCATCAACGCCTTAGGGAAAATAGACCTCAGAATTTGGTAAGCTTACAAAACTCAGTTTTCAGACAAAAAACCTTTGGATATATTTTTTACTCTTTCATCTGTCACTTATACTTTGGACCACCATGAAAGTTAAGCAAGCTGTTATTCTTTTGGTACCTTATGGTTTAGAAAACAAAATTAGGTGATATCTTCACAAATTGGAAATATCTTTGACAATAGGAAGATGGAGAAACAAGAACCACCTTTCCGTGAGTGCTTGCGGATTCCTAAAAGTACAGAAAGAATGGCTGGAGATCCCAGTATCACAACTTCTCTTACACAGACACAATTAAAAACATAGTTTCTGTGTCTTAATTTGCTGCACAAAAGCCACAGAAGCAGGCAAGCTGACTAAGGATTAGCTTCACTATTTGACAATTCTGTGGGGAATCATTAGAAAATCAGTTTATCTTGATCCTTGAGGCAAAAACCAGAAAGGTGTTGTCCATCCTAAGCAGTGATGATTTTTTAACTGTTAGCACAGCTTGAGAAAAGACATTTTTCATGCAATGCTGGGAGCTGATTGTTGCTGTGTTGGCGATGAATTGGAAATTAAGAGTAATTTGTGTTAAAAGCAGAACTTAAGAGTCATTTGTGTGAAATTTAAAAAACACAAAGCCCTAGAAGTATTAAATTGGCTAATCTCTATGTTTATTATCTCTGGGCTCAAGCAATAAAAATGTCTGCTATACTCTTGCTCTCTAACTGTAGGGAAAACGGTCTGAAAATGGACTGAAAGGGCATCAATGCTGCTGCTTTCCTGTAGCTACCTCCTTTGTAGCCTTGGAGGGGCAGCCAGCACAAAGACCAGCCTGGTAGCAACGTGGTTATTCCATGAAGTGAACAGCAGCCATGTGCTGATCTAGTGCCCTGCAGGGTCTGTCAGCTGGGAGTTTTGGGTGTCTGCACAGTAGGTCTGGGAGTTTTGAGTGTCTGCACTGTAGGTCTGTTCACTGTAGGTCCTTTCTGACACTGGATGTGCTCCCTTACCACTGGTGCCACACAAGGATGCTCTCTCTTGGTCATAGACAGGCTGGAGGGATCTCAGGAGATGCAGCTGCAGTCAGCTCTCTCTATGGTTACCCACATGCTTACTTCAGCTCTGTCAGATTCACAAATGCTTGTGGGAAACACTCAAGTGACACTTGAGCTTGGAGAGATTTTTCCATTAAGGAAAAAAGAAAAATCACCTGGCTTGTTTTGTTTGTGTGCGGTTAATCACTAGTTTGATAAATTTCTGTTAGTCAGCAGGCTGGTCCTGCAATAAGCTGATCTGTGACCTTTTGTAAAGGATACCTAAAATTGTAATGTGCCAGTTTTCACAGGCTCCTCTCAGCCTTTGATTGTGCCATCCATTCATATTGTTCTGCCAGACATACTTGCAGTCCAGCCCTGTAATCAGGAGCTTGAAAAGAGTGGCTGCACTGCATTTCCACAGCGTATGCCATCCCAGAGCTCCTGTGCTGCCATCCACCAAGCTCTGGATTTCATTTCTCCTCATGCCAAGTCAGATAGAAAACCCAGGAAAGGAAAAGGTCATCCATACAGAAGATGTGACATTTATAAAAATGGTCAGGTTGGAAGAGGGTTTGCCATTTAAGACAGACACAATTAGAGTACCTTCGCCCCTCCGGGCTCAAGCGAATGTGACTGCCAGAGGAACTGGAAAATGGATGTAGGGACAGTGAGTCTGGGCATGGTAGAACACACCCACTTTCCCAGTGCCATAAAGGTTTACGCCACTGGTTTGCAGTCCATTTCATCTGTTGTTCCAGTAACACCTGAAAAACTCACTGGAGAGCACAGCGTCCCAAGTAATGCAGCTGAACAAAACCAATCTCTCCTAAACACAGCTGGTGAAGGAAGCATCACCACAGAGCAAATCTCTGGACATGTTTAATGGGAAGCACTTGGCGCTCCAGCATCCTACCAAGAGCAGCATTCTGCATGTGACTGTAAGAGTGTAGGTGTGTGTGAGACAGGAAAAAGATTGTGGGGGACCAGTGGAAAAAGACACTGCTTTTCTTCCAATTATTATTTTGGATCCATCTGGTGTTTAAACAAGTCTTGCCAAGTCATAAGAAAAAGATCTGCTCTTCACCAGTATTGCTGTGAGTCCCAGCTGATTTCTGTTCATGGATCATTAGGGAAGAATCTGGAGAGGAGAAAGCCCTTCCAGAACCAGGGAAGCCTCACAACTTTCTAATTTTTATGCTAGGTGAAAAACAGTCCAAAGTTTATAGAGTCAGTCACCCACTCTGACCGCACTGCTACTGAAAGGAACTGAGAATATTATTTTCTTAAACTGTTGCATTACTAAAGGTGCTCAGATGTCAGTAGGGTCCATAAAATCTAAAAAGTCCTACATAGGTAAAATACAAGTTCTAAATATAATATAGATAAGTAAGTACATGCATTGTGTTTACTTTTGGCCACATAAAAATTTTGTCTAAGCTGACACGTATTTATTAGCCTGTCCCAGCAACATATTTTGTTATGTAGTGTGGAAATTCATGTTTGAACAAATGGTGGTATTTTATATGAATCCATGAGTTGAAATTTAATTTTCTAAAAAATAATTGCCTGTTTCTAATGACTATTACAGCAATTATCTGGGGGCAGGTTTTACTTTAAAGACTTTCTCCAAGGATTTTTTTCAGAATTTTATAAGCAGCCATTACTGAAGAACTGTATCAAATCTGTGGGGAGGCATAATTAAGTTCATGATACAAAAATTAGTGGAAACATCCATCTTTAAAGACTGAATATTTCAAAACTTCTAATTTGCCCAGCTGACTAAAGTCAGCTTCAGAAAAGGTTTTGGCTTTTTATCTTATCTTTTAATAAAGATTTCTCACATCTTTTTAAATTCTATGAATTCCTGTAATAAACTTGAAAAGAGAAATTACATGAGTGGGTCACTCTTTTCTGTGCTGCTCTTTCCCAGACTGTAGGGCTTTCCTTTTTCTGTCTCCCCATGTGTGTTTTGATATCCTCATCCACTACATGTAAGTTTATACCAATGAGAGATTTCAGGGGATTGTCTGTAAGAGTGATTTCATTATTCCTTCATTAAAGCTTCCAGGTAGAAAAATGTAATTTGGAGCATTTTGCCCAACAGGAATATAATTTCAGGTTTTCACAGATAGTTTTAGAGTTTGGAATGATCCAAAATACAAGCTTTGGTCCCCCAAAGGCCAGTTCTGATCATGGTAGCTTGCTTCTTCTTCCAGAGGGGACAGGGTGGCTTCTCCAGGTAGAGCCAGTGCAAATCTGAGACAATGACAAGGATGTGTTTCATGCACACACAGAACAGCGTGGCACATTTGAGGATGTGTGAACCAGCAAATCTCAGCCTAAATCAAAACCTCCCGGTATGGGGCCAAACATCCTCCTTTCTCCAGGTGCCCCTGATCCCTAAACAAGGGATGGTCCTGGGGCAGGGGGGGTGGAGGGAATGTGCATGGTTAGGGGCAGCATCTCGCAGCGGGCAGACAGTGAGCTCTGCCTACATTCCCTGCAGCCCTGACTCTGCTCCATGGGCAGCCTAGGCCATACAGCATTGTCATTTAGGGCAGCAGCAGCAGCAACACCTTGGTTTTGAAATGATCTTCCTCTGGGTTTCTGCGTGCTCAGAGCAATCCTGGGTGAAAAAGGATGCTCCCTGCCCCCTCAAGTATTGGCACAAGACTGTTCATTTTTTCTCCCCTAGAGCTTTTTTTGCATGCGTGTTTCAGAGAGCGCAGACACAGCTATTTAATCTAGATGATTTAAGACTGACAGGTTGCATTACCAAGAACATGCTTAGTCTCATCTCATGCATAACATCTGTATGAGGAAATTTGCCAGTGCATCATTACAAACATTGCTCCAGGGTAAATGCAGAGGTGGAGTTCTCAGAGAGGCTGTGTCGGGATCACTCCTCAGGACTTTTTGGCTAAAAAATTTAAGTTCTGGAAAATACTTGGTTCCTTGCAGGGACAGAGAGAGCAGGTGAGAAGCAGATCTTGCTTTGGCACCAAAGGGATTTCTGGTGGAGGAGCTAGAGGCTGATGTTAGTGGGGGGCAGAACCCATGCAAACACACCCAGTCAATGCCTACTCACAAAGGACATCCTTCCTTAAGAGAAACAGAGGGGAACAGCGCAGTCAGCAGTGTGATCAGAGAGATACTCTACCACGTAATACTGTGGGACAAAAATCTCCTGCTAAGACAAAGGTCTCTGCTGAGATTGAATCTTTCACAACTGAGCAAGCATCAGGCTGGCGCTCTTGGAAGAAAAATACAACCTGCGGGTGGTTACACTCCTCTGAAGGAGTGAAGGAAAGAAGAGAAAATTTATAAAGGTGTTACTTGGGACTGAGATAAAAGGGAAGTGTATTCCTGCAGCAAAAATAAACTGCATAATAGATTAAAATGAGAATTTGTTGTCAAAATTTTAAGGTAAGTATGATTAGTAATATTTGGGTATCAAAATGCCTGTGAGAAATAACGAGTTTATCAAGGAATAATGCAAAGAGACAAATGTAGCTAGGAAAAAGCATGATGTTAAAGGCATTTAAGCCAGGAGGTGTTGCTAGAAAGGGTTTCTGTTCTTAGTGCTCATGTAAATAGATAAATAACACTGGCTTCTGCCAGATATTAGTTGTTTTTTTTTCTCTTCCACATTCATTAAAGTACTGTCTTGGGATGTGCAATTACAAGACTATTTTTTCTGGATAGTAAATGACTCTGAGCTTTGTTCCCACCTGTTGTTTGAAGTTTCCAGAGTTTCAAGGAATCCCTGCCCTATTACAGCAGAATTTGAAGCTTTGAGTTCATTTAATGTCTTGTAGTTGGGGTGGGGGAGGCTTTCTACTACAGCTAGTACAAACACATGTTGAGTATATTTGTGCATGCCCTGCAAAGATTTATAGAAATAGCAATTTTCCTGCTCACTAAGAATGGCAATAATTAATTTCCTCTTCTGGATGTTCTCCAGCACCCCAAGATGAGACTCCTTTCTAGGAATGAAGAAGGTGAGTGACCTTCCTTTGTTTCTTCTGGGACTATGTGATATGCAAAAGTAGAAAACACCTCTTCACACTTAAGACAGGTCAACTCCACTGATACTCTGGACTTACCCATGGGTAGGAATCAGGTCTGCTATGTGTGATACTTCACAAAAGTAACACAAACATCTAAATCTGTCAAAAAACCCCTCAGATCTGGGGCTGGCTGTGGTGTGTAAGTAAGGGAGCATCAGTAAATTGCTGCAGGACTACCAAAGTCCCAGGAGGAATACTGCTGCTGGTGTCCCCAGTGCATGTGCTGGCTGGAGTATCTCAGTAAACCAGCTCTTATTTTGTAGTCTAGGATTAAGGTGTTGAAAACAAAAATTCCCTTTACAGTATACTCCACCAGTGACTGTGATGAACTTCTGAGTCCAGTGTGTATTTTTAAAGTGAAATTCCTGGGTGTATTTCACATTTTTAGTATGCATTAGTTGAGTATTTGATAACTGGAGGATTTTTCATTTTTCACTGATACATTTTCCCTGCAAAATAAGTATTTAAATATAATGCTATTGAATTCCTATCACAACAGTCTCCGTCTTAATGCTGATAAGAAATTTAATTTGCTTCTTACAACCTTCTACTAACCATGATAAAAACTTATTTAAATAAAGTGGATATCATCTCCTTAGAATTGCCAATGCCTTCTTCTTGGTATGCAGAGCTGGTATATAATTTTTCTTCAGCCACTTTTAGAGGAAATAGGAAGAACTTCCAATTAATTGCAACTGACTTGGCAAATCTGATCTTTCTAGGCAAGCCAAGACTGTGCAATAGTCTCCACTAAAGCTGCTGCTGAGGAAAATTGCAGACAAAACATATAAATCAGTTGTTAATTGTCTCCTTGATTGGTTAAAGTGTTTGTGATACTGTGCACAATTCCCACTATTTCCCAGAGGAAGACAAAAACCACAAGACTTGTGTGTATTTACGGGAAGCTTAGAGGGATGACTTGAAAGGGGAAAAGCCCAGTCAAACACTAACAAATCCTTGCTGTGTTTCCACTTCTTAATCTGCCATACCTACATCAAAATGATTTGCAGTAACTGATGTGTTAATTATTCTACTGCAAATATGTCAGGAAACTGTGCAAGTGATAAAGGCAAAAGGTATATGATTTTTTTTTTGCAGTGTTGGATTAGTTGATTAGATAATGATTCCAAACCATGAAATACTTCTATTTTGACAGTCACTTAGCAGTGTGTCTTGCTACCATACTTAAACACTTACAGTAAATCATGTGGTGACCCTACCAGCATTCAGTGTCTACAGAAGCTGCATGGGGGGGAAAGAAACTCTTAGTCCATCTTTTTGTACCCTTTGCAGAACATCTATTTTTAAAACCTCACAGAGGACTTTGCCCCTGTCCTTTTCAGAGCACATAGACATCCGCTCTGCTTGTCACTTTTATTTTCCTCCTAGAGTAACTTGTAGAGGGAATTCAAGAAGCAAGCAGACAGCCGACATGACATGAGCACTGTCAGGCAGTGAAAGCAAGCAGCTTTAAGCCATGCTTGCAAATGGGATTGGTTTTATTTCCTCCTCCCCCAATTTGTCTTGTGGGGTTTTTTTTTGTGTTTTGGGGTTTTTTTGTTGTTGTTGTTTATTTGTTTTTGTTTTGTTTTGGGTTTTTCTGGCTGTTTTTTTTTTTTTTTTTTTGGGGGGGGGCTTTGAAATTCAGCTCAGCATTTTATTAGAGAAATTTCCAAAATCAAGGTGTCCTGGAGAAAGTCAAGAGAGGAGAAGCAGAAGCACACTGAAACTGCTGAAAAGATGAGGTAGGGTCTAGCCCAGTGAGATATGGAGGGTCTGGCCCACAGAAGGTGGCTTTGGGACAGCAAGTGTTCTGCAGCCTGAGTGCACAGTGAGGAATAAGAGTTGATCCACTGTTTGATGCCTGTGCAGATGAACCCCACAGCAGAACAGGAGCGGCACCCGAACGAGTGGCCAGGCTGAGATGTGCAGTGCAAACATGGTTTTCTCCCAGGGTGAGCTACTGAATGATGGCCACAAGTTAATTGAGTGGCAGGACATGGGTCCTTCCCAGCCATGGAAAGTCATAGTGGGGTTAAATGTGTATAATTGTATGGAGGGAAATGAGCGATTGGCAGCCAAGCAGGAAGCTCTGGACACAGTTCATTGTGTACCAGGGATGTTTCTTTGGACCTCTTAGAGCCATGCACACAACTCCTGCTCCTCTGGTTTAGCAGCATGTGTTTCCTCAGTCCCATAGACATCCTGAGCGTGTCTCAAGCCTTCCCTGGGCACAGCCAGCTCCAGTGGCATTTCCTTTCTCTTCTCACAGCTGGCTCCTGATCAGATCTGCTGTGTGTGTCTGTGTGTGCACCTAGGGCAGGGGCTGGTTTTGCTCATAATTGCTGTGCACATGGTGCCCAGCTGCTCTGTTTAAGCCCTGTGGGGAATACATGGGGACGGCCACCAGCTTTACCACAGCTGGTGCTGAGAAATCAAAGCCTTGTCCTGCCTGAGTGGGTAAAGAAGAATTTGGCACCCACTGCAGTTCTCATCTCTCTTGCCCTGTCTCATGACAAAACCACATCTGCTCTTGCAGACCATTTCCTCTTCTGAGAAACTGCTTCATTTGGGGGAATCTGGGAGGAAGCAGTCCCTGCTCCTCCTGCTTACTTGTCCACTCATTTCACCCTAGCGTGCAGAGATGGACAATGTGAGATCAAATGCATTCGAGGGAATGGGAAGCTGAATGCCTGCTGGATACTTTATAAGGACATGTCACTGCCTTCATGAAACCAAGGAGTGAGAAAGAGCACAGGTGTTTGTAATGATTTTCAGGGAAGCTCTGAATTTAACTCGACCCACCCAGCCTGGTTGCACTTCATCATACAGCTGGGAGGTGTGGTTCTGCCAGGCTGAGACCGGCAGGGTGTGGCGTCTGCACCCCCAAGATTAATTAATTATCATTAATACAACATCAGAACCTTCAATTTAGGCGTGCAAAGCCTGGGCTATAAAATCCTGCAGCTCTTCAGCCTGTGCTTGCCTCCTTTGCTCTCCTGGAGGAAGGCTGCACACTCCAGTCTGGCTGCAGAGGGCTAAGCCCCAAATACACAGACCAGGCTGTGATGGCTCTGAGTAGCTTCCCCTGAGTGGGAGCAGCCCAAGCTGGCTGGGGAGGATAGGTAAGGCTGGGTGGCTGCAGGGCTCTGGGTTAAGCAGGAATATATATCCCAGCATGGGCTGGCCTGTCTCACACCTGCCTCAGTATCAATGGTGCAAGACAAGAATCCAGCCTGGAGAGCAGGTATCATTCATACCTTTGCTTTCTCTTGTTGTTGTAGAGAAAAGAAAGATCCCCAAATGAGAATGTATGCAATATTGCCATTAAGATGTGTTCTGTAACTACCTAATTCTATTGCTTATGGGTTGCTTCCAGAGTATTTATTTCCTTCCCTTGGCCACATGAGTTCAGCATTAACTCCTTTATTTTTCCTGCCTCGCATCTCCTGGCTACCTTTCCAAATTGTGATTAGCTTTAAACACTTGCTTAGCCATCCTTGACACTGAGCAAGGCTTCCCTCTTCTATCTTAACACTCTTTTATCCTCTGACAGCAAGGTTATATACTTTCTCACACTGCCAAGTAGATGAACTCCTCAGCAAACATTTCTTATTGCCATCAAGACTAATGGTGCTTACAAGCTGAGTTTTTTACATTTAATTTTAGTAATCTCCCCCTGTTTCTCCACTCAAAGCTGCAAGCTGCCAGGCTGTGATGGGGTGGGGGGGAGAGCCATTAATTTTATAGGCCCTGAATAACTGAGTTTGCTGAGGTTGTGCCTGTAAAAGCAAAACAACCTTCCATGCAGAAATTAATATGGGCTCACCATGCAAACAGCTGTATGATGAACCTTGACTTGGAAACTTCCCCCATGTGTCTTCTCCCTCTTGTCCAATTGATTGTGCAAATGCAATGGATTTCTGCTCCAGGAATACGAACCTGAGCATCCTGGTGCTGTGAGTGGCTACGTGCTGGGATGCAGCAGCTGTCCATGCCAGCCTTGGGAGAGCTCAGCCTTGAAGGAGATCAGGTTTTCTTCCTGTGGCTGGAGGAACCCAGCAACACCAGCCTTCGTCAGCGGCAAACAGTGAGGTAAAACTTGCCGGTGAGTCATGCTGAAAATCAATATTTCCGCTGCAGTTTTAGTTGTAAGGAAGGTGGATGTCCAGGGTACGTTGGTCTGAGCGTAATCCATGCTGACAAACTCCCTGCATTCCATGGTGGCCTAGTCCAGAGAGTAGGCAGGTGGACTTCAGGGTGGGCACATTCACCTGTGTGCTGGCACTGCAGGGTAAAGGACACCTCTCAGGCCCAAAGATAAACCAGGGACAGTGTGATGGGGTCCTTTGGAAGGAGAACATGGCAAATGAGGTCGATGAAATTAAGGCTATCTTAAGGAAATCAGGGAACCTGGATGTTCCAGAACTGTGATCAGGCTGTTATTCATTCTCTCATTAAGCTGACTGAAATGCAGGTTGCTGGATTAAAAAATAACTTTTTGAAGGCCCTTTTTGGCCAGACACATTCCTTGAGCTAGCTCACTATGTGACTGCCCAAGGAGAGAAAAGCATGACTGAGGAGGAACAGAATGGCAATGTCATTTGAACAGAGCTTCCATGCAGACTGGCTTCTCTTGAGTAAGGAATAACCAGCCTCAGAGAATCTGGGCTATTCTTACCATTACCATGTTTAAAATCACAATTGTCTCATCTTTTCCCATTCATGGGTTCCATTTTGCTTACCAAAGAGCAAACTTCAAACAGCAATTCACTCTCATCCCTTGAATGGCGTCCAAGGAGATGTATAAATCATGGATTTGTGATTTATTCTCATGCTATTACATGACTATTCAAGCTCAAATCCCTACAGAGAGGAGGTATTTTAAGAAGAAATAGCATAAATGTGGCCAGACCATTGAAGATGTTGTCCTTTTCCATGGATTACAGGGACATGTGATTCATGGGAACTGCAGAGGATGAACTTCAGGGGCATCATGATTTCTTTGCTGTAGTGCAAGCACAGAGGTCAGATTTTAATATAAAAGGTCTTGACATTTCCCATTGGAAAGATTCTGTTTCAGACCAGTAGAGGGAGAAATCAGGCCAAATACATGAATTAGTTTTTTCATGAAGATTTATGGAGGGGGAAAAAAGTCTAATTTATCTTTATAGTTAGAGTGCAAGAACAGTGTCTGGGTTGCTGCTGAGTACTTTGCTGGTGCTCTTTATTATTCCATGCAATAAAAGACTAACAAATAGTAAGTATGTACTATGTTTTCCTGACTGAGAAAAAAAAATTATGATTTAATTCGAGAAGCAAGGTTTTAGTAGTCAGTAGCTCAAAAATGCACTGGAATATTTCACAAGGTAAAAAGAAACTATTTGCACATATGAAACGCTGCAACTCAAAAAAGTTAATCTTCTGAAAAGTGTATAAGGTGTAATATCCCAGAAGATCATTAAGGAATCTTTGAAGTAATAAAACATAATAATAAGCAAAATAGTAAATGTAGTCACATATGGATTTTAGGAAGTGATTGAAGTTATCAGTGTCATCCATGATAGATTTGGTACAGCACAGGCAGAGAGGGATAGAATAACTTGCACACTCAGACCCTACAAGAGAAGGAGCAGGCATTTAGGAGAAAAACCACCAAAGTAATCACACCTAGAGAGTAATGAGGTTGTCTGAGACTCACCTTGTTGGTGCCACTGTTTCAAATATAGTTGCTCTGATACAGATTCAGATATCACTCTCCTTGCATAGTCTTTTCTCATTTCCTTGTAGAAATGGATGTGACAATCATTTCCCATGTCGAGTGTGCTCTTTCCTTCCCTTGGTGTCTATAATACGGGCTGCAAAGTGTCTGAATCTGATTGTGTTTACTTTAAAATGCAAATCATATCAAACATTAAGAAAAATTTGAAGCAAGCAGCATGATTTTACAGCAGAATGCTGGTGACTCTGTGGCTCTCTCAGGACTGGCTCCATAGATAAGCAATACCTTTGGGAAGCTCTGTCCCCTGCCAGGGCCATAACAGGAGAGCTTCAGAGGAACAGTCACCTTTGATTTCTACCCCAGAGCCTCAGAGGACCTTTTATATCTTACCTTGGGTCATTACAGACTGGGAAGAAAAGAATGAGGTGCTGTGATCAGGTAATACCAGGGCTACATCGGGCTTCAGAGCTGCATTGCAGTGTCCTGACATTGTTGTAATTTCTACAACAAGACCAGAATGTTGTTCACTGCTTTGGGATGGAGCCTCTTAGTCAAAAGCAGATCCTGTGATTCTGGAGTGGAATGCCAAGGAGGAATCAAACTATGGTCCAAAACAATGGTATGACCTCTCCAAAAATGATGTGTGACTTGTGTAAAATGAGAATTTGTTGCTGCTGAGAGCTCTTGGAAATGTTTTTAGGGATCTTTTTCTTCCCATACATCTGTACAATTTTGTCTTTCCTGAGTTCAGCTTTTGATGGATGAACTGGTCTCAACCAGAACCTTGGCTGTTTCACTGTTGCTTTTTTCTTGTATTGCTGAAACCAACCTTTCACATAACTTTTACTTGAAATAATAAATTTAAGTAGTCCCATATGTGAGTAGTAGTCCTGCAAAGTAAGACACAAGTTATGTCACAACACAGTCACACAAGGGAGCTGGGAAAGGTGTGAGTTTATTTTCTGCCTGCAGCAATCACTGACTGTAGTCTCTCTCATCAGTTATTATTCCAGTACCATCTCTCATAACATACCAGGCACAATGTAAGCAGAGATGGGAAAATTATAGATTATGTGATTTTTATCTCTTCATCTCATGACTTTAAAGAGACACTGAATGAGTCTGGAAAGACAACTTGTGTGTGTATCCAAACACAAGGATTCTCTTGGTTAAGATGCCATATTAGCTACAGTCTATTGGGAAAAGATTTTAAAAGTTTTAGCAGATTTTCTGAAATCTACAGACCTTTCTTTATCTGAATGGCAGGATTTGTGGTCTAAAGTTAATTAATGCTCCAGTGAAGGTTAGGAGAATGGATTTCCCTGTTAACAACTGAACACAGTCCACTGATGTACTTAATTTATAATCTCTGTTTTCCCTTTCCCTGAGTTCCAGAGATTTGAGCTATCAGCTTCCATGAGTGTGTGCATCTGGCTCCCTATAATTTTTTCAATAAGTAGGAATGAATGTTGAGGTCTTAGAGCTGACCACCAAAGCTGGTGCTCATGTCCTGCTCCTGAACTGCATTGGTCAACAGACTGAAGGAATTTTATTATTCATGTAGCTGGTAAAACCCTATGTATTTCTGTCTTCTCAATAATTCATCCTTATCCTCCCCATCTGCTGTTCAGAGAACCTCACCTCACAGATAAAACTTTGTCTGAGGCCTACAGAGATCCTGAATTTTCTCTGCTCATCCCTTTGCATTCCCCTTCACTTCTCCACTGGCAAAATATCCTGAATTTTCTCTGCTCATCCCTTTGCATTCCCCTTCACTTCTCCACTGGCAAAATATCCCCTTCCACCGAGTGGAGAACCTTGATAATGCCTTTGAGAATAAAGTAATTTTAAATTCTTTGGTATTTCATATGGAAATGTTTTAAAATATTTATGCATGTAGTAGAGATAAGATTAAGTTGCAAGAAAGGGCAATATTACTGCAAGTGAAACAAATGAACCTCAGATATAAAAGCTAAAGTCTTACAGCAACACTGTAAGACTACACTGACAATTTATTTGCTATTCTGTTTGAGGGTTTGGTTTGGGGTTTTTTTTACAAATATTTAGAGCTTGTGGTAGAGAAGTGTATCCACAGGGCATTAGAAGTGTAACTGAAACTATTCCTGTTAGTGCCATTTAATATAGACCATTGAATAGTTTAGAAGTAGTGAAGTCACATAATGCTCACTCTGTTCTTGGTCACTACTAGTAGCTGCTGTGGAAACCTTATTGTCTCTTCTGCCACAGCAGTACATAATTGTAGCAGGTTTGTTTTACATTCCAGACCATTTCAGAGAAAAAGAAATATTAACCTTCACCAAATGTAGTTTCATTAAAGGAGAGCAAATTTCTCACCTTTCTGTGACAGGTGTGGTAATGGGAGTGAGGCTGCATTTCAGAGGCCACCTCAGGACCACTCCAGCTTTGCTGTTCAGGCACAAGGAAATAAAGCCACAGGACCAGGAACACTTGAAGTAAAATGGGCTGAAATCTCCAGTAAGAGGTATGGGCCATCTGCTCTTCCAGAAATCAAGCCATCAAGCAGTGATGGCTGTAACAGCTTTATTGCCCATTGATGGAGGCCTGTTCTAAATGGGTTTGCATACAGGGAGGATTCAAACAATGCCAACTTGTTGCAGGGAACATGTGCAGCACACATGTACCAACCAACACATAGAAAACTCCATGAAGAAACCTACCCAGGAAGGCTGTTGATGGCAATGTTCTTCCTAGGTGTATTTAAAGAAAAACATTGGTATGAAACTTAATATTTGCAGTTAGGGACTAATGCTTGCCCACCTGGGCAACCACCTGTTAGCCTTCCCAGGTCCTGCTGTGAGGGCCACAGGCATCTTTTCTGACACAGAGGTGCTTCTCAGCAAAGAGCTAGTGCATCAGGATATTTCCTCATAAGAATGACCACAAGAAAACAACTGAGGACTTTCAAAGTGAATGCCAAAGGTTTTTTTTTTTTTATCAAAATGCTGTTGGATTAAGATTTGGCTGCAGAGCTCTCTGTTACTGGTATCACAGATGATATCACAATAAGACTTACTATTCTCTGTGCTAGACCCTATTTCACTAAAAAATATCTATAATTGTTTTAATGACTTTGTTAATGATTCACAGATATCTTATATGCACTATTTACTCATCTGTCTTCATTACCCCATGGCCTAAAGTGGAGATGCCACCGAGGAGAACAACAATAATTGGCTCCCATAGGAAAATGAACACTTCAAGCTCTGCAATTAGAGACTGGTCTCTCCCCTTAAATACTTAATTAATAGATGTGGGTATTCTAGGTTTTAAAATTCCAGTGACTGTGTTTTTATACATTCACCAGGAACTTAGATAAGGAAATGAAGCTCAGTATATAAATATTTGTCTGGAGTGACACACCCTACTGGTGTGTCTGAGAGCTGAGAGTTTCAGAGCTGAGCGGGGAAAGAGGACATATGTAATCTGGGCTTGGGTCTGCTGAAGGGCTGGTGTATGCCAGTTTGCACACTGGAAAGCTGGTTCTCACAGGACTGATAAAAATGAGATATTCCTGAAGTCTAGCTGTTGCTAATTTGGTCAGAGTGGAAGGAGTTAAGGAATAAGTCTTGCAGGGCTGATGCTGGTCTTGCAGAAGAAGAGTGCATCCGTGCAGTGCCTGCAG
The DNA here is from genome assembly GCF_963513975.1 of Fringilla coelebs. Lineage (NCBI taxonomy): Eukaryota > Metazoa > Chordata > Aves > Passeriformes > Fringillidae > Fringilla > Fringilla coelebs. The sequence continues at coordinate 109,051,983 of NC_140028.1, read as the reverse complement.
CCCTCTGCAAGGACAATGCAAGGTGAAGTGACACGGTCCTGTCAGACACAATACCTTTAAAACAAGATGGAAAAGTTAAATGGATGATCTGAGGTCCCAAGGCAGACACAGAAAAAAGAAACTTGTGTGTATTTGGGACAATCCCTGGAGGATTTGATTTGAATAAAACCACACAGTCATTTCTGCAGCTTGTGACAGATATAATCCTGCCCCAGTATATCCCATGTTCTTTTGGGGGTAAATTAAATGAGAAGAATTTTACTTTGTGTGTGAGAAAACACCAAGTAACAAACTGATTATAGAAAATCCAGGGAGAGGAATTAAAGCATTCACGGGGTAAGCTCTTTGAAACAAGCACAATGTATTTTCTATGCACTTGTACAGAACAAGCTCAAGGGGCACTGAACATAATCAAGGCACGTGAGAGGTTGTGCAAGAATATGTCAAACAGTAACATGATTAGATGTGCCAGCATCCGACACATCTACTTTCACAATACTTTGATTCAATCTTTTTCTGGAATGAGGTGTTGGTAGGCAACTTTCTTTTAATTGCTTTGACTGTTGTTGCTATACATTTGCCACTAAGCTTTGGGTTTGGGAAGACAGAAACTACCTTTCTAAAGAGTCATTGTGGAAATAGATTTTGTTTGCTAATTTTTATTTTAATGTCCATCTCTGCTAGATGTACAATGGAGAAAAGATTCTCAAAATATCTATTACTTCTGCTCCTGGGTAAACCTTTACCAGTCACTGTATCTAACTAGCAAAATTCAGAAACATTAATGAACTAGCCTGTGTTGTTAGCAAAGAGCTCACCTCACTCCCACCGGGCATTTTTGCTGAACCATCCATTTTTTCCTCAACCATGCGCTACTGATTCTGAACAGATGAATATCACAGAAGAAGGGACTTCAATGTAAGATGGCTGCATAAAAGTTTTGTAAATGTGGATGATATTGTACCTATTTCCATCCAATGGTCTAAAGGGAAGGGGAAAAAAGTGAGCAAACTTTTCCTCTTTGAAAAGATGAATTTTCTCTTTGACTCAGAAATTGTTAAGTCCTATATCCCCAAACAATTGGTTGGAAAATTCAGCTGATCTGGTTTTGTTGACCTCATTTCCATGCGGAAATTACTGATAGGATTAAGGTTCCTTTCAAAAAAAAAATTCTGAAAACTACTTTATTCAGGATGTACTAAAATATAAGAAGTTAATAGAAAGTATTTTAATTTTGACTAATCTTCCTTAAAGGAATTCATGGTTTTGTACTGCCTAGGATTTTTAGAGCTCCGTTCATAAAGATTTGTTTCATTATTGCTTGGTTTTGCTTGCAAAATATAAGCATAGAATTTATATAATGTTTACTATATGCATCTGAGGATATTTTTTCTGTATAGAGTTATAATAAGGGACAGAAAAGCACTTAATACTATGACCTTCATTTATCAGCTTTAGCCAAAGGCAGTTGGGTTGATGACAACTTAGATTTTAATAACTTCAAATAATGAAAAACTTCAATTTATTTGAAGAAAAGAATTTTAAAATGCTTTAAGGAAAGCATTTTATAGGTCTTTTTAGGAAAAGCAACCTTCTAGAGTGTATTCTTGTAGTGTGGCTCTAGGTATCAGAGGTGTTAGGTAAAATAGAAAACTCCTGATTGTGCTAGAGAATTGAAGCAATGAACCCAAAAGAGAGCTGCAGGCATAATAGTTTTAGATGGGTTTGTTTTAAACCCAAAATTTCACAGCTGTCTGTTGATTCTGGTACAAAGGAATCAAATGAAGCTGAAAGAACATATCACTGCACAAGAGATCAAAAGCTAAACCAATATTCGCTCCTGTTTGTTCAGTGCTTGAATCTGTGAAGTCAAATCTGCCTTAATAGGAGCATTTTCCTGTTTAGTTGGAGACTTGCATGGTTTTTCTTATTCCTCCCCTGGGCACTACAGAGCTTTATTTCTTTGTTTTGAATTTGTGGAGAAGAGAGCGGAGCTGAGCCATACTGGAGATGCTACCTCAACCTCAGTGCCATTTCGCCCAGGACAAAAATGCAGTTCTAAAGAAAAGCATCAGTGGACCACATCCCTCCTGCTGCTTGCTCGTCCTCAGACTGATGACTAAGAAGGAGTTATTGCATGAAAGGTGTGGCTAAATGGAGAAAAAATAAAGAGACAAAAAAACCACCCCCTGAGGATGAAGAACATCCTCACATTGTTTCATATGTTTCAGCCACTGCCAAAAAATGAGGTCCATTCTTCAGGGAAATTGAAGAAGTCACCACACCTTTTTAAGAATTTTCTTTTTACTTGCAGAAATGTAGGAACTTAATGTCCTTGCCCATACCCATTTAGTGAGAGTCATAAGGGAAGAGCACCAAAAGAGTCTTCCTTTCTTTGCACGCAACTTCTTCCGCAAACACCTTCAAGCCTGCATTTATGCACCCTGAAAGAATGATGAAATCTACAGTAACACCAATACAGCAGCATCATCTTCTCCTCTACAACTTATTAGCATTCTGATTATTCCCATTCTTTCCAATAATCATTGAAGGAATTTCTCTTACTAATTATGTATCATATGTTTTTCCCTACCATCTCTCTTACTAGCTCATATTCCTCTTGTTGCCTTTTCATTGACCACAAAACCACAACAAAACAAAAAAAACCCCATCCTTTCTCTCCCCCCACTGATCATAAATTGTTTTTTTGCATTAGTTACAGTTTGTCTGCAAATGTTTTCATCCCAGTTGTGAGAGTTTGGTAAGTTTGTGTCTTTTCAAAGTGTGAGCTCTCCTGAATTCTGCTGCTGCTAGGTAAATACCAAAACTTCCTCAAACTGTCTTCTTTACTAGAGTAGGTATATAACCCTAATCCTCTCTTCTCTCAGCTTTCCTTTTTCTCTTTCCACACTAAGCATTTATCAGAGTTCTTCCATACACTGTGAGGATTGTGGGGCAGGGAGCATGGCGAAATTTCCAAAGGAAAGTCATGGCAAAATGTAATATCAAATGTTATGCCCTGCATACTAAGTACTGTTAAAAATGTGTCCATTCTTTTCAGTTCTTTCTCTTCTTACTCTTTTTCTTATGGCCTATGAATAACTTAAGTATTTTAACTTATTTATCATAATACTCTATGTTTTGCAGAGACACTTTGTAAAATGTGATTTGTGTTTATGAAGTTCTTGAAGACCCTAAGATAAAAGGTTACAATGACTTCCAAATTATTACCATCAAATTATTGTTAACTACACTTTGTGAAAATACTCTGAGATCACTTGAAATTAAGAGAAACTTAATTACCTATTACTGTCTTCATTTGCTGCCTCCAGCTACCAGTAGGCTGAAATAAGTTCATAATTGGTCCTTGTGGCTAACATAGCAGCTGGTGGCTTTTCAGCAGGTATGGTTCATACTTGCATCTCCAATTTCCCTATTAAACTCCCTATTTTTATCAAGAAGTTTGGGACACTCAGAAAGTAAACTTCACAAAGTCCTTCTGGAGTGGTCTGTGATTGTCTATGAATAATCCAGTATGACTGTGCACGTTGGCTAACATCATATTTCTGCACCCCCTGTGCATCTTTTGAGGGAATACCAAAGCAGAAAAAAAAATCTTATTTTCCCAAAAAAGAATTTATTTGAAGGTTTTGCAACAATCATATACTGTACAAAAGATGCCAAAACTCCTGATCATATGAACTGTGCTCCAAAAATCTTCTTATGACTAGCAGCCCCATTCCATGGATGCTGAGGGCAGAGGGAAGTTCTTTGTAGAGTGGGACCTCCTACCCAGAACTACTGCTGTCAGGCTAAGGCAGGGTCCCACAGGTCTTGGCAGCAGCCTGCCCTGACCTCCTTACACCAGTGCAGCTATCTGGTTACACAGCACAGCTTGGGGACAGCCTGAAGGGTCGCCTGTTGGCCACTGCAGCCGTGTAGCCACAAGTTATGGCATCACTGGATTTAGTGCTGAGCATTCCAAGCAATACCAGCCTGCTTATTTCAGTCTGCATTTGGATGACTTTTTTTTCTTTATGGAAAAGGCTGTATTGTGACAAGAGAAACTTACCACCAAGAAAACACATTATTTTCTTGTCCTGCACCCCTTTATTACCAGATCTGCCTCCCATTTTTACAAGATTTTTCCTATGCTGCTGCCTAAACAGCATCATGCTTGCTGTTACTCCACGTGTGTTCCCTGGGTCCAACTTTTTTTCTTGTCTCCACACTGAGGTTATTATCACTAAAAGATTGCATGGTCTGTAGTTCGTCTTAACTGATGTGAATCTATGGAGAACTGGGAATTTCTGAGCCATAGGATGTAAGACAAGCGTGAAGGGCACTCTTCTTTCCCTGATGACTGCTCACTCTTGCCAGTATCCCTTGCACCTCTCAGTGCCCTGCTCCCCTCTGCAACTGCCAGGCACTGGGTTGGAAGGTGCTTGGGCATGTGCTGCTCATGGGGTAAAAATTCCCATGCCACCACTAGTGACTTGCCTCTGGATAATTTCTCTTCCTTACACTTCTGTTTATTCTGCATGCTTATTTAGATTCTTATTTTAATTAGTCAATGGCTGTATCTCATGGGATTCCAGGGAAAGACTGGCATATCTCAGTTTCCCCATCTATCCCTTATGATTTGGCTTGTAGGGGTGAAAAATAGATTTTATGCAGGTTTCAGGGTTTGGTTTTGTTTTCTTTCCTTTTTTTTTTTTTTTTTTTTTTTCCCACTGTGAATGGTATCCATGAAAAGCACCTGCTACAGATGCCAAGAGAAGTTGCTTTCTCTCCAAGTGAGACACCAAAACCTGTAGATGAGGACAAATCTAACAGGTAAGGTAGGGATACAGTCAAATAGAGAAGTCCAGCACAGTATCCACAAGGTGATTACAGTATTTCTTCACTTTTACATTGTTCCATTTCCCCTTTTCCAGTGGCACTCTGTCAGTTGTTAATGGCTGGCTTAGCTGTGCCACTGATTAATGCCTTTCCTGTGGAGTACTGCTGCAGTAAAAACATGTAAATGTAAAGGTGTAAAAATATACTGATTTACAAGTAAACATGTAAAAACCTATTGGTTACTGTACTGGTGTGGAATGAAAGAGCCTCAAGTCCAACACTTTATCTCCAGTGGTGAAGAAGGTGAAATATTACCTTGAAAGGAAAAAACACTCTGTAGCTAATTGCAGAATGTAGAGGCAAGGATGAGACATTACACCTGAGCTTAATATTAGCTTAGTAGCTTGAGTGTGAGGAGCAGGATTTCAAACAGTTTTATCTTCATGGTTGTATAATTATAAGCATTACTGGTATTGGTGGCTGAGTTTAAAACACTATTTTTCCAGTGTTTCAGCTGCAATATTGGAGACAGGTTTCTATCCAGATCTATTTTCAATTATTAAAAGTGCTCAAGTGTGTTATTGATTACTCTTCTAATACAGGCAATGTGTGACCTATTGTTTAAGTCAATCCCTGATTTGTTGCCATGTCATGTTGCTCTTGAAAAAATGTTAATGCTGAAAATGACTGCTTCTTTTTCTTGTTTTTGTTTAAAGAAGAAATTTCTTCTGTTTGGGAAACACCAAGACATGTATTTACCTACAGATCTGTTCGGGAAATACAAAATGATGTTTGATGCAGAGTACTTCCTAAAGTTGTTTTTGTTTGTTTGCTCTTTGCACATACATTTAAAATGAATGTGATGTCTGCCTCACAGAGTGGCACCCATTTTACTAACACAGGCAAGCGTAGGTTAGCATAGAAGTAAACGTTTGCTAAACCAGTTTGTTATACTGTGAAATTCATGTAAACAAAAATACTCTCCCAGAAAATGTTTTCTTTGAAAACCTGCCAAAATTTATTGAATTAATCTGTCTTGACAGAGCACTTTGGCTGAGATCAAGTAAGTCCATACCTTGCAGAGAACAGCTGCAACTACTTTAAAATGAAGTTAAGCAAGCATGGAAAAAAAAAAGCAAAACTAACCAAGAAAAAAAACAACATAAAAAGGGGAACGAAAAATAATACCAGGGGAAAAGTAATTGGCCTGCTACAATAAAATCTGCAGTGATTCAGGACATAAAAAAGTGCTTCCACGTTACAGCAGTGACTCACAGATGAGCTGAATGACTGACCAGGCCGCACCTTTCTTACGACTGCCCGGTGCGCCGCATCCATACGGATGGAATGCTCGTCCGTTCCCAAAAACCGGCCTGTCCTTTCCTTTGCTAGACACCCGGCACGGGCAGCCCGCACCCCGGCAGGGCCCAGACAGGCACCGCCTGGCAGCACCTGTGCCTCTCCCGGCCAGCTGGGGCTTAGGTGGCGGCCGGGCCGCAGGTGTTCCCCCGGCCGGCGGCTATGACAGCGGCGGCTGTGACAGCGGCGGGCGGCCCCGCGGCACTCGCCGGGGCGGCGGGAGCGCGATCCTCGCCTGTCGGGGGCGCAGCTTTAGGCATGGATGCGCACCGGGGCGCAGAGGTTCGCGCAACTCCCGCCCCTGCCGGGCGCGCCGCCCCCGCCCCTGCCCGGCCCCTTCCCGGCGATTGGCGGCAGTGCCCGGGCAGGTGCCGGTGCGCGGCGGGAGCTGCCGCCGCCGGCACCGCAGCAGCACTCGGCGCGTCCGGCGGGGCGGGGAGGGCTGAAGGAGACAGCAGCAGTAGCAGCAGCGGCGACGGCGACAGCAGCAGCAGCAGAGCAGGAGGAGGAGGAGGGGGAGACAGCGGCTCTCGCCTTCCACCGGCCGGTGCGGAGCGGCACCGCGGCACCTGTGCCCGGCGGCTCCGCGCAGGTGGTGGCCGGGGGCCGGTGCGGGGCGGCCGCAGACCCCGCCGTGCATGAGGGACGGGGCGCAGCCGCCGGCGGTGGCTCTGCCCGTGCCCCAGAGTGAGGCGCTTCCCGCCCGCCTGCCATTGTGGTGCAGCCCTCGCACTTGGCCGGGGGTGAGTACGGCCGGGGCCGGGGCAGGGGTAGGGGCGGGCTGGGGTCCCCCTGCCGCGGCAGCGCGGGGCCGGCCGCGCCGTGGGGCGGCCTGCGGCAGGGCCGAGGTGCGGGGCCGCAGCGCCCGTCGGGCCGGCCGGGCTCGGGCCGCGGGGGCCCCGCGCTGCTGGGGAGGGGTCGGGCGGGGCCGGGGGTCGGGGCGGGCCGGTGGCCGAGGGGCCGCCGCTCCCCGCGGCGTTGCGGGGCGAGGCGGGCCGCTGCTCCGCGGCAGCGCGGCATTAGGCTGTGCTTTAATTACCGGACAGATGTCTGAGCAGCTCCGTGGTGTTCTGCTGAGCGCGTGGCTCTTCGAGCAACTGTCACTGCAGTGCATCATCATCATCATCGTTATCATTGGAGTGTTTTACTCTTGATCAACTTCCCCGGGAGCCCGGGGAGGGTTTCAGCGTGGCGCTGCCGCTGTCCCCGTTTCATGGGAGCATCCCGCCACGCTGCGCTTGTAATTTATGCCTCAGACAGAAGCAGCGTGCGTTTTCCTAGTATCAAGGTCAGTTTATCGTAACTGCTGAGGAAAATACCATATGGCTCAGACTGACTTTTCTTAGGGAATCTAATTAAGTCGGAGCCTGTGTTGTGCTGGGATTTGTGTTATGTTTCAGGCAAGCGTAACCGAATTAGATTGCAAAATGCCTTATAGAGCGTGTGTGTCGCTCCTCAAGTGTGTTTGCGGGGACATTTACTGTAACTAGCAATCTGTTTTGACAAATTATGCTTTTTTTGTCTCATACCTACCATTTTACTATTTCCTGCATTTTTGAAAGTGTGGGTAGCTGCTTCCCTATGGAGCCAGGAGTTTTTTAGAATAGGCACAGCAAAGATTTTAGCAATAAAGGCTTTTACTCATTCCTCTTGTAAGCCTTTTCTGGAAGGCTAGATAGAGAGAATGGAAGGATAGTTAGTCTAGTTCCCATATTACCAGAGATCTTTATGATTTTGATGGACCTGTCATTAAACTGGACAGGCTTTTACAGTTGCTTATTTATGGTGATAGCTGTTCTCCGTTAACTGCATTGGGACCACTGACTAAGCCCCTGCTGTTAAATGTCAAACAGTAGTGTTTGCTGCTTAATTCTACCTTTAGGAAGCGAACAGAGCTGTGCAAAAAGCAGATGACGTATCTTGTACGTAGCCCCTCAGGCTACTGCCTTACCCATCATTGCTCAGGTATCAGATTGTATCAGAGCATTTTTACTGAAGCCTTATGCCTGAGCATCTGAAAAGGTGCTTGGGTCTTGTGTAGCCTTCCTGGGGAGTTTGTCAGGTAACTTAGTACATTGCAGTCAGAAACGGGGGAGTATCCCACTCAATACCTGTGGTACATTAATTGCCAGTGGTGAGAATGCACAGAAGTCAATTCCACCCTGGTAGCCCCCAGAGGGGTGAGGTGTACTTAGAGCACTGCACCCTGTGACAGGATTTGCCTCTTGGACCTGCTGCATGTTCAAATGACACAATACTGTCATTTCAGGCAGGGTAGTGCCTTTTTGTCTTCGTCTGAACCACTGCTATCTGGATCTAGAAAACTGAGTTAGAACTTTCATTTATTTTCCTGAGTTGATTTCTTGCTTCCATGCTAACCTGATGAATGCATCTGAGTGCACTACATAGAGCGTACCCAAGTCTATGAACACAGTAGGAATTCATCCTTCTCACTTCATAGTTGCAGTAAACAGAACACTTGAATGGCTTGTATTTAAGTAAAGAAAAAAAAATCCCCAAAGCATGCATGGGTGATGATGAAGCAAGGCTGTATGTACCAAGTGCACTATTGTTCTTAAACAGTACATTGGTATGAAAATGCGACTCCTTTGTATTGCTGCCAACATTAACATGCCCTATTGTTATAAGGCTGGAAACCGTGGTTTGGCAGTGTAAACCACCTTAACTTGCCCTTGGAAAGCTGGACAAGTTGAAAGAAACTAGCTGAATGTAATTCCATGAAAACCACAGGGACAGCTTTTCTCATTGAGAAAGCCCATTGGATTGTTTGGGCAGATTAATGCTGCCTTCCTGTGGAATGCTTTATTCACCTTCCTTTTGGATTCAGCTAGGTTATTTTTTTTTAGATAAATTCTTAGAGATAATAAAGGCTTCTGATTTACCTGTGAACCACTGACAGCCAGAGAATAAAATAGCTCCAAGTTTCTTATACTCAGAGATTTATAGCAGCTTACTTCGAGAAGAAGCTTTTAGGGCTTAAGGGATGAGGCAGATGAATGCCGTATTTTGGTGTGAAGTGAAGCACACCACACTATTCCTCAATTCACCAAAGAAACTTCACTGTTAGGATAAAACCAGGCAATTTACAGAAGGGCTGAATACAGTGTAATTTGATAAAATTTTAAGTAGTGGTCTAGTTTTGCACATCTCTCTGTGAGATTGGTCAAAGATACCTGTGTCTGAAATTTTGTGGATTTACAGAAAGTGAAGAGGAAAACATCTCATACATACCTGATACACCAGTAAGTGCTGTATTTTTTAAAACTTCATTTTCTGTGAATAAGCATTATGTTTGTCATCCTGTGTCCTGAAAATAAATAAATGAAGCACACTGTAGTGTAAAGCAGTTTAATGAATCACCTTAGAAGCTTTATCATAGATGAAGAGGGTATAAAGACTGCAGTGGCTTGACTGGTCAAAAGCTAATACCAGCATATTGCAATAATGACAGATTTTTAGATCTTATGCATAGTCTTCAGGGAATAGAAACACAATAGATTTCCAAGCTGATATGTACTAAATTTCAATAGCACAGCTATATATATATATATATATATATATATATATATATATATATATATAAATACTTTTTAAAGAATGTTCTACTAGTAAAACACATCATGTAGTAATTTTTTACTGACCAATTAGCTCCTGAACTGAGTAAAAGAAACAAAATATCTTGTTACTTTTTATTATTTTATGCTTCATTTGCCTTTTGATCCATTGATGATCGGAGAAGGAAGAACTAATATTGGTGTTTGGTATTCAGATTATTGGAATTATTACTATCTACTAGTTGTTTTAAGAGATAAAGTATTACCACAGGAAGTGAAATACACATTCTTCAAGGCAAAGTATACCTCCAAATAACGCATCATGCATTGGGGTGAATCTGACTACTGTGGAGATTAATCTTGGTGAGACACTTTCAATGGCATTGTCCCTACTGGCTCATGGTAATCAATTCAGTAGTTTTCTTGAGTTTTGCTGGCTTTGACTTTGCAGGCAGGCAACTCTATCCTGTCCTCTTGCTGAACACCCAAGCTCAAGTTCTGCTATGTAGCAGTTTCAAGAAGCTCTTTCTGAACTGTTTTTTGCAAAATGTGCTGCTTATTGATGGAGAAGAATAAATGGGGCAGCCAGAGTTTTTGGACTAAGTCTGTTTAAAGGGTGCAGAGGTAATTTTCTCTAGAAAGTGAAGTGTAGTATCTTCTTGTGATAGCAATCTGAAGTGTAGGCTCATTCAAAGGCTGTTAAAGTTCACGGCATTCCCACTGTCTTTAATGAGTCTTGAAGCCAGGCAACAGCCTGAATCTTTGGGTTTTTTATCCCTTCCCCAGCACCCTCCACCTGTCTCCATGCAGAATAATAGATGGTTCTGCTGTTGGAAACCAACTTTCTGCTCTTGGAGGAAGACAGTAAAAATCGGTTGTTTTCTTTCTTGAAAGCAAAATATGTTTATAACTAGTAGAATAAACTTTCTGTTCTGCTCTTGTGATGAGTTTTGTCTCTTCTGAAACTAATACAAGAGCTTCTTTGCTTTTAAGGCATTATTTGTGGCACAGAAGATGTTTTTAATGGGGTTTTCTTCTGGCCCTTTTGAGCTGTATGAACAGGATTTTGTGTCCCAGGGTAATAAAAAAAAAAAAAAGTGCTGGTTTGTGTCATCAAGATTAATTGCTACAGTGTGGATGTGCAGTGTATGATTTTAAGTGTGGTTGACAGGGATGCAACTAGCACTGACCTGAAATGTGTCAAATTTCAGAGGCACACCTATTTTTCTAACCATTGTTAATCTTGCAAGAAATTGATTATGTTTTTTTCCCCTTACAAGAACTGATCCTTTTGCCTCTCAGGGATCATCCCCAGGAGTGCTTGGTGTACCTTTCTGGAAGTTACCTCAGCGCTTGCATCTAGCTGTCATTAAGTGCTTTGATATTTTTTTGACAGACTGTGACTTGGATTCAAGTTAAATCACAGTGTGTGAATTGGAGCACCATCAGGTTTGAAAAACAATTGAAAGAGCTTTGGGGAGGATTCAAAAAGATGATGCTGTTTTTCACTATCTCAGCTGGTCTTGATCTAAAAGTGGCAAAAATTGTCCATGTGTTGATCACTGTAAGCAGAGAAACCGTGAACTGAGTCCCAAATGAGCAGAAAGCAGTTCACCTCTAGAGGAGGATAAGCCTGATTATTCCATCTCCCACTTCTTTTCTAATGTTTAATGATAAGGTTTCAAATTCCTGCTCCAAGGTAGTATCACAGGTCAAAATAGGCAAATCATTGGAAATACTGTGGACTTGGGTTCCACACATGATTAAGTGAGGAGCCCTAGTTAGTTCCTAAAGGTGGTGGTTTAACTTGATTATGCTGTTCAAGTAATAAGTTCCGTGGGACTCAAAAAGGGGTCTGTGCTGGCTTGATGATTTCCTGAGCCTGTAGGAGGATGAATTGGTTCTCTAGTTTAATCTAAAGGAGCTGTGTCACTGCTCCAGTTTGCATCCAAATATTGGTGAAGCAGCAGTCAAAACCTGATGCTGAAGTTGGCCTTTGAACTCCAGAAAATAACTGACCATGTATTATGCTTGAATATAAACATTCTTTATTTGTATAAATTTATGATCCAGAACTTTAGGTGTGTGTTTATTGGTCTAGGCTCAGGTTATCTCCATGTTGTGCAGTGTCAATACGAAAAAAATCAGCTGAGCACTGGTCCAAAGCAGAGTGTCTTCTAAGCACAGCGTGGAGTATGTCCCAGTGTCAACAAATAAATCCATTAACTTCCCCACCTGACAGATTAACCCAGCTCCTTTGGTTTTCAGAGGCTTTCTAAAGCTCTGGCTCTATTTTCTTCATGTTTTATGCCACTTGACAAATGGTTACCTAAACAAACCAAAGACAACGTGCTACTGAAACCCTTTTTACAGTGCACAGGGCATACATTGTGTGTCAGCCAACTGCAGCTCGTGACAAAGTCTAAGTGAAATGGGAGATGTGGCTTTATACATGTCATTGTTGTATATCTTGTGATTCTTGCTTCTTCGAGGATAAATCAGGGTTAGAAGCATTTTGCAGATGTCACAGAGAATGTGGAAGGCACAGTCTCAGGAACTTATTTTGGCTTTTTATTTTGTTAGTTTACTTGCTAATCTGTAAAATTCAGTAATTTGCAGTGGGGTTTCCTGTCAGTGGTTTGAATTAACAGTGATTTACTGTATTAAATTTGTTTTCACATCTGGCAGCACTAGAGAATACTGCCTCATTGTGGCAACTGCTGTTGAAAGCATTTTCTTACCTCTAAAAATAGAACTTTTGTCCTTCTAGTCCTCCAGGAAGATTCTCTCAGTGAAAGTTTAGTTCTTGGATAAATCCTAATTATATGTTCATGGGTGGTATTTCATAAGAGGGATGAGGGATATCAATTAGTGCAACAGATGTTATGGGGAAAAAAATTTTACTGTATAGGATATTTCAAGTATGCCTGTGGTATGTTTGCATATTGGTTGGATTTTATGTTATGGATGTTTTGGTAGCAGTCAAGCAATCCACACTTAATTGTTTACTTTTGTAGCTTGCATGGATTAATCACAATATGGCTTTCAAGTTATGATGAGTTTCTTAATTTGTCATAACTCTTTTGCCTGTATTACTGAAATGCAGAATTAAACACAGATGCAAAATGTGTAGTGCTTCCAGAGCTGTTTGACTTTAGGCAAAAGCTTCACCTTTTCTCTCAATTTTTTTTTTAATAACTCAGATGAGAAGCCTTATCACCACTTAACTCAATAGTGATGCTTTGGCATTGTGGAGTTGAAAAACTTATCTTAGTGGACCTATTTTATTGGTTAGTTTATTGAATGGTATCTCTAGTTGTTCTAACAAAGAGCGATGCTGTGGTATAGGGGAAAGCATTTAACTTTGATGCACATACTTGTCATGTGCTGCTCCGCAGCTTGTATGGCAGGGAACCTTCTGTATCATTCAGTTGCTTCAGGTAATACAGGAAAACAGGATGTTGGCATCTGAAATGGGGATCTGTGCAGTAATATCCAGAATGGGTCAAGTTGGAAGGGACTGTCTGGTCATCTGGTCCAACATCCCCGCTCAAGCTAGGCCATCCTAGAGCACATGGCACAGAATTGCAGAGGTTGTTTTTGAGTATTCCTGGTGAGGGAGATGGCACACCCTGTCTGGGCAGCCTGTTCTAGTGTGTGGTCACCTGCTTGAAGAAGCTCTTCCTGATGTTCCTTTGCCTCTTGTGCTATTGTTTGGCACCACCCAGACGAGCCTAGAAACATCCTCTTGGCACCCTTCTCCCCCACCTTCAGATACTTACAGGCATTGATGAGGGCTCCTCTCACTTGTTCTCCACAAGGAGGGAGATAATTGAGGCTTCCCAGAGTTAATATGGCATCTGACCTGAGTTTTTCTGGGTGCCAGTAATAAACTGGTATTTGTACGTATTTACACTGGTCAAGTGAGTGCTCACTTCTCTGTCTGCCTCTTAGAATAAGAGAGAAACCCTGCAATTCTTTGAAGAAACCAAGAAGTATTCACCATTTCTTTCATCTCCCTTCGATCCATGTGGCTCATTTGAGGACCCTTGATTGTGAAATGCTGGGACTACAGGTGTCTCAGGAAAAGTTGTGGCATGCGTAATGCAGTACAGGTGGGTGAATGCATTTTTGCAGTCCTCACTCTTGAGCTGAAGCTGAGGGGAGAGGTGGGAGTACAAATGAGCTTTTTGTTTTGTATTCTCTTCATGCTGGCTCAAGCTTAGCAAGTACAGTGTGAAGCCTGATTTGCCAGGTGTGTTCTGGTTTGTGTTTTGATGCAAAGGTGGAAGAGGTATAACTCAGTTCAGTGGCTGCTGCTCTCTCTGTGCAGGGAGTCTGGGCACGTAGAATTAAGCTCTGAGCCCCACTTTGCAGGTTAGGCATTCAAAGGGAAGCCCCTGCAGTCTTGTGCTTACAGATGTGCAAATTTCTGATTGTGTTGGACTGTTTGGGATCAGTTGCATTCCCTAAGTGCATATGCTGGCTTTCTTGCTGGCCTGTGATGATTCACTCTGGAGTTGGTTGACAGTCCATTACAGTAATGAGCTGAATTTCATGCTTTAGATTGAAGGCACATGGAGAAGAGGCAAATCATCCAAGATAAAATTGTGTGTCAGCACATTACTGCTCCAATTTTGTCTTTTTCTCCAAGCTGTCTTCTTCATTTCTGGAAGAGTGATAGTCAGTCTCACACAGTCAGAATATTGTCAGACCCATCATCTTTACGCACTCTTCCATAAGACAGTTGCTATTAAATGGAGAAAATAGAGCTGAACATGATTTGTCTAAATTCAGCATAAACAATGGAAAAGGAGACTAAAGTAAAATGAGAATATACATTAACTAGAAATCCACTTGCATATGAAATATGTGAAATCAGTATATGCCAGATAAGCTATGATCTTTAGCAGCTGCGGGGATTGTTTGATAAGACTTGACTCTAGTTCAGTTCTACCAGTGAGAAGATTATTCTGGTCCATCAATTTAGCTTTTGTATCACATTTTGAATCCCCAATGCGATTTGTACTTGTGTATTAGTTGTAGGCCTGATACATAAGGATAAAATGGTCATTAGTTGTTATACAGATTCTCTTTTTAATATGACTTTTTTTTGAACTGTCAGAGGTAGATGACAAATGAGGTTCTACAGTGCAACCTTTAGTCTTTTCTAAAGTTTTATTTCTATTTAAATAAAACAGGTTCCATTTTTTAGAAACACTTTTATGTGCTGTGTTCTGCCTTTAGGAGAGTGCTATCCTTATATGAGAGATGCCATTCTTTCTTGAATGGAATGTGACTTCACTGATATTTTTAATTCTGTGTCGTAGTTTAACCCCACCAGCTACTAAGAAGAAAATGAGCTCTATCCCAGTTGTCACCAGAACCTTCTGCTATTTCATATGCAGTACTTAAAATAACATAAAATATAGAAGCAAGAGGAAGAGTGTGAAACTCCTGTTTATTTCCTACATAGCTTAAAATTTAAAACCATGCAGTACTAACCTTTGACCTGTAAGGTTTACAGTTTCACCCATTATGGTATGTTCGGCAGTCTTTTAGATAAATATACGTACAATTATTGTAATAACTTGCATTAATAAGGAACATTTCTCCCTGAAGAACTGAATGAAGTTCATGTTTTAAAACCAGCTGCTTAACCCTCACACTCCCCAGTGAAACAAATGTAACTTTGCTCAGGAGCTTGCCAGCCATTTGTTTTGCTGCTTGCAAATCTCTCATAAAATTGTCCAAGGCTGAAAGCATGATCATTTTTTTGCTTTGGTTGTAGACCAGGAAATATGTGCAGTAAAAGTTAAAATCAGTGTGGGTACAAAGAATAACATTGTCTTTGAGATCTTTATCTTACATCTCATTTAAAATGGGATACACCAGATACAAGTCAGTCCCATGATGAAGTCAGGTGGGTTGTATTTAATTTTTCAGTCAATGAGATGGCCTTTTATTTCTGATGAGTATATTTTCCCTTTTCTTATTTTGAGACATTTGTTCATTTTGAGTTTAAAGAGAAGAATACTCAGTGTTTTTTACTCAAGTTTCTAGACATTCTTGGAGTTTAAAAAAGATTAACAAATCTGGGGCCAGTGTTAATTATGCCTCATTTCAGACTTAATGGTGTGCTAACTGTAGTAGAAATTACTTTGGAAAGTGATGTTTTTAAAATGTTGGCTTATGGCTGAAGTCTGTTTTATTCAAGTGTGTTGACATAATTCAAAGCACTATTACCTTTTATTTTCCAAATGAAGAGTATGGCATTATGTCACAGTTTTGTGATATTTGCTTTCAAAAATTATCATAATGACTTCACATGAGCAAATTGGCAACTTCTTTTGGACAATTCAGTAAACAAAACTTTTTAAAATACGAGGGTGGTGAAGGTGCTCTGTTGAGGACAAAGTGCTTGTCTTCCTCCTTGTTTTATAAAGGGGACTATCTTGTATGATTTAAAAGGGGAAAATGTTCATCAGTAAGATTATATGAGAAATTTCTTATAGTACTAAAAGAATTCTGGAAAGAATGACAAGAAAGATTGAGCAGTATTATTTGGGTCCTGACAGACTGCTAAAGGAAGGAAAGATGAGCTTGTTGGTGACAGAAGCAAAGATATAATTAGTAGTAGGTTTCTTACTGATTTTCTACCTGGAAATTTTCGAAGTGGTCAAGTAGCAAAACTGAGTAGAACAGTTCTGAAGAAGAGTTTGATGACTCTCAAGCTGAGACTATGTGGGGGAAAGGTATTGTATATGAAATATTTCAATTGCAGATAACTGGGTTGAAGGAGTTTAGTTGAAGGAGTGGTCTTGGTTCCTCAGGTATTACATTTCATCAATGCACATCAACAGCATTTTAGAGCAAAACATACTGTGTTGTGGAGACCAGTGAAATCTTGATTAAAAATGTGCTCAGAAACTGAAAGAATTGTAGGATATTCTTGTTTGGAGAGCTCTCTTCTAGATACCCACTGTATATACCCCCCAAGCCTTCTTTTCTCCAGGCTGAGCTGTCCTAATACTCTCAGCATCACTGCCTGTGAAAGATGCTCCAGTCTCTTAACCATCATTGTGGCCATAAGTATCTTTCTTGTCCTGGCAAAGCCCAGACTGGACACAGGACTCCAGATGCAGCCCCACTAGTGCTGATTGCTTTGCTACAGCATAAAACTAAGAGCTCTGTGTTGTAAAATATTCAGTGTGACCGCTTGCATAATTAACTTTATAATGTGGTTCTTTATCAAGCCGAGAATCTGTCTTAAATATTAGTTGTCACTTAGCCCAAAAAACTTTTTTTTCACCCCACCGTCCCAGTAATGCTAATCATCTGCTGAGACTCCGACTCCAAACAGCTTAGCTGTCATATGGATGAGTAGGAAATGCACTGCTTGCCCTTGTTTCCTGTGTTGATGCCCTTGTATGTGTTAAAACCATGCATTGCTTGCAGTTCTTGAAAAACATTTCATTTGCTTGTTTTTCTTTTTGCTGGGGCTTGGTTTTGTTTTTAAGGTTAAACTCAATAAGTGTTTTTAATGTGGAAATTTTAATTAGATTTTAAAATAGACTGTAAAAAATGTGAAGATTAGAGTATTACTCAAACAGTTCCCAATTGTGCCTTGTAAGCCTAGGCTTTTCTTTTACAGTGCTTTAATTTGTTGAGCAAAAGTTTTCTAGGGTGTGATACTACTCCTTGTAAAGTCTATGAAATCTTAGATTTTGTATTCAGTTTGAGCTTTACGAAAGAAGTACTCATGAAAGCAATCATCTGAACAGCCTCATGTAAGTTATTTTAATTGAGGCCAGAAGTTATTTTAGGCTTAGAAGCTATTTTGTGTGTTTTAAGGTAGTTTTAAGTGTAACTTGTTACATTTCCTCTAGGGGACTTGCCATTGTGTATTTCCAAAGTGCATAATCTGCATCTACCACAGAAAGGACATTTGAGAATTGTTCATAAATATTTATAAACTGCTGTGATACTCCCAGATCAGAGGTGATTTAGTAATGTGATGAAAAATTATTTCCTAGGAAAACACATAGCATTCCTTAGAGGTTAATGTAGTATTGGAATGCAAACTGAGAATACCATTGAGAACGAAACCACATGAAAGTCTAAAGTTAAAGTTGCTTTTGATTTTGAAGTATATATACTTGAAATGAAGTCTTTGCCAACCCCAGATAATCAGAGGTGGTGGGGCTGGCCACTTATTCCCAAATTTAGGGGTTAACTTCCCCTTTCTAATACATGGTCACAATCAGCACTGGCAGCTGTTCACAGGGACAATTTTCTTTACTGGTGACCAGTTTGCATAAGTGGAAAAACATTATTGGTTTTTAAACAATTTCCAGAAGGGTTTTGATGAAGACCTGAAGGGAGAACATGTTAGGAAAATGTTAATTACAGTTGTTGACTTGATGCTTAAGATACTGGGAAATTCCAGTTACCTTCATCATCTTGTGTCTCAGAAGATTGTAGCCCTAGCATGCAGGTGTCTCTGCTGGCTCCAGGAATTGCTCGAAAAGGTTTTATTTCCTTTTACTGTGCATCTTGTATTTTCCCTTTTAGTGTATATGCATGAAAAAAGTTACTTGGAAAAGCCCAGCTTATTTCCCCATGGATGTGGCTCTCCTGTAGTGAAGCCCTTCCGTGCTTTTAGAAAGGCAGAGATGCCTTTGCACTCAAGTGCTTTGTGTGGAAAGAGCTGAGCAGATATCCCTAAGCCTGAAGGGAAGGATGTGTCCCAGGGCATTTCATGCTCTGTCTTTGAGCTTCAACCCAAGTGTTACCTCAGCAAACCCTTATATTTTCCTTGCCAGTGCTCAGTGAGGTTTTGGTGTAACAAGTGTAGGTGGAAGGACAGAGGAAAATCTTAATATTCCTTTGAAAATTTTGGGAAGGTTTATGCACGTGTGGCATTGAAAAAAAACCATCTTGCCAGTTGTTCCTCGCTATGTTTTAGCCAGTCTTTATTTTAACATATATTCTTGGTCTTGCAAGTGAGATTAATGAAGACTACATACAGTCCTTTGTTTCTTTGGCACTTTTCTTCTAAGCAGATCAGGGTAATTTTTTTTAGAAGTAAATTTTTATAGCCTTTATTAAATTCTCATTGTCATCTTCGTTAGTAGGTTCAGAGTCAAGCCAGAACATTGTGACTTTTTTTCAGCTGTGTGGTGAGCATATATCTTGTTGGAGGGATCTTGTCATCTTGATTCCGCCTAAGCTTGTATACCATCAGCTTGGTTTTGGTGAAGTGTTGTTTTTTTGAACATGAGTTTATTTTAAACTTCATGAATAGCCTAACCAAAATAGAAGAACTGAGCAGTGCCCTCCTTCTGTGTGTGTGTGTTTTTCTTGTTTGAAGAATGGTAATCAGATGATGGTAGGAGGGTAAATATTGTAATAAAAGAAACCCCAGCAAACTAAAAAAAAACCCAACCCAAACCCAACCAACCACATCTTACATCATTATCTGTGTAGCAAAAGAAATGTTTAGAAAATAAAACTGGTTTTTTCCCCCATGGTTCTACTTGCAGTAGTACTTGGAGCTCTTAATTGTATGCCTTAGCAGTTCTCCTTAGAGGTGCGGTTTTCTTGAGCCAGAACCAGCTTAGATGCTTTACATAGCCTCATCCACTTCCCACTCACCATGGATGAAGAGTCAGTAATAGTTACCTCTTGTATACTGTGTAGGAACTTTAGTGTGTTCGTGGTTATTATATACATTGCTGGAGGCTCATAACAAAGATGCAAAGTCTTATGTTTCTGAAGCTGTAACACAACATGAAGATAGACACCTCTATGATTGCCCAAATAATTGCATAAATCAAATGACACAAGTTAATACTGAGAGCTGAATTCTGGTAAAGAATTCAATTAAACGAGTAAAAGTAATGAGAAAATAAATTAGAAAAAATTTCATTAGTGAAACTTAATGGACCAAGCTCTAGCTCAAACTTTATAGTACCTTCAATTCACACACATTAACTACTACTTTTTCTCCTCCAACCTTATAGTGGTAACGTCTAAATATAGGTAGTGACATCTAAATGTTTTCAGTCACTTGGGGAAATCCATTTAAAATTTACATGCTTACTTTTTAAAATGGTGCTTTAAAATAATTCCTGATTTCTTAGTTGGCTGTATAAAACATTTTTGAGCATTACAGCAGAGTATTTTCTCTGTTCATACACAGTGGCAGGGATTGCACTGCAAGGAATTTTATAAAATCTTAAGAAAAATCTAAACCTGATTTGACCTGACTTAGTTAAACATGTTCCTTTTTGAGAGAAACACTGAGGTTTGTCCTCAGCATCTCTTATCCCAAAAAATTTATCTTTTTCATTTATATTTGAATGGGGGGTGGTTGCTTTCAGTGCGTGGAACCTGCAAAATAATTCTGAATTGAATCCTTCAAGTTGTACAAGGGAAGTTTAGATGGGATTTTAGAAGAAATTCCATCATTGAAGGGTTTGTCAAACATTTGAACAGGTTGCCCAGGGAAGTGGTTGAGTTGCTATTCCTGAAGGTACTTATAAGATGTGCAGGTGTGACACTTAGGGACAGGGTTTAATGGTGGTCTGGGCAGTGCTGGTTTAATGGCTGGACTCAGTGTAAAAGGTGTTTTCCAGCCAAAAAGGTTCAAATGTTTTCTTTTCTGATGTTTATGGCACCAGCTTTCTTTTTGTGCCTGTGATCTCCATGCACTTGGGAAAACTATGAGTGCTTTCAATTTATTTTTCTATTTTATTTTCTTTTTCTGATTTCAGATATTCCTTATAGTTATTCATACCCAGGACCCAGTGTATAATGGGGAGAAAACTGGACCTTTCTGGCTTGACTGATGAAGAAGCAGAGCATGTGCTCCAGGTGGTTCAGCGAGATTTCAGCCTTCGTAAGAAAGAAGAGGAAAGGCTGAGGTAAGGATAAAAACAGGATTAAAAATATTGGTGTATTTTGATTATTACCAACTGGCTTTGGAGGAAACCAGAGAACACAGCATTTTTGTGGGGTTCTATGCATTAATAATCATTCCTGTCACAGAGGCAAGAAATATTCAAACTCCTCCACATGAATTCAATTACTGAGTAGTAATTAATTTTTGCATTTAGTCTATCCTAGATTAAACCTCAGAAATGGTCTCTAAATCACCTGTGTATATCTCCTGGGTAAAGGCTAAGTAGCTTTTGACGCAACAAAAGCAGAAGTTTTTGTTAAGAGAATTTTTTCCCTGCTGTAGTCAGTTCCGTCTTTTTATTCAGAAACTTTGTCTACATGCAGACATCTGAAAGTGAAGAGGTTCAACCCATCTTTTTCCCCCGGAGCAGGCAATGGGATGTGTTATCCATTGTATTGAGATAACTTAACTTTGCTTTCAGTAGTCTGTGTACAAAATGATGGCAAACAGAAATAATCCAGAAGAAAACAGAAACTTGTTGGCAAGGTCGCTGAGGAAATTTGGTATGTGACAAGGGCACTACAGATAGAGACCTGAATTGGTAGATGCAGTATTTTTCTTACTAGTTTCAACAACATTTCCTGGAATTATTATGCTTGATTTTTTTATTACCTTCTTTGAACACATAATTATTTACTATCCATAATGCTCTGAACTCTCTATCTATGGTTGGCAACTGCACATTCTCTTACTATGCTACTTTTATCTCAGGCATCATCTGTTTCATTTAGTATCAAGCTGAAGTCAACAGAGCAGGAAGATGACTGAACTCCACAGAAAACTAGGCATATACACCGTGTGCAATTGAAACTCTCTCACCTGGAACATTAGGAGCAAGAAATGTGTCTTGCAGCATAGGCCTACTTCAATTTTAGCATGCTGTGCAAGTTCTTGCTTGGGTTGGTAGTGCAAGCTTTCTGCAGGGAGAAAAAACTGCATAAGGATGTGAGGATGGCACACAGAATTTTTTTTTTTTTTTGACTGTTTGTTCTACCATAGGTTGTTCTGATTACTCTGGTAATTTTTTACAGCACAGCCAAGAGATTCAAGAAACAGTTTAAAGAGGGTGAGTGTGTGAGCTCTCTCTGGCTTTTTGTGCCATGACTGGTTGTATCTTACTGGAGCAAGCATACCACATCTGGGAAGTGCTGGGGCATCTTACCTGTTCTATACAATAGATTTACAGTGGGAGTAGGAGGGACAAGAATGAAAGGCATGCTCACAGAAAATTGACTGGAATGCCTAGATAGAGAAAATTTCTGCTGGTCTCTGTGTTTTTTTATTGTGCTACTGAAGTTTTTCATGGCAATTTCACAAGTAGAAAACTGGTGTGAGAAGACAGCTAAAACACTGGGAAGGTAGGTATATTTCAAGTATATATGACTTTTGTCTTCTTACAAAGTTATGCCTTTTGCCAGTATTAAAGTATGTTAAAGTGCTGCTGTATAATGAGCTGAAGTGACAAAGCAGAAGTGAATCTCAAAGCTTATTTCTGACTTAAAAGCTATGACCTTTTTTATCTTCCTTTTTTAAAATCAGGCTGCTCTGGTTGGTTTTGGTGTTTCATGTGCAGCACATCTTTTTGTCTTACTACGTGATTGAAAATATAAAAGAAAATTACATGATCTTGCTATAGATTAGATTTTTCAACCTGTAAGAAAAGAGATTAGATTTCCTTTGATGTTCTTGGCCCTATTGTGTTTGTATTTAGAAAGTTATCAACTGGCAAAGTTTACCATGTAGTTTCACTTTAGAAGTGAAACTCTTAAGGGTTCTGTAATCTTTTCTAAGATAAAAAAGCTGGCATATATATATATTTGTATATTATATGTTAGACTTTTAGACTTCTTTTAACAAATTCAAAACCAAGCTATATCTAAAGGTATGGTTTTGAATTTTTTTTTTTAATTCCTGTCATTAATTTGTGGTAGCAGCATTAGACTTTAAATGGAGCTGTTGAAGCTTTTGTGTGTGATGCTTTCTTAAAAAATAGGGTTTCTGTATAATTCTTCATATCATGGTGTTATTTTTGGGTGCTTTTCCCCACCAAGATTTAAGTAGCTCTTTCACATATCTCTCTGTATTATTCCTATTGGTAACAATTATTTCTAAAGATCAAGAAATGCTTAAATGAATATAGGATAGATTTCCACTTTATCAGGAGGATAATGAAAGCTAAAAATCTGTGAGTGGTTGATAACTTCAATTTTGCTTTTCTAATGGCAGCTGAACAGTTAACTAGCATACTACAAGAAGTGAAGCTTATCTTTACTTCCAATAAATGTTTTTAAGGTGGTAAAATGACAAATGTTTTAGAGCTAACATTCTAATGTTTTTTATAATATTGCTGGGTTTACATGTTAACTAATTTTTTCATATTCTGTAAACAAAATGACATCATGTATGGAGAAAAGCCATACTAGTGATCTGCATTTTCTGCTACAAAGCTGTTTTGAATTTCTCTGCAGTGAGGATTTTTTGCAGTGGTTCTCTAATTTAAGTTTTTCTCACAACTATATCTCCCACTGTTATCAAGACAGTTTGGTCTTGTACATTGTGAAAAAAAATTAGTTGGCTACAGCTGGTAAGATAATAAGATAAATATGTGTACATGTTTAGTGAGTAGAGTGGTTGGTTTGTTATGCCTTACTGCTTCGTATCATTTTAGTTTCTTTTTTTGCTATGGCTTTCAACCTCAAATGAGATTAATAATACTTATTGTTCTTTGTCACTTGTTCACCCATTATCTTTCTGGTTTGATTATGTGTTTGTTGTGGACTTTGGCAGTAGCGTTACATTTTTATTTACCCCTGTGTTAGTGTTGTCACCCAGAGCCACTGTAGCTAAAATTATAACACAGTCTTGCAAATGGATGGGCTGAGTTTACTGTGGATCAGTTGAAGCAGACAAACAAGGCAGATCTGGTGTAACTAGGAAGGCAATTGGTTTGAATTTCTTGGTGTGTATGCTCAGGACAACCTTGTGTGCATCCCTTCTGCCACTGCAGGCTGTCTCTGGGCTCCTGAGACACTAAGAATCATAGATGGCTTTTTGAGGAAGTTGACTGGACGTGCTAATGACTTGTTTCCTCATGTACAGATTTATTAATCTTCAATTTCAGACTGCATGCAGCTGCAGAATGTCAGCAATGGAAAAGACTCGACTGTGTTGAGCGTTAAACATCTAATATTTTGCTGTGCATAACATCTTTGTTGTCTGTAGCTCAGGAAGGACATTGTCCTCTTTTTTTAAAATATTTAATTTTTTGAAAGAAATGACGGAGGAGAGCTAATAAGAGCTTCCAAGCCCAAATGCTTGTGTGTGAGGTAGGCCTTCATACATAAACAGATGTGTAAAAGTGTTTGCTGTCTGTTATTTCTTGATTGCTTATTCAGTTTTCAAGACTGTTTAAATATGCCATTGTTTATTCTCATCCACTGTGGGCAAAATCAAGTCCCCCTTTGGTTTTGTTTTTACAGTTCCTACTGTATAAACACATACATCCTTTTGTTTTAGGTCAGGAATGCTGAGAAGTCAAGGTGTTTTAAATAAGTGAAATTATGATTTCACAGAAAATAATTGATGGATTACCTTATTGTGGTAGATGTTGCTGATCTGTTATGTTTTAGCCATGTGGACAGGTTAAAAAATGGCTGTTCCAATTCTAACATTCAGAGTGGGTACAAAGAGAGGCAGATTAGAAGGGCAGAAGGGTTCAGGCATAGGAAGGGCTCAGTGCTGATCAGCTGTAAGCAGAGCAGACTGCAAACAGAGCAGAGCTTTACCTGTCAGCGGCTACTTTACCTTAGGAGGCCATGGTTGGAGTGACTTAAGCTGTCTTGCTGTAATCATTGGCTAAGAAGAGTTTCCATCACCATAGTGAATGCTGGATCAGCCATTGGCACGCTGGTATTTTAGTGGTAAAACTTGAACTGGGCAGGGATGATAGGTGCTTCTTTGCAGGCAGAGTGGTTTTCTTTTGTTTGAACCACTGCTGTTAATCACCTGAGAAAATGTATTTACAAAGAAAAACTACAGACCTTCTGGTGCCACATGTGATCATATGTGATCATATATGTGATCATAACACTTTTACAGCTTAATATACTTATGTTTGGTTTGCTGGAGCAGCACGAGGGAAGTGTTGAGAACTGACTGTTGCCCACAGGCAGAAACATCACCATGTCTTGCTTGATGTTGTGTCTTTCGTAGCTGGATTGCTGAGTATCAACTTTGCTACCTTTATAGAGTCACATTTTCAGTTGTAGCCAAGACAAATGCAGTGATTTGTGATCAATTTTCCAGAAGTGTTTTATTTGCAGAAAAAAATTAGATGCCTGTGCTCACAGGAGGGCCCTCTCTACTCTGGTTGTTCTAATTACCTTTATAGCCAAAGAATGAGAAAGGGATTAGGACAGAGCCTTGTGTAGAACATTATGGAATGGTTTAAATTGCTTTTGCCTACTTTATTCTTTTTGCTCCTTTTGCAGCATATCCTATTGTAGCGCAAATTGGCCTGTGAAGAGGCTTCTGAAGAAACATACTTGACAAAACCCAGAAATTAGTTTGACACTTTCTTGTCAAGCTACATAGACTTCAGTGTTTTTGCAGTATGTGTCATGGGTCTTGTAGTGGATAAAATATTGAACTCCTTCCAAAGCTTGTTAATCAAAATATTGCCGGTGTGAGTCATATCCAACTGGCAAAATGCCAGGACAGACATTTGGGTAGCTATCTGTTGATTCTACATATCAGTCCTTGTTCCTCCTTCCTGTGTCAGGCTTGTCATACCTTAAAACAAACAGAAACCAAGCTAAAAACCCCTCCTGTCTGTCTTCCCTCTTCTTTCTTTCAAGCAACGCCATTTTATAGCTGTTTTCCTAGTGAGGAAAGAACAGGAGATTGGTCTCATTGTGTCAAGCTTCTGAGCTCCAGCAGATGAACTTGTTGATCAGTACCTTAATTGCTTGAAGTAATTTCATAAGGTCAGCCTTCCTGCCCTTCACTCTGACGAGCAGTGTGAGGGAAGCCCATTATGCTGATTTTTTTTTGTTATTTGAGCAGGTAGTTACTGTTCTGCTTCTTGGGTTGTCCTGACAGATATGTTCTCTGCCTGTGATAAAAGGTCTTAGAGCAGTTTGCTCCTCTGAGAAAGCTGCTCTTTGTGATTCTCATGTTAAACAGCTGCATGCTTCTCCAGTGTAAGGTTCTGCTGAGCTGTCATGAGTTTAGCACTCATATGCCTAAAATTATTTTTGGGTGCAAGGAATGATTCATCAGAATCATAGCTGCTGAATAAATACATTATTTTGCTAGTGTTTTGACTTATAAAACAAGATTAAAACATATGTAGGGCACTACAGCTCTTTCCTGGAAGTAACGGTTTATTAACAAGATTAAGAGCAAGCCATTTTTTTTTTTATAGCTTATCACCAATTTTGTTACATAATGTTCCAAGATGCAAACCTGTTTTCTAGCTCACACAGCCTGTCAGGATTAAGAGTTGTCAGTAACTGCATCTGTGTACTAGATGCTTAACACTGCTACTGTGTTGCCCTCTCTCAACAGCTGTGTTTAATATTTTAACAGCTATCCCTTAGCAGTGTTCTCAGGTCAGGATAAGTTGCTTATCCAAAAATGGCTACTTGGATGAATTCTGCATGAATTCATGAAAGTCATGGCTAATGGTTGCTTTTGCTGCAGTCAGTAAGGGTGCACTTCAAAATGCATTTAGAAACTGTTAGTTGCTGCTAATTTCAGGAAATATTGATCCAAGTGTGCTGCTTGCAATGGCATAATGCCACGTTTGGGGTTAGACAAGGAAAGAGGTGTCTCAGCAATGATGCAAGGTCTTATCTTGTGCAGTGCAGCAGCATTTTGAGTCCTTTCTGTGGTTTGCCCAGAACTCCCTGCTTTGGCACCACAGGGTGCAAAGGTGGTGAGTGTGTAGGTTCTGCTGACTCTGATGTTGATCCCAGCCTCACCTGTAATTGGAGAAAGTGATTGTAGCTGACAAGACAGTAGGATCTAGTTTATGCTTTACAGGAGAGAAACCAGGGCCCTGGGAAGAATCTGGCCTTCGAAGCAAAGAACTGAACAAAGAATCTGTTCAAGTTATAGATTTGGGCCCAGTTTTTTCCCTGCCTAATGGAGGAAAAAATGCCTGGGTACTTCCAAAGAGCAGCTTATACTTAGTTGCCTCTAAAACTAGTTCTGTGCATCTTGCTTGTGACTATCATGGGAACCCACCATGAAGTTTCTTGCAATCTGAATGGCATGTAGATGCTATAGGAGAAGCACAGATGGAACTTCTCAACAAATTCTTTTTGCCAAGTGTCTGAATATAGGCAATGCCAGATGTGAGTTTTGCTTTTTCAAAATGTATTTACAAATGCAGTTTCAGCTGAGAGGAAATTCTGGTGAACCAAGCATCATCTCTCATGTTTCTTCATGCTTATGAAAAGGTGCAAAAAGAAAACATAATTTTAGGGAATATTCAAGAAACTTGTATAGAAAGAAATGTCTCCAGCTCACATTTTTAATTTGGACAGGCTATAGGAGATGTAGCTGAAGTACATCCCACGTTCAGTGTGCCAAGCTTGCATAAACTGTGGCTAAGTATTTAAAGAAAGCAGCATGATGTTGCAGAGGTGTTATAAAACTTATTGCAGGATTTTTTGTGTAATTTGGTCTTCATTGTGGGTTATGACTAATCAAATTATTGGCTACAATTTAGCTAAAAGGAGTGAGTGTTCCTAGTGATAATGAACAGCTATAATGTAAAATCAATATTTAATCTCCGATGTCTCGTGTATGAAAAGTCTGAGCTGTTAAACGTGACTTGTAGTAGTAATCTTCTCTCACCTGACTGGCCCTGCAGTGCAGGCAAGGGATGATCACTTGCATATGAACTCCTGTCTTTACAGTTTAGTGTATCTTAAGTGTTGGTTTATCTCTTTGCATGTTATTATAGCAGTACAATTGCTAGTGCTTTCAAATTGTGGCAGAACATGTAAATAAACATGAGAAGAATGGCTGCATTATGTATTTTATTCAGGATTTATTCTTCATATTAGATTTTAGAGAACAGGGATACTCTGAGTGCATTTCCATATAATGTTCAGTAACTTGTAAGTAGTGCCAAGTGTTACAGTTTTGAGGTGTTGTATTTAAAATGCTGTAATTAAAATGTGGGTTGGGTTTTAGTTTTGGGGTTTATTTATGGCAGAAGGAATAGGTTTTACTGTAAGTTTCTACTGCAACATTCCATGGGCCTGCCCTAGTTTGCACTAATGTGGATGGATTTGTCTGAAGCTGCAGGCTTTCCTGTCTTTGTTATACTCACCCTTGATTCTCAAGAAAATAAGAAATACTGCTCATCATTATGAGGTTAGCTTATTGTCAGTCTGAGCTATGACTTTTCATTTAGATGTGAAATTTGACTTGTGATCCTTTTTTTCAGAAATATGCATTATGGAATTGTAAAAGTATACTTTTGAAAAACACTGATGTTTGTGAAAGTAAAAGAATTTTTAGTAACCATTGTTAAGAACTATTATATATTTCAGAGACAGGACATTTAGGGAAATTATTATTGACTTAAATTTGCTGATGTTTTTATTTAAAGTATTGTTGGTGAATCAAGGGATAGTATTTGCTTTGCTTACTTCAAGCATTACCATGCTCTGTGTTCTTCATAGACAATGAAATTTCTCTGGTCATTTTTTTGTGGCCAGTTCCTGTGCCCCCAGTTTGGAGTAGAACCAAGAACAGCTGTAAGAAGCAGCACAGGAAGGTGACAGAGTGAAAAAGAGCTGCTGTGAAGTTCAGTTGCCCTTGCTGCTGAGCAGCTGACTATGGAGCTCTATCCCGCTGTCCATGCTTTTTGTTATAAAAAGGTGCATTTTCAGTACTTTTTAATACTTCCTTTCTGAAACCTATGAAGAACTGAAAGCATCTTGGAATCCACATGACAAATAAATCTTCTGGATTTAGATAAATTTTCTGGATGTGGAAGGATTACTTTGGGGATGTAAGGCTGCTGTACTAGAGCAAATTGGGTGTTATGTTCACTGTGCTGAAGCTTAAGGGAGTATGTCACGAGATCCACCCCAGCCTATTGAACCAGCAGAGGTGAACATTAATAAATTGCTTTGTGTGTTTGTATTCACTAACATCTCATCCTGCAGGTTCTCTAGTACTCTTGTCTTTTGCAGCTTCCTACTCAAAGCTGTGCCAGAGGAATAAGCTGTGCTAAAGGGGATGTGGTTCTTAGAAATCCATCCTGAGTCTAAGAATCTGTGTCTTAGGATGGAAGGAGAGCTACTTTATAAATCACTTGTGCCAGGTTCTTCACTGTTATACCTCATTCCAAAGTAAACTATTGCAAACTAGAATCTACATGCTTTCCAGAAAGGTCACCATGTGTTGGTTAAGAGGAGTTCAGTTTTTAGTGTTTATAATAATCTTCTGTGTTTATGGTGAGTTCCAAAGACTGCCATCGACTTCTGTGAGGAATGGAAGTGACTGAGTTAAGGTGTATGTTAGAGATCAGTGATCTCTGTTTTCCAAAATGCCAAAATTTTCAGCATTTTCAGCCGAAGTTTTCTAAATGAAATTGTTGAACATTTTCAGCTAAAGGAAAGAGGGATATGCATGTGTGGGAGAATACCACAGATGTCAAAACACTTTGTCAACACTTCCAAAGTGTAGCTTCAGAAATATCTTTGGAGATACTTTTTAACTGTAGCACATTCTGCCACTTGTTGGTTCATATTTGAAATAAAAGGGATTTGCTTTTGTTACTTCTGTGAAAATAATAAAGAGTAGTAGTAGTAGAAATTAATAAGTGAAGTTTTGTATTTATAGTATTTTAGACATACAAAAATTGTCAGGTGTATCTCAGCTGAGGGTATTACTCAACTTAATATACCACAAAGTTTTGCTGCAATGGGTGTTGCCTCAGTATATAATCCTACCCTATGATAAATACAAGATAATTATGATTTACCCTTGAGGGGTACAGTAAGGAGCTTCATGTTTGCCTAAGGGAAGGAACTAACATATGGGCAGTTACCGCAGTCATACTTTTTGCTGTAATTTAACTTGGGGTAAGTTGTTAATGTGCTGTTGCCTTTATTTACAGTTGGTATATATTTGGCTCTGTGCCTGAGGCAAGAGCAAGTCTTTGAACTTCCCACCAGAGTTGTTTTTTACTGGAATGAATTATAACTGCTCTATATATTTGCTTATGCATCTTTTCCTTTATTCATGTAATAATTTGATTCTCCTTCTAGTTATGACTTAAGGTTCTCTTGAAAGCAGTTGAACTCAAACATACTTTTTTAAGCTTGTTCCTCTAAGGTACTTATTTTATCCAATCTGCTACCCTAATTCCATAAAAGAAAATAAAAAATATCTCTATAAAGCTTGTTTACAACAGAATTAGTATATTAGAACATCATAGTAAGTCTTCATTAATGCTGTTCTTCAGTGCATTAGGAAGATGCAACCCTAATGCTGGTTTATGGCAAATGACATGTGGCTCTTGGTACAGTTTGGGCTACAATTTGGCTAGTAAATATTGGAAGATACGGACTGCAAATGATATGGTGTTTCTGCAGCACATTCAGCTTGAAAGGATACTCTAAATTTATCTTGGTTTTGTGAGGCACATTAGAAATGAATGAAGCACAGAAGTCAGTGTTTGCATCTCAACGAACAAAGTCTAAATCAGGAAGTAATTAAAAAAGATGTCTGATGGAGGTGGCAGGGATTTCATATTTTTTTTTTCTCCTGTACAGAAACACTTTGAGATTTAACAAAAGAATCTTTAATTAATCTCTCTTGACTACTGTGTAGCATTTGTCAGTGAGGGTGGCTGATTATGTGCTGGTGGCATCTCTCTCCTTTATCCCTCTTCAGTTTTCATCCGTGCATGATGGACTTTATGGTTTTTCTCAGCATAGCATTAGGAGGGAGGGGACTATTGTGTTTTGGTAGAAGATCTGTCATTAAAGGGGGGAAGCTCATTAGTGCTGCCACTGTGGTTCTGTGGTTTTTATAGTTCTTGAACCTGCAGGAAGTGTTATTTGCTTCTGTTTTGATTTTGTGGGGTTTTTTCCCTCCTTTGCTTTCCTATTTAAGAATAAAAATAAACTTGTGTTCTTCCAGAAGAATGTTGAACATATGAAGAATTTTAAAGGCTTTTTTGGAGCTGCATGTAGGCTGTCAGTTATCCTGGAGATAATCCTGTGGTAATCCTTCTACTATGCTGGTTTCACAAAAGAATGAACCTGTCTTTTCAACTGATGTTCCTTCAGTTGATAGCAAGATGTCACCTGTGGCTGTCTTTTGAAAACTTCATTTTATTGGATTGTGGACTAATATGAAAATAGTCACATACTTGTATGGCAGGTATGGAATATCTCTTGTTAGATAGGGGACTGTAATCTAAATACTGTCACTAGTAAAGAAACCTGCTCCATGCCATGAAATGTTGTTTGGAGTTTCTGTATGCCTCATAGATTTTGCCTGTTGTTATTTCACTTTTAGACTATTATGGGTAGCCAAATTTAGTTCATTAGAGGGGAATGTGAATTTGTTTCATGTAAAATTAATTGGTTATCTAGATAAAAAGTAATTTTGTTGTAAATAAATTAAAATTATTGTGAATTTGTATTTATTTTTCTTTCATATTTTATGCACCATGGTTCTTGAGAACAATTCTTCAGTGCTAACATGTAACCTAGTTAGGTAGTGTGATCTGTGAACTGATAGATTTGCTGTATGGTAAGTGGTGAATCTGTGTAAAATTTGGTTTCTTCAGGTTCAAAAAGGAGCTCTTAAACAGTTTATATATCAGTCCAGGACTGGTGAGTTTTCTATGTCTCAGCAAGCAAAGTATACCTGAGCATTGTTTTCTTTTCTGCCACCTGGACTTTTAATTTCTTTCCCCCATGAGCTTTACTGTTCTATTATTATTATAAAATACTCACAATATTGACTATTTACTAGTTTTCTACCAGTATAGTATATAATAAAACGCTAATCAGTAAAACCACACTAGCAAAGTGTGCCTTCAGATTGCCAGAGCAGGTGAGAAATCAGAGGAAGACAGCCTCTGAAATCAGAAGTTTGTAACAAGTCAAACATATATGTTCATGTTTGCCATTAACACAGGCTGGACTTGCAACTCTCCAGAGATGCAAACTTGTGATTTGAAAAACTATCTTAGAACTTAGGAAGTAGCCCAGTTTCAGAAAGGTTGGACAGAGATTGAATTAACTTTCATGTGTTTGCAATTGTCTTAAGCACAGAGTCTTTTGGATGGCACTTCTGTCAGCAAACTGTAAATGAGGGTTTTCCTGACATAGATTGCATCAGCTCTCTGTAAGTACCTGCTTGAAGAAGTTTTCAGTGTTTTATAGTGGTCTCAGGAGGAATAGCCTTTAAAATCTTTACATTTGCCAAATTTTAGTTCAGTTTCAGGCTGGTATTCTTGTATTTGTGTATTCTGAATAAAAATGAGGACAGAACACAAGTATTAGTAATACAAGTGAGGATAATTTTTCTTTCTAGTCAAACAAAATATTATTCTAGGCCTTAGCAGAGTCTATGATCCCCAGAAAGTGTTTTTCTGGTCGACAGTTCTCTCAAACTTCATTTCTTTAATCAATCGATGAAGCAGTTCCAGTCACTCTAATGTAAGTCATTTCTGCCCTCGGGTAATGTAAAAATATGCAGCATTCCATTAATCAACTTAGCACTCAGTTTCATAAAAGGAAGGACAGTAATTCCACTGTCACAGAAATTAACTTTTTGCACTTTTCAGGAGTACTCTGCTTTGACCTACATTTCTCTGGATAAGTTGATAGCTTTGGCATTTCTTATGATAACACAGGCTATTTTTCAAAATTTCACCGGTCTCGTGTTTACAGTAGCTGAGTTAAGTAAGGTAGGTTTCAGATACGTATCAGTAATGACTCCTGCTAGGAATAGCAAGTGAGACTGCTGAGATTCAGCAGTTAAGTGGTTTTGTATGCTATTGAACAGGAAATTCCTGACAACAGGAAAGTCTTGTAGAGGACTCTACATTAAAATGTTCTTTTAAGCAAATAGTCCTGGCCATACAACATCTACTTTGAATGAATTACAGTAGAGGATAGTGTTGCAAGAGGAGAAGATGATATCATCACTTTGAGCAGAAATACATATGTTATCTTGGTATTGAAAGCATTGCTGCTTTAGCATCCATTATTGACATTAGCATTAATTACAATTAATGCGATGAGTAAATCAGCAGTACATTGTTGTAGTGTATATGAACAGGTATTTTTAAAACTGCTGTGATGCTTTTTTCATTCAGTGTAGAAATCTTCAGATACTGATGTTTGCTGCAGAATAGCAATATCAGAAATTTGCAGAGCATTTCAGTTGTGTATTTGATGTCTCCACATTTAACTTGCTTAATATGGAGGCATTTTCCTTTGATTAGTTTGCTTCATCATTTTACACTTTGTAATGGTGATTTGGGTTATCTAAGACAGGGGATATTAGGAAGGAGGCAGAAGAAGAAAGAATATCTTTGAAGTCACTGTTATCTAGTGAAATCTGATGTTCCCTTTCTCTGCTTATTTTCTCTTGATTTGGCTGCCTCTATTATGGCTTATGAGTTCAGCTCAGTTGGCTTTGCATGGATTAAACTCCTCTTCAGTACTATGGATTTCTTTCTTCACTCAAACAAATACTTGAGTTTTAGACAGCAGCAATTAGCATGGAGGATGTAAAGTCAAGACCTAGTCTTTTTTTTCTGAATAATAAAAACCACACTATGAGGCACTACAACTCCAAGATACATATGTATTAAAGTCTCTGCATTTTGTAGTTGCGTAATGTAGCAAAACTTGAGACCAAAACAGCTTACTGTAGATGGTAATGGATATTAGGCTTCATGAAGCAGTCAGAAGTTGGGTGGCAGAAATAACAAACACTATATCTTTTTATA
Organism: Fringilla coelebs; assembly: GCF_963513975.1. NCBI lineage: Eukaryota > Metazoa > Chordata > Aves > Passeriformes > Fringillidae > Fringilla > Fringilla coelebs. The sequence goes on along the minus strand of NC_140028.1, from coordinate 109,018,235 downwards.
TGCTGCACATTTTGAGAAAACAAACATTCTTCACGGATATCTGTGGTGAGAAAGTCTGTCACTGCTGATTAGATCTATTGATACATGTTATATCGGTCTTCTCTCTTTTTGAACTCCTCATTTGTTTCCAAGTGTTCTGCTGCTTTGCAAAGCTTTAAGTTGTGCTGTGTGTTCATTTTTACCTACATGGCTTGTGAGCTACTATTTACTACCTCACGTTGATCACACATGATGCGCTTCCTAGAAAAACATTTAGGTTTGCTTTAATAAATAAGCAAATGTTGAGAAGATTGCACATATTTCTACAGTTCTAAAGATTGAGACAGAAAATATATTTCTATGGCCATAATAAACCACACAGTGGTATTTATTGCAGAACCTTTTAGTTACATAATTGCTTTCTCTGTTATCAATGTCAGAAAAGGCAATGAAAATAGTACATTTAAACAAAGCATGTGCATAGTCCTGATGATGGGTTGTTTAAAAGTGGATGTTGCTTCCTGCCAGGAATCATTTGTCAGGGTGTCCATTTTCCCTCCACCTTATGAGAAATCTGGTGAAATACTCAGGAAGCTGACTGAAAGGGGAGCCACATACAGAAGACGTTGTGCATAGAGCAGCTGTCATTAAAATCTGAAAAGCCTGTTTCCTGTGTACCAGAAGCCAGATGCCATTGGCATTGGGGTGATCCTGGCTGTTGGTTTAAAGCACTGGGGGTGTAGGAGCTTTCTTCTTGTGTTGGGAAAGTCTCAAATGGCACAAGGGTTTTGTCATGTTGTCCTTAGTATCCTGCCTTGTCCTTGGCTCATGAAGTGTGTGATAGGGGAAAAAAAATGCACTGATGTCACTGAAGTGAGTGTCTATGTGTGTGTACACAAAGAATTTGGGGTGTAGTCTGAAAGCTCTTCTGTGTGATGCCTGAATGGACTCACAAATCTGTCCTATCTTGGGGAAGAGAGGAAGGCTTTGCAGAGTTTGGCTGACTGATGTAGTAAGGTGCAGCAAGGTGTGCTCGTGTGCAGCTTAATGAAATCCTTTAATGTACATCTACTTCAAAAAACTTGAATGTAAAAAGTCTTACTTGAATTTCCATATTCACTGTTTCTTGGTATTCTTTTATCAAATACAGTCTCTGTCCCCTTGATACTAACTGCAAACTTGACAGCTGCTGCAAAAGTTGATCTGAGTTCTTTAAATTTGATTCCTTGATGTCCTTTTAAAATCCCTGAAGCATTGGTGAGATGGAGGTATTGCTTGTGCAGCCTTTTCATCACCAGTAGGGTTGCATGACTGTGAGTAATTAGATTTTTTGGTAGAATATTGCACAAGAAGTAATAAAGCCATCTGTGTTTTCAATTTAGCAATGTTATGTCTTCAGGGCTTTTGAGGAATAAGAAGTTATATACTGATTTTCATCAAACAAGTATGAATACTCGCTGGGAGAGAGTCTGCAGTACAAAAAAAAAAAAAAAGAGAACTGTGTTTCCACTCAAGTTAATATTTCTGGAACCATTATCTCACAAAGCCACCCCTAAGGTAGTAGCACTTCAAGAGTTAAAATTTTAGACATACTGAGCCTTTTGTTTAAGACTTGTTATTTACAATTGTCCTAATTAATATTTTTCGTTTCCATGGGTTAGATGCAGATGAAGTACCATTTCTGTGTCTGTTAGCTAAAATGAACCTATCATATGAAAGGCTTTAGCTTTCATTACAGACCTAAATCTTCAATAGTTAGAGAACTGGGATTGTGTCTTTCGTCTATTTACAATTGTCACTTCAGTGTTAATTATGAAGAACTAAATTGTCACATGAAAGACAATTTTAGTTGATTGCAAACATACGTATTGTGAATTATATTCATGTGTCCCATACCTCAGCTGGTTTCCACTAGCATTGGCAGATAATATGTCATTAAATTTTGTAGCTAAAAGTGAATTGGCTATTAAAATGTTTAACAGTGAAGTAGGCTTTTAAGGTCTTTGCCTGCTAATATTTGTCTTGTGCAAGAAACAAAATCCATATAACATTGCAAACTGTAGTATAAATACATCAAATGGATTTTTTTAAAATTTCTAATTTTTTTTTTAATTTCATCACAAGGATTTGGTAAGACTCTTCCAGGTGAAACAACTGCATTTTCCTCTATTTCCTGCTTTGGGCAAATGCAGTGTTCATGCCTTCAGTCTACTGTACCTTTTTGCTAATGAATGACAGATTTGTTTATTATTTAGTTACTGAACACAGCAGCGGAGTGTAGGCATTGTATTGATATCTGGCACTGAGGCAGTTTTTCAACATTCTGTGTAGCTGTTATTCTTGTTAGATATATCTAAAGGAGTAGTTAGCTATCTAGGAGATGATATTGTAAAAAATTTTTCTCATCTGAAGGGAATTTTAGGTGGCTGAAGCCTGTATCTTCACCAGCAAATGACTGTTTGAAGGGGTTTATCTGCTTATATAAAAGAAATGGTTCCAAACTCAGTCGATAGTGGCTAAAATACTGTCACTGCTTTGAAACAGGACAGGCATTCACTTGAAGCCTTGCCATAGGCCAGTTTTCCATCTTGACAGAAAGGAGAGGGACTAATCTTCTGGGTCGAGACACTCTTCCAGGGACAAATCAAAGCTCTGTTCACTCACTTGCATCTTCCCGTACTTCTTTCCATCTGGTCTGGTATTGTTTCATTAACTCTGAAATGAGGAGAGTGAAAGATTGTAGACAATTAAGGCAAATTATTCCTGATAATGAAGAGGTGGGAGAGCCTGCTTGTCTCTCACCTGTCTCTGCTTACTGGTAGGAGGTTGAACACTTGCATAAGAGGGGTCTTTGTTGCATTTACTGCCACATTCTCTGCTCTCCTTTGAAAACTTTTCTCATTCCCTACAGATCAGTGCATCTCCCTCCATCCCCTACAGATGGTTGCATTGACTGGGAGGTGTGCCTTGTAGTTGTTAAGCCCATCAGCATGTTTTGTTCGTGCCTTTTGCTGGAGGAGTGAATACCTGTTCTGGGCACTAAAGAGAGATCAGTGCAGCAGGATTGGGTCCTACCAAGCACAGCTATGGTCTCAGGGCTGAAAGGGGCATATTCCCTGATAAGTCCCTGCAGGGCTTATTAGCTCCCAGGCAGTACAAAAAGGACTAAATTGTTTCTGGAATCAAACAGATTTGTTGTGTTCCTGACTGTGCTCCAGCATGGATGCAGTCCTAGAAAAAAATTTGTGAAAGTGCCTACATGAAAGAACCTTGTGACAGAGAACCTTGCAACTACTATTGTGTAAATGGTGTTTCACTGAACTGTGTGTAAGGGAGAAGATAAATCACCTCAGTATTGTCAAGCCAAGTATTAAAAATACAACCCACCCTCCAGTAAATAGTTTTTCAAAGACCTCTGGTTAAAGAAGGAGAGAGTTACTAATTTTTTGTTTATGTCCAAAGGATATTATTTCCCAAAAAAACACCTAAAACATTTTCTGTTCCTAGGCAAAAAGAACTTTGCTTTTCAGGAGCTTTTCTGTCATCTTTCACTTGGGGAGACTAAGAAAAATACAATGTCAGTTTCTCATTTGTATGTACCCCATCTTGTTCAATAAGAACTTGAAATGTGTTGCAGTATTAATCTATTCCTGACCTAAGAAAAGTGAACTTGGCTCTTTTAAATGTAAACATGAAAACATGGCTATGTTTTAAAAAATATTTATTATTGTAAGCAGTATACACAGACTCTTATTGCTTGCTTTCACATAATTAGCTTGATGTCAACTATAAGTTGCTCATTCAGCTGGAAGAATGGACCTTTACAGTGTATCAGGAAAGTCCTTCAGTTTGGTGAACTCACCAGAACTGAAGTTGTGCAGTGATAATTGGTTCCAATATATTTAGCTGCCAAGTGTGTTAGAGTGGCCTTTTTTGAAATGTGAGTCACGCATCCCTGGCAGGATAAATGCAGGATCTTTGAGGGTTATTTAAGTTCTATAAAATCCCCTGTAATCAATTTGATGGTACTTGAGGGACCATAGATGACAGAAGCATGGGTCAGAGGGAGTTCAGAAAGGTTTCTTTGTTTTGGGGAAATAAGCTTAATCTGACTTGTGTGTGCTCTTTGTTTTCCGTCATCCCCTGCAACTGATTTTAAACCAGACTTCTGATAGAGCCTTTTATAGTAAAAGTATTCTGGGAAAGTTTTGTAGTTACAGGAATAAAGTATTTCACAAGACAAATGCAACCTTCACACCTCTGGCATGTTAGTGCAATTGGTCTTACCTCCATGAAATGTTTCTGATTGCTGTTGCAGCAGCACTGTTTTGACCTCATCTCTCTCAGCTGATCTCACTGCAAAGCTCTTCAAAAATGTCACATTCATGCTGTATGTCTAATTCTTACCTGTTTCTGGTTAATCTGTGTGTACTGCCAGCCTCTCTCCCTTGCAGGCTTGCAGCTTTTCTTTCCTGAGCATTTGAGCATGAGTCAAGAAACAGAAGAGGGTTGAACTTGTCCAGGGAGTGAGGAGTGCTTTTCTCGCTGTAGCCGAAGGGCAGCTCTAGTACATTGTAAATAGTGGTGCATTTCATCTGAAATTAACTCTGCCGTTAGCTGCTATGTTTATTACACCAATTCAGAATCGGTCTCGACTTTACTCTGCCTCAGGGAAATGTGGGGCAAAGGAGCTGGTTTGCTTTGTGGATCTTTGATCCTTCCCTGAAGCTGGCAACCCTGTCTGGTTCTGAACTCTGCTGCTTCTGGGAGGTCTCCAGTCTGGCTGCTGACCCTTCATGTAGGAGTTCGAAACTGGTCAGAATCAATGTAGATAGAGGAGAAGCTGGTAGCCAGTGTAACACCCTGGGAAATAAATCTGATCCCCATCTGGTAGATGTGCAAGCTTAGCTGAGCACGTTCTCGACCTGAGGAAACCAATGGTGATCTGTGGGTACAAAGACTGTAGCTGGGCAGAGACCTTTACTTAGCAAGGGATTAGCTGGGTTCAGTGACCTGGGCTCTTGCCTCAGTCGTCCTGTGAGTGCGATGGGGTTTTCTTTATCTTCTTGAATTTGAGTTAGGACTTTGGCATTTCTTGAAATAAGCTTATGTATCTGATTTAACAAGGTTTTGTTCTTGCTCTTTGTAGTATTAATAAAAACCAAAGGTTTAATCTTGAAGACACAAGCTCTATGGAACCATGCAGCCATGGAGATTTGTCAGCTTTAATCCTGTATGTGACCTTCTCAGTAGAGCATAAGAGGACTATTGTTGCTGTCTTGGCTTGTACTCTTTACACATTGTAGCAATGGGACCAGTGATTTAAACTTCAGCTTTTTCCTTTATGTATTAAAGAATTCTGTCAATAAACTATAAACTCTATTTTTATTATAATTAGCTAATATATAAATGAGTATTTTTTGCTTTCATCACTTCCCCCCCAAATTAAGGATATTCAGTTAATAAAATAATGAAATGTTGGAACAGGGGATACTTGGCAGAAAGAGAGTTTGTCAAGCCAGACAAGTTTCTTTGAGGGAATGGACAAAGCAGGACAAATAAGTTTTCCTATGTCAGGCTGGAGTAGAGGAAGCCAAGCAAGTCAGATTAGTGTTGCATACATATTTTAGTGTGTGTAACTTTGACACATTAACATCAGTGCTAACTGGAAGAGTTGGGACAAAAAAGTTGGGGTAATAATCATATAAAGGTGTGAAGGTTTTTTTGTGGGGTTTTGGGAGAGAGTGAGGAAGTTGTAAGACTGGCTTGAACCTGAATATAATTTTATGATGTCTGTTTTACTACCCCCTTTACTTTCATTCTGTTTTGCTATCATGATGAGTTCTTACTCATCTCATTCAAGAATTTGTGTATTTAATACTACTTTTTTCACTTTAAGACTTTGCTTCATCAGAGCAAAGGCTTAAAGTCTTTGTTGTTGTTGTTGTCTTGTTTTCTAACTCTTAAAAATGTTAAAAGATACTTAGAATCACATGCTTTACACTTTGTCATCGAAAAAGTCTAAAATTATAAGAGGCTGTCTCTTTTGGGGAGCATTTCATGCATAGATATACCTGATCTGAATGACACTTTTCACAGGTGGAGTTGGTCATTGCATTGAATCTGTCCTTTTTTATCTATTAATTGTAATGTTAATTTCAAAAATGAAGTGGAAGGTACCTGTAAAGAAAATATGTTCAAGCTTCATGTTATATGTGCTTCTGTTTAATATGTTATTATGTTTTTTCATCATCTTACTAAGAATTTAAGTTGGTTGCTGGCATACTGACAGCTTCATTCCCAATTGGTTTTCAGCATCTTTTGCTCCAAAGTATTGATAAAATATTAGCATTTTCAGAGGTGCCTTATCTTTGATGTTTGACAGCCTCCACCCTCAGCTGATAGCATTGAAGTGCAGTGTTCTCTGGGCCAGGCATGTCATGCTTAACTAATGCCTGTAAACCTCACGCATCCACATCCTGCTTTGAGAAAAGATACATTCCAAGTGACAGGTTGTCTATAAGTATATGTGTTCTTCTTTTAAAGTCTGCTTGGGACAGGTTCTCTGCAAAGCTGCTGAGCTTGGCATGAATGCATCTATAAAACTTGATTTTAGAATACAGTGTTGGAATAGCAGCTGTTGTTGAAAAATAGATGGAGGATTTAGGTTTTGATTTTCTTCATTGTCTTCCACTAAATTTCAAACCTTTAATTTTTAATGCTTGGGAAACGCTTTAAAGTGTGGCAAAATCTGTCAAAATAATTTGTTATCTTTCTAGTAAACTGAAGTGTGTGCTGCAGTAATTCACAGCAGGCATAGTTGCAGCAGTGGATTTGATGGACATTTAACCTTCTACCCATCCAGTAGAAGTATTACCTGACCTTTTTTTAAATCTCAGCCTCATTACATGAAGGCCACAGGAATAATGTATGTGGTTTTTATCTGCATTTCCTCATCAATTTGTTGTCGGCTTGTGAAGCCCCTTTTGAAGATGCAACAACATCCCAATTTGTGCTGTGCTCCCAGTTCCCTGCAGTTGCTTTGGGTGAAGCTACCACCCATCTGTGCAGTGAGTGAGCTAAATTTCCTGTTGTTTGTCTCAAATTGCAGCATCCCTGATGTCTTGAGGTAGTGGTAGGAATTTGCCTAGGTGAAGTTCATTTGAGTACAGTGTCCTGCAAAATTGCTCTTCCCTTGTGTGCTGGACTAGCTGTGGCAATAATGCCTGCCCTGCTCCCAGCACATGAAGGGTGCCTTTGGCAGCAGAAGCACACCGTGGTGGCTGGTGCTCCTTCTCAGCAAGGGTGGCTGTAGAAGAATGCTATCTTTTTTTAATACGTGGCAGTTAATGGCTATCTTTCTGGCTGAAAATATAAGGAAGCAGATATGTTAAGTAAAACTGTCCTTTTTCCCCCCCTGCTAGAGGTAATTTTGTAGTGAGTAACTATTCTTTGACCTGTTTGAAGCTGGCGTGTATTATTCATAAAGGCTAGATTGGTTTTAATAAAGATAATTTTCTTCAGATAACATAGAAAAAAATACTCATTTATTTGATTCAGGTTCTTTGTGTTCCTGGGGCACTGGTCATGAAAAATAGTTTGGATATGGCAAGTTTTTTCTTTGTGTTAAATTAAATGGTCTGGATTTCTTTTTAATTTTATGTTTTTAACTAGAACCCTTCCATAATTAAAAATGTCTTTTGTCCTTCCTCCTTCTGTGTGTTGGCAAACATCCACAAAGTTAAATGCAAGCAGCATGAAGTAGCTAGCAGGCTTGAGATGTCCAAATTTCTTTCTCAGCTTCTTTTGGCACACATTTAGTTCAGGCTCAAGGTACCTTTTAAACTAATGACTGTTGGGAAAATTTCTCTTGCAAGCAAAGCTGACACCTTGGTCATTGTGTATGTGGGTGTGTGTGTATATATATATGTGGCCTATAGTGGTTTTATCAGCCTTCTGATGCTGGTGGCTTCTGGCTACAGCATGGGAGATAAGGGGAGCTTCATACTGGAAGTACCTTATTGAAGAGCCAAAAATACCCTGAAGGTCATCAAGACTCTGTACCAGTGGCAGATTTCAGGAGTATCTTGAAGCTCTAGCATGAGGTAGTGTAATTAAAAGCTGACTCCTAATGTAGAATTAATTAATGACACATTCTGTCTGAATTCATGTATTTTCTTACACTTGTTAAACCCTGCAAGCATGACATCCTGTGGTGCTACTTTTTTCAGTAGAGTGCTCATTTGTTTTTAATTGGAAGTAAAAATAAATTTCATTGTCTGGAAGAATTTTCTCATCATTGTTTTTTTCTTGCATTAGTTTCAGTAAATGAAGTCAGGGATGCTTCCTAGTCCTGTCTCATTAAGAGACTGTATCAGAGAAGTACTGAGTGTCCCTAGCTGTTACTCTCTGTCTGAGAGCTGAAAGCACAAATGCCTGCACAGCAGATAAGGTATATGACCCCACCTCAGTTAGGAGATGCCTCGTGTAATGTTACCTTGTTCAGGAAGGGTGGAAAATGGCAAGAGTTGCATCTAGTTTGTGGTTTTAGAAATGTTCTGGGGTTTTTTTTCCCCCCCAAAATCTTGGGAATTGTAATCAGAGATTACATGTAGATGTATGCATGTCCTCTGCTTAGAGTTGTGTAATCGAGCCTATGAGTTTGAACCTAAGCAAGATGTTTTGGGTAGTCAAACCAAATTAACGATTCATTTCATGTGTTTCCTAGAACTGCTGGTGAGGCTGTTTCAAAAGTTTTGATTGAATGCCTTGGGGCATGAGGGAACATGTTTTCATGTATTTGTTTCCGGATTTTTATTCTATCGATGATTATTAATTGATGACTTTAAATTTACAGTGAGGAAAAGCCAGTGATATTTAAACTGGCATGCTGTAGATGGGTATTTCCATTCAGATGCACTTTAGCATGAAAATTGATGGATTGCAGTTATTGTATTAGGTGATGCATTATAGTAGTCTGTTAAAGCTTTGTCTTTGTACTGTGCTTGTCCAGCTCAGGGTCTCATTTTGGAAACAACGTGGTCTTTGCCTGTTTAATCTTTGATGGATGTCTCTTCTTGTTCTCTGTTTCTGCCATGGGTAGCATTTGTCCCGTCATAATTTCATGCTTGATTGATATTGCTTTATTAATTACCCTTGCCAGAGGCTTATTCAACACTGTGATTTATATTTAATATCAAAGCATAGTAAGAAAGTGGAATTTTTTTGCCTTATTACTGCTAAAAGTAATTCTCAAACATAATTTCATCCATCTTAATTAAAGTATTGATCCAACAGTAATACTTACTCAGAATTTTGCCAATCCATACATATTGAGCCATCTTCTAAAGAGTGCTTCATTGATGAGACCTACAGCTCAGCATTTAGTAAGATTGCTGAGGTTTAAACACCATGTGATATTTAGAGTGCAGTTTATTCTGAAAATGATAAATTGTCATGCTTCTTTCTTTCTTAGTTGCTGTTCACAAAATCATAGCATGGTTGGAAGGGACCTCTGAAGGTCCTCTTGTCCAACACCCCTACTGAAGAAGGACCACCAAGAGCCAGTTTCCCAGGGCCATCTTCAGGTGACTTCTAAATTTCTTCACTGAAAACTCCACAACATCCCTGGACAACCTGTGCTAGTGCTCTCTTTCTCATGGAGATGACTGCTGTTTCCTGATGTTCAGGGGTAACTTCCTGGGTTTCAGTTTGTACCCTTCATCTTTGATCTTGTCTCTGGGAACCACTAAAAAAAGCCTGGTTCTGTCTTCTTTGTGCCCTCTTTTCAAGTATTTATGAAAAACTGGTGAGATGCCCCACTGAGCTTTCTCTTTTCTAGGTGGAGCAGAACCAGTTCTCCTTATAGAAGAAGTGCTGTAGTCCCTAAATAGTCATAGTGGGCCTTTGCTGTACTCCTCAGGATGTCCATCACTCACTTGTACTGGAAGCCCAGAACTGTTTTTTATGGATATCATAAGTACCCATTTGTTTCAAGGTTTGATGTCCACATTGTTTAAATGGTAGCTAAGAGATGACATGATTTACCTGTAGTAATGACTCAGTCTCCCATAGGACTTTTTTTTCCATCAAGAGAGGGGAATAGCAGCCAGTCCCATTAGGTGTCAGCAGGATGTCTCATATTTTGCATCTCTGGAGAGCTAGTCCCAGTGACAAGATGCAGCTCTTATGTGGGTCTGCAGGCAGGCTGACTTTTCAGGAGCCATGCTATTGGGAGGTGGTCCTTGAGGAGTGATGCTACTTATGTAAGTTATCACATTATGTATGAAAATGGCTGAGGAAGAAGGAGAGCTGCCAGACCTCAATTTGCCCCTTCTTCTTTTCACTGAGGACATATTGTAAAGACAAAGGTCAGTCCATTTCATAAAGTGCCTCAAGTGGAAAACTTGCTAATAGCTTTGAAAACACAAGTCAGAGTAAAGCTCCTTTCAACCTATGCCACTTGGTGCTTTTGAACTAGAACCTTCCTGTCTGTCTGCACAGCTGCTTGGGGCTAGTTCTGTTGAAGAGAGCTATAAGCATATTTTTTATCCAGGTGAATTCTTGTTGCTTTTCACTTTTGTTTCTAAGGATAGGCATGCAAATGGTCTTGTACTGGTTCATTTTGCTCTGGTATACTGTTACATGAGGATTAAATCAAGGTGTGACTTGTAGACACAGCACAGCCCCCTGTGAACTGTTTGCAGAAGCAGGACTCAGTAAGTTTAGCTTTCTGTGCTACTTTGAGCATTTCAGTAGTGATACATCTGTATTACCTTCTATTTGTGTTTTGTTCTTTACTTTTTAAAATTTTTATTTTAAAAGGATCAATAATAAAAATATTGCTATAAAATATTCCTGAAACTGCATTCTGGAAAGTGTAGGAAAAGATATGCTTGTGTCCTTTCCATGAAAGCTGGATCCGTGGTTCTAATAAATCCGCCTGCTCCTGATCACTTCTAGTGTGACATCCTAATCCTCTGCATATGACACACTATCCTTTTCACAGCAACCAATTGTGAAAAATATTTATGATTCACAACATTAATATAAGTTAGATTTAGGCTTAGTTAATTTCTCTTAATTATTAGATGTTTGTTTATGGGGAACAGAATTTTAAAAGATATGGTGAAAGTACCTTAGGCATATGTTACTTTAACATTGGCAAATCAGTATTGACTGTCTTTTTTTCATTTATTGAACCCCCAGCATTTTAGCTCAAAAAGCTTTCTTCAACTACATATAATCAATATTCTCAAAATATAAATGGTCACTTATGTGAGGTTGACTTGCAACAAGTCATCCTGGAATACTAATTCATGGTCCCTGAAAGACCTACTGCAAAAGCATTCCTTTCTTACCGAAAGAAAATGAAAACATGTTTCTCAGGTTTGGATTGAGTTGATTTGTTTCTTGTTGGTTTGGTTATTTCTTGCTAACCAGCTGTGTTTCTGTATTGCAGTTACTGCTTCTTTGAACCTCTGTGTTTTATCTTTTCTTGGCAGAAAAGATTTGTCTTCTGCTGTGTGCCAAAAGAGCTGTCTTTTAGGAGCTCGGTCTTTTATGTCTTGAAAGAACTATTTATGCCAAACAAGCATCTGATCAAGTGGCAAGACTGAGCCCTAGAGACCACTGGAGAAGTAGCATTAAGAAGGGTGAACAAGCCCAGAAGCTTTCAAGTTTTATATTTGCATTGAAAATGAAAAATTAAGTCATAGCAGTATGTATGTGGTTACAGACCTTTAGTAAATAAGTAAACTAGAGTGAAAAAGGTTATCTAATATGTTTTACCTATTTAGCCAAACAACACCAAGCCTATGCATGTTTGGTGTGTGTGGAGTTTTTTTCCACTCGATGACTCCAATTCTGTAGTAATTTAGGAGTCATAGAATGGTTTGGATTGGAAAGGACCTTAAAGATGGTCTAGATCCAAGCCCCTGCCTTGGGTAGGGGCATCTTCCACCAGATGGGGTTGCTCAAGCCCCATCCAACCTGGCCTTGAGCACCTCCAGGGATGGGGTATCCGCAGCTTCTCTGGGCAACCTGTTCCAGTGCCTCACCATCCTAACTTTCCTAGTATCTCTGTCAGTTTAAAGCCATTCCTCCCTTGCCCTGTCACTCCGTGCCTGTATTAAAAGTCCCTCTCCCTCTCTCTTTTAGCCCCTTTAGGTACTGGAAAATGCTCTAAGGTCTCCTTGGAACCTTTTCTCCTCCAGGCTGAACAGCTCCAGCTCTCTCAGCCTTTGTAGCAGAGGTGCCCCAGGTCTCTAATCATCTTTGTGGCTCTCCTCTGGACTTGCTTCAGCAGGTTTGTGTCCTTCTGTGCTGGGACCCCAGAGCTGGATGCAGCTCTCCAGATGGGATCTCACCAGAGCAGAGCTGACAGAATCCCCTCACTCGCCCTGCTGCCCGTGCTGCATTTGATGCAGCCCAGGGTTTGATTGGCTTTCTGGGCTTTGAGTGCACATTGCCAGGTCATGTGCAGCTCTCATCTAGCACCACTCCTAAGTCCTTCTCAGCAGGGCTGCTCTCAATTGATGCTTTGCCCAGCCTGTATTTGTGCTTTGGATTGTCCCAACCATGTGCAGGACCTTGCACTTGACCTTGAAGAAGTTTATGCTATAATTTAGAGGGGATGGACTTAGCAGACTTAGCTGTAGAGGTGCACAACATAATTTTTTTTTTTTTGGAGGTGGGGAGGAAAGAAAGGATGAAAGGCATGAAATTTCTAGTACTCTTTATTAATTAAGGATAGAAATACTTTGCAATTCAAAGTCGAGTCCATATGTAATCCTGGAACTGTTGTGTTATAAATACACAATATGATATAACTTGCATTCAGTGGTCTGCAAGTTTGGTCTTCATAATTATGTCACTAGTTGAACAGTGTCCCTGAGTTATAAAAGCTTTTTAATTTTTTTGGACTTAGATCTTATGTGTCTTTTGCCTGAGACTGAGGAATGATGGCTGTGAATATGGAAGCCTTTTATTCTTTCAGAGCAATTTCTACATCAGAAGTAGTGGCACTGCCACTGTTTTACTTTTGTCTAGTGTTTTGAGTTACAGAAAGGATTGTAATTTTAAAAAAGAAATTAAAGGAACAGGTAAAAGGAAAGGTACTTGGAGTCAGAATGGATTATGTTGAAAGGTAGAGGCTCAAGAAAATGTGTCCAATTAAGGGTAAAGTCTAAAAAGAAAGGAAAAAGCATCAGAAAGCTGAATGAAATATTTGTTGAAAATAAAAATACTTCCTTTAAAAAGTGACAGCAATATCCTCTGAAGAAAATGGAAAATATGTAAACACTGCCCTTTTAAAGACAAAATAACAAAAAACAACCCCCTGAATTTGTGTGTAACAGCTATTGATACATAATGAGAAAGAAACAACTTTGCCAGGAGTCAGCAAAGCTAATAATTATTAAGATGAAAAGGAGACAGTACAGATGGATAATGTGATTGCAGCGCAGTTAATTTAAATACTTTTTCATTAGAGTTCGTGTCTGGAAAACTCAAGAGTTTTTGCCCCATTGAAATTATAGATGGGAAGTTGCAATATGTTGGCACTTTTTCCTTATGGAGAAAGATTCTTGTGAATCAAAAGTGACCATGAAAACTTAAGGGGGACTTTGGTTTTTAAGTATTTAATATTAAAGTGCCGATGGGATAACTTTGATAAGTACCAAGCGCTTTACATGGTGAAGAAAGGAAAAATCTTACTAACCTTAACCTTCAAATTAATAAATCAGCTGTTGCCATTAAAGAAGGACTTATGTCTTAGGAATTGGTTCAGTACTCAGTAGTACTGGACTATCTAGAAGGAATCTAAAAGGATGTTGACAATATACTAGTAAAGGAATAGAGAACAAATCAGAAAACTTGACTAGTGCAAATGCTTAATTTCTACCACATCCTTATTTCAATATTATGCATTTCCTTATTGTTATAGTTATCATTAAAATATGACAACAGTAGTGAATAAGTAGCAAAGATTGCCATGGTTGATCAAAGGTATGTAATATTTTTTGTCTGAGGACTAAAACTTCTTGGAAAAAAACCCAGCTGTTTAGGGACAGTTTAAACAGGCTTTCAAAATCCTGAGTGTAATGAAGAGTGTGAATATAGACTTTGTTTTCATAATTTTGCATTGGTGGTGTGAATTTAAGTACATGGTAGAATAAGGAGGAAACAGGTTATTTAAAAAGAGCAAATGAGTGCCAATGACTCTTTCAAAGACCTTAACCTGTTCCTGCTGGTGGTGAGGCCAAGATTGTGTACGAAAAAAAAAGAAGATGTGATCTGTGGGAAGAGCTTATATCCTTCATTACACCAAAAGTCACAGTCACTAAAATCAGACTAGTCTGAAAAAATTCTTGTGTGTTGGAAATGTGTGTCCTTCTTCTTCACCTCCCCTGCTGCATTAGCTTCTCAAATAATCAACTTGTGGAGGTTACCATGGATTCAATGAACATGTACATTGTGTTTAAACTGCATAGATTAAACAAAGGAAAACATTTCTTTAGAACACAGATTTTCTTGCATGTGTACCTGGTTCTTCTAACTCCTTGTCTCTCCATGACAGTGTGAGCATGGCAGACTGATGGGTTTGTGTCAAAGGCTCAATTGTTTTACTAGTTTTTAATCTTTCTGGCAGCTGTTGTGCCAGTAATGCGTTTTACTGTAATCGTATTTACTGTTCAGGTTTGACAAACATTTAAACTGATTATCCCCCTTTCCAAATATGTGGCCTAGTTATTGATAAATTCTTAACATGCCCAGTTTTGAAAAGCTGTACAACTTTGTACAGTGTGTAACAAATTATTAGATCCACATTTACAGCTAGCTGTACTCTGGCAAAAGCTCAAATGTCTTTTGTGTTGTTTGCATATTTTTCTTTAGAAAAGCCAGTCTATTCTGAAAGACAGTCTAGTTGTCTTGTTAGATGGAGTCCCTTTAGAAAGGGAATTAAAGGAGATCTACTAGTAAGCAGGGATGTGTGTGAATCATCTAGTCTTTATACCAGATATAAAAACTGTTGCTGTGTCAAATGGCAGAAGGATCTGCATTCTCTTTACTGTCCGTGAACAATCCTTTTCTTCTTGTCCCTAAGACTGGACTAACTTTGATTTTCATTCTTTCATTCCGTACCCCTAAACCTTAAGTATATGGCTGGTAATCTTTCAGATTTCCAAGTCTGGAAGTGATAACATTCTCCACTGATTAATCTTTTAAAAATATAAATATAGCAGTGTTATTTTAAGAATAATTAAAGTAGTCTTGTTTAATTAATCACTGATTTGAACAGATAGCCCTCCGGCTTGTCAAATTATTTTCATTAAACATGAGTACTGTTTAAAAAAAAAAAAGATTGCAAATTTATTTTATTCTTCCTTCTGAAAGTTAAAATCTGATATACTTATTTCCTGAGGGGAAAAAAGGACCATTTCAATACTCTTGTTCATCAAGATATAAAGATGAACAGTACATCTTGCTCATCCTAGTGTTTTGATGGCCTGTCAGATTTCAAGTCACTTAATTATTTTCTACTTTTTTGCTTATATACATATGTTTGTTCTAGTTGTTTCTGCTATTATGTTGATCTTTTAGAGTCTCAATGTTTTGATTCCTTCCCCCCCTAATGGTTTCAGCTTTATGACCTGTAATTATATGTGGTTTTCCTGGTTTTGAATTGTACTGTTCTTCTGTTTTACAAGAACAGCTTCTGGCTTCTGAAATGTCGTGCTTAAGCCTTTCCTTCCTCCAATTGTTGCTTACCTCACTGAAAAATAAAGAAAATCTCAACTAGGAAGTTGTTTGACCCTTTCACTCGCTTGCAGGTCGTAGTTACCCATACTTGTCCGGTTGGAAAATTGTGGGGCTTTAATTCTTAATTCACAAAATACTTATAAAGTTATATGGAGTTGACAATAGTATTGTTCTGTTTGGAAAAATACATAGAACATTAAGTCAAAGAAGCAAACTTTTAGTTTGAGAGAATAAATTTAAGGATTTAACTCATTCTCTCCTTGCCCCTTAATCCTTCGTCAAGTGGGACAAACCCCCCTGTGAGATAGGCACTGTTGTGCTGGATGTGGACAGCTACCCAGCCGACATAGTGTACCCAGCATCTTCATTTTCCTAGTGCACCGTCTACAAGCTCACCTCACTATTAAGTTACAAACGTGCCTTAATCTAATAGAAGCCTTTATATCCTGTTAAGTGTAAGGAGAAAGTTATACTCTTACATGCCCAATCTCCAGATGAGCTCCTGTTTCATGATCTCAGGGGGCAGACAGCCTGAGATGCTTTGTGGATGGGATCCTATAGACAGAAGAATGCTTTGAATTAGGCCAGTATGGATTCTAGCAGTCACTATTAAGTAATGGCTCAACGACAAAAGGCAGGCTTATTTCAACTTTCAATTGAGACTTGTTTCGTTTTGTTATTTAGTGTCTTGTTTAGTTTTGTTATTTACTTTTATTTCACTCAATCTGGCTCTTACTTGGAGAGCTGAGTTTACAGTGAGACTGTTTAAAAATTCCCTGTGGTTGCTACAGCTTTGAATAAATTTTTAGAGTAGGGACAAGATTAAAGTTGTTTGCCAAGGTGGGATTTTCTCCCCAGTTCCAATTGTTGGTACGTGTTCAGGGTGTCTGGGTTACGTGTGTGTACCTGTGTTACATCTAAGTCACCAGGGACTGCATTGGATTCACATTTTACTGTGACGAATCCATGGGGAAGGCAGTGAGTTTGTAATGTGTGAAGTGTGAGAGTAAGAAATGTTCTATGCCTTTCAAATAGTGCAGAAGTTGTTCTTATGAGGGTATGGAAAGTATGGAAAGGGAGAGGTCGCAGCTAGCAATGGTACAGGGGGAGAAGCTGGATATCTGTGTGGAGAGGGCATTCTTGTGAGCAAAGCATAGCCTGCTGATCTGTTGGCAGCTAGAGACAGCCTTGGAGCAGTCTTGGAGCAGCAAACTTGGTTCTGTATTGCTTCTCCTTGGACATTCTCTTTTGTGGCAGTAGTAACTCTTAACTCTGAGCTCCAGAGGTAGCATTTGATTCAAAAAACTTTCTGGACATAGGGAGCCATATGTGTTGCAGTTCTCTCAAAGTGTAATTCTGACAGTATAGCTGACAGGAAATACCCCTCCCCAAAAAGGCTGGAGTAGAAATGCTGTCAAAACTGAGGGAGTAAGAGGAGAGAGAAGCAGTTGGCATCAGCTGGTTACACACACAATATTACAATGTCACCCTGGTTTTCCTTTCCTTCCCCATCTTGGGGGCTCCCCCTTTGCTTTCCTGTTCTATATTCTTCTTGGAAACCACTGGAAGGGTCAGACCCCAGTGGACCCAAACTGAAACTGGAAGTCCTGTTAAGTACCAGTCAGCATCAGCATCTGCAATTAAGAGCTGCTTGGATTCTGAATTTATAGCTTCTATTGATTTTATTTTTCCAAAATAAACTCGCAGATGTTGCCATGTGGTACTTCAAAAAGACAAGAAGCAATCAGTGCACTATATTTAAACATTGCAATTATAAATAGACAAAACTGGTGTCTTTAAAAGATTCATTAAATATAAATAATGGAACAACTTTGCCTTCTTTTTCTAAAGGAGAAGAAACAAAGTACACTAATGCTTGACTCAAATTTTAGTTTGAAAAGACACTGTCAGTACTGAGGTAACATATTTACTCTTAATTATTCTTTATCTCAGGATTAAGATAGGTTAGCTAGAACTGGCTGATCACTTTTAGCTGTAATTCCATAAAGCTTCAAAAATTTTATGTATGTCACGAAGCACTGGATGTTAGTATAGGTCTGAGATTAAAGAGCAGCATTCTTTCCTGTCTCCCTGTCTCAAGAGTTTAAATTAATATAAATAGGACAAAAAATGAAAAGGTATTTAACACTATGGTTTAATGATGCAAGATTTGGTTGTTAGATAAATATTTGAGTACTGAGGCCTTCATCTATTTGAAAAGGAAGTAACCAGTCAGTGGTTGGGGGAAAAATAAGTCTATGTAACTTTTTTTTTAAGAGGAAAGAAAGCCAACAAAATAATACAGTTAAATACAGAAGTAATTTTTTTTTGTTGTCATAATGGCACCTACTTGTTTCTGTATCATATAATTTAAAATTTGGGATTAAGATGTTACAGACATACTGACTAGCACTTCTAGAGGAAAGTGGGGGGAAATCAGAGTCCTCACCCAGGTGGAGGGGGGTAGCTGATGCTGTTGGAGTGCAGTAGCCCTTGTTCTCTTAGAGCAGCCCTCAGGACAAAGGCATGGAAGGGAAGGGTGAAGGCCAGAAAGAGCATTCATTTCTGCAGCCAGGGCCCAGTGCTGAGGGCAAGTGGGAGGCATGTTCCCTCCTTAACTCTGCCTGGCAAAACTTCTTGAGGGCTGCTTAAAGCACTGGCTTCAGTATTGCCTTGAGTTGCAGAGTGTTGTGCTGAGGAAACCATTGCTGAGACTTGCAGCACTGTTGTGCAGAGGAAACCATCCAGGTTACCAAAATTATACTTCTTGAAGCAGAGGGCATAGAAGGGATAGGGGTGAGTGAGGAATGAGAAATCTCTTTCAGGATTTAGCTGGTACTGGTACTATGAGCTGTCTTCTTTACCCTCCAGGGAGAGAAGAAAAAGATCCTATGACTTTCCTTTGATGTGCCACCCATAAATGCTCTCTCATGAGGTCAAGATTGTCCCCAAGTTCACTGAAGTGTAGGTAATGAACTTGCCTCTGTTAACCAGCATTCTCCAAACAAATACTCATGGCTTCTCTTCCAACTCTTAAAAATTTATGTATATTTCCAATCAAACAGCTCAAGCAACTCAGGTGTTTTAGTTCTGCTGTGTTTGGTTCCAGTACCCTGCTGGCCCAGTTGACTTGGCCCAGCAATTAATGCACAATCTTCATCTGGTGATAGTATTTGGAGAGTGAGGTGGTGCTCTCATAGCTGATAGCAAATCATCTTTGGCTCTGAGGAGGTGGCATAAGTTAGAGGAGCTGAAATGATAGGAATGAAAGATAATTGCAAAGAGGGGATAAGCACAAAGTGGGAATGTGTTTTAGGTCTGTGCCCTGCAGGTTGCAAAATATCTAGGAGTACTGTGATAACCAAATGCAGACGTGGATGGTAGAGCAAACAATAAAAAGTCCGTTTAAATGAGAGCATTTTCTTGTAAACTGTTTTAGTACTGTAGCATGAAAAATAATGTTTGCCCAAAAAAGTAAAAAAAGGAAGCTGTTTCTACAGTAATAGTAGAAATTCAGAAATGGAAGAATGGGTGTTAGAATTTGTTTGGCAAATTTTTGACTGGGCTCCGTTTGCTTTAAAAGTTTACAGGAAATATTTCTCCTAGGTTTACAGTAGCTAAATCATTAAGGGGTTTTTTTTCCTTATGAATGTAAATTACTTGTTTTTGTCAATGTCCTGATACTTTCCCTGGTCCTTGTGAAAATAAAATTTTCTGGTTTGTTTCTTATTACTTCCTTACTTGAGCCAGTGAATTTGGACTGCTGGACTCAATATATTTTGTTCCAGCTTGTTTCTTGTGGGTGCTTTTTTTGTGTTGCACATTACAGTGTGTACTGTAATGAACTCTTTTTTTATCAAGTTTGCAGTTTCTACTGCATTTAGGGTCAAATGAGACTTTGCAATGAGGCAGTGTTTATTCAACAATGTCTCCTTCCTAAAAGATTCCATCATTTTGCTTTCATTTACTTCAGTTCTTTCTACACTATTATCTGCAGTTAAAAATAGCATAAAAACTATCTCCTTTAAAATCACACAGAGTACAGAGAAACCTCTCTGTGAACAGTGAGAGGCTCTGTGTCCTCTCTTTCACTGCAGCACCTGCTCCCCATGTTTTTTCCTATGGCTCCCAGGCAAGGAGCAGTACTGGAGGCAGCTCTCCTGGTGCTGTTGGAGTGCTGGGGTGTTCCTGCTGCCAGACCTGTCAGTGATTACCAAGTCAGCAGTGGAATAGCTTAGCTTTCACTTTAGGCTAAACAAAACTGTTATCCTCTCTGTTGGAGTATGACCCTTCTGGTCACCTAATAAACTATGCAATCTTGACTTTACCACTTACTTAAAAAATCTTGAAACCTGCTAACAGTTTCAACTCATGTAAAAATACTGCTCTGAGAGAAACATCTTGCAGCAATGTACTAAATGCAGGCAGATTCAGATTTTTTTGTCCTAGATAAGAGTATTCAGATGCTCTTAGACAAAGCCAGTCTTGGGATTATGCTTTATCTGTTATGAAGTGCTTCTTCAGCACAGAGATTCCTTCAAGTTTCTTTCTGTTTCATAAGTTTGTCCTTCATACTCTCTGTCTTGCCATTGATTCTGTTGGCAAAAATTTGTTGGTCTCTGAGTGTTCTCAAGCTTTGCTGAGATGAAAATGTTTTCTACATAATAAAATTGATAAGAAATAGAGTAATTTCTGTGTTTCATCCATTCAGTACAAATTTGACATGTATAGGCATAATTTACATGTCTAGTATATCATTGTAATTTGAACTAGAAGCAATGACATTCTGTTTCCATAGTTGCTCCTTAGACACATCAGAAACAGTGTAATTTTTCTCTATATCTATACAGAGAAGTGTACAATCTTGTATTACAGAGTAATGGATCATTTTTGACTGTTCCATTAAGGAGAGAAAAGGAAGTTAATTAAGCATGGTATTAAATCAATGTTTATTCTTCAGTCCCATTTAGCTGAAAGGCTATGGTTAAATTTTTGTGTTCAAAGTAACTTTCATTAAATTTCAGTGCGTGGCTATGTAGGAATTCAAAACACAATAATAGACTCCATGTTCTTCATTCATACTTTTTTTGGAGTAGGGATATCATTCACCAAGGGGAAGTACAAAGTCTTGCACTTGGAGAGGAACAGCCCCAAGCACCAATATTTCTTGGGGGCTGCCAAGCTGGAAAGCACCTTATCAGAAGAGGACCTGGTGAACACCAAGTTGAATGTGAGCCAGCAATGTGCTCTTGCAGCAAAAAAACCCCCTAATGATGCTCTGGGCTGCTTTAGCCAAAGCAGTGCCAGCAGTTTTAAGGTGGTCATCCTCCTCCTCAGTGCTGGTGAGGCTGTACTTGGAGTGCTGGGTCCAGTCCTGGGCTCCCCAGCACAGGATAGATATGGGATACTGGAGGTTGTCCAGTGAAAAGCCACCGAGACTATCCAGGAACCAGAGCATCTCTCTTATGGAGAAAGGCTGGGAGAGCTGGGACTGTTAAGCCTGGAGAAGACTCAGGAGTAACTAATGTGCCAATTTTTCATAAATACTCAAGGCAGGGTACAAAAGGGGATGGAGCAAGGCTCCATTTGGTGCTTCCCAGTGACAAGATCAGAAGCACAGTGCACCAACCGAAACACAGGAAGTTTCCCCTGGAAATCAGAAAAAATTCTTTCCCTGTGAGGGTAACTAAGCACTGGCACAGGTTGCCCAGGGATGTGTTTTGAATTTGCAAGCCACTGTAGTAAAAGCAAAGCAGAAGTGGTAGGTAGCTAAATGGTGTTATACACTGGATGAGTATAATGGTAAAGAACAAAATAACAAAGTAGCATCCTATTGCAGTACTCTAACATGTGCTGTGGTAATATAAAGGACAATAACACACAGGTATGTGTACAAGCATACATTCACTCATTCTGGGGGCTTAATTATGCAAAACATTTTATAATTAGGAACACTGCCTCATTAAAACTAATTGCAAAATATAAAAGTTTAGAATATCACATACATTCGTCACTCTTTAGGAATGAAACTACTGACAAATAATTAAATTGCAAGTAATAAAGCCCTACAGTGGTTAAAAACCCCCTCACTGTAATTTAGGATTTTACTTTGTGATAATTAGTAAAATATGAGGAATTTTTGCTCTTTAATCAATTCAAATGAAAAAGACAGGATGTATACATCATCTGTATTGCTGAGAGCAATAGATATCACAGGAATATCATCAGCAGAGGAACAGAAAAACTGAAAGGTACACTCTGTGCATCACATTTTGTGGCAATGACTTCACAGACCCCTTCCTCCACAATTGTTTTCAACAGACTTTGCCATTTACATTAGTGTTCCTATGTTTAAAGAACTAAATAATTATAATACATCAATGGCAAGGATATAAAGCTTTTTGCCTGAAGATCACAAGTTCAAATTTAAATATAAGTGGCAATGACAAAGTAGTTGCCCTCTGCTGAGCAGTCTGTCTTAGAGGGGTTGTTGGTCCTAGCCTCGAGCTCTGTGGAAACATGCCCATGTAACACATGGCATGGGAGTGATCAAGCTTCCCAGAGGGTACGAATTAAACGGGCATCTGGACACTTAATTATTCCCTGACTCCTAAAAAGTATGTTTATTTTTGAAAATATGTGGTCAGAACAGCAGTCAAACTCAGTTGGATTGCCTCTGAGTGTTTTCTTTGCCTTGACTCTTTCTGAAGCTGAGACATTCTATGAACATAAGATCAGAGATGCGTGCATGTTTCTTGATTGTAATGCATAAATGGATGTATTAAGTGAGATATGTTTAGGGAGAATTAATTTTTCATGTTTTTTACTTCAGCTAGGTTTCTCCAGTAATGTCAACTGTAAAGCTGTCCTGACTCTTATTATTCATAAATAAACTGTCTTGTTCATTATTATTTATAAATTTTTAAAAAGAGCAGTTATGTGGATGAGAGATGAGGGTTTTTTTCCTATTTAAGTATTAATGAAGAGTTTTTTGCTTTTGTCAATCCTTTCTTATAACTGTAATTCTGTGGCCAAAATGTATTCTTGTAAATGCCTCTTACACACTTTTTAATCTGATAAAAATATCCATTAACATGTTTAAGTTGCACTGGAAAAATTTGGGGCTAAAACTGGCTTCTAGTGCTACAACTACAATCTTCCAAAAAGAGACAAAGCTTTTTAATGTTACACTTCTTCTGCCTCTCACTTGTATTTCAAGTAGGGATTTATTAAAAGGCCGCAATGGTTGCACCTTGGGCAGTACAAGAGCTCAGCCAGGGCTACACATAAGATGGATGCAAAATGGTTGCAAAATGGACAGCTGGTCATGAGGTCTCTCACTTTTATAAGTTCTAGTCCATTCAAAAATTGGAGTTAATTGTCCAAAAATAGCTTTAGATTACAAAGTTCCATCCTTCTTGTTTTCTCTCTTCAGTCCACCATTGTTTCTGATCTTGGGCCTGAAACTTGGATCAGTTGTCCTTGGTCCTAAGCTAGAAAAAGAATAATTTTGTCTACCTACTCTGGGAAGAGAGCTTACCATCCCTTAATATGAAGCTCAGAACTGCACACTAAAGTAGCACAGAATCTAAAAAATATAGAAGCTAAAACTTAAGGCATCGGTTGGTTCTGAGGACAGTCCTCCTTGTGCTGTTTCTTCCTTTTTTCTTTTTACTCTTCTATAGGCAGCAGTTGCCAGTATACTCTTGTATTGCAAATGTGAATTCACAGATGTTAGAGAGGATAGTGTATTTCTAACTCTTTGAAATTACATAGAAATCAGTATTTTTAATACTGTTGCTGATTCCAGAGGCTTTAGCAGATTGTGGCCCTTATTTAGTTTGGACTTTATCCATGCAGAGAGAGAGAAAAAAGGTTCCTCCTGTCCAACATTTTGACTATTCCATCATGAAAAAAAATAAACCACTCTTACCAAATTGATACTATAGAAGGCACTGAACACAGGGATGTGCATGGGTTTTTTTGCTGATTAAATGCATAGCAATTGTGTTGGAATTGGACAAAAGAGTTAAGGAAACAAAATTAGGCAGAAATTAAGAGCATGGAGGTTGATTTTGCTTGTTGACAAAAGTGTTCCAAAACGCTGGAAGCAATGTCTGGAAATTGTTTGTAAGGGTGTTTTTTTTTTTTTTTTCAAGAAAAGGCATGTTAAAGTAAAGAAGTTAAATGGAAATAGTTTATTCCATGAAGATACTCCTTATTGCGCACAAAAGCAGTAATTTCCATTTTAGTTTGTATTTTCAAGAGAGATTTAGTTTGTAGTATTTTCAAGAGTTTAGTTTGTAGTATTTTCAAGAGAGATTTCTCAGTGATGGGAATTTGGGAACAGTGAAAGAGAGAAAGATAAAATAGCTGAGATTTGCAACTCTGGTCTTCTGAATTTTTTTAATTTGTTTTATCAAAGCTGAGCCTAGACAGTTTTCAAAGTGTGCCTGTTCTAAGTCTGCTGCCGTGTTTCAGCTGAATCCTTCTAGTTAAATATGATTTTTTCATAGTATTAATTAGGGTATTTTGCAGGCTACAAAGACAAAATTAATCAAAACACAAATTTCCAAATATAGCTTTTCCAATGAAAATTAAAGACTAGTCTGTCAGTTTGAATTCGCCTTTTATTTGGCATTTCAGTATGTAATGAAATGTTTTGTATTTATTTTCTCACACCTGTAACATGCTCGAGTCATAAATTATGCTTCGTTTGTCTGGATTCAATTAGGGATATCTTTTACTATGGCAAAGAGAACAGTGAACAAGTTGGAAAAAATACATCTAAACAAATTTGATTTTTCACCCATCTGCAAACACAATTATTAAGTTCACTGAAGGAAATGTTATTCTACCAATTCACAAACTATTGTGAAAGAATCTTTGGTGCTGAGTCCAGTCATCCTAGAATTCATGTGTATTTTGAAATCTGGACATATTCTAAAGTATTCAAAAATCAACCTTTAAGACTGTCTAGGAATGTTATCAGAAGTCAGTCAACTGTGTCTTGTGTCACTTTGGAATATTTAATGCAAAACCTTTGACATGGAAAAAGATTGAGCAAAGTTATATAGTGTGATGTTTGATAAATGGGAAAAAAAGTCTTTTGCCCAGTATAAGGAGTGCCCTCCTACTAGTTTGCAATGTCTCTGCCTTTAGAGTATAGTGAAATGTAAGTAGTAAACTTTTTATATTGCCACTTC
The DNA here is from genome assembly GCF_963513975.1 of Fringilla coelebs. NCBI lineage: Eukaryota > Metazoa > Chordata > Aves > Passeriformes > Fringillidae > Fringilla > Fringilla coelebs. The sequence goes on along the minus strand of NC_140028.1, from coordinate 108,993,288 downwards.
AAAACTGGGGTTACTTTTCAAATGTAAATACAATTTTCATTTTTACTTTATGAAGCGATCCCAAGAGTTGATGTTGACATTTTCAGAGGTAGAAAATCAGACAAGGTTTATCAGTCATTTCTCAGTTTACCTCTGAGTGAAGCATACTTGCTCAGTCATTTTCCTTACTATACACACAGTCCTAATGCTTGGATGCTCAACTAATTTTTGAAGTGAGATGAAGGCTTCACTTGGCTGGTTAAGTATGAGAGATGGAAAAAAACCAAACTACCCAGGTGTACATGTCAGCATACAGTTGATGTATTCTTAGGGTAAAATTCTTGAGATACCTTGAATCTGTGAGTGATGATGGATGCCTTCCTTTTCTATTAAAAGACAGGAGAGGAAGCCACTATATTTATTCCACAATTCCATTTTATTCACCTCAGAAATTATGAACTTTCAGGATTTACCTGAGGAAAAAATACATTTTGATGAAATACGTTTGGATGTGCAGTTTTAATCTGAAGAATGATGCGTTTGAAGCAAAGGATCTGTTAATAGGAAATAACTATGCTCATTGCACAAAATATTCTGGAAATTGGGGGCTAGAAGACCTCATCTGGGTCTGTCAGCTGTGGCTATCACAGCAGTTATGTGAAAAGAGTTAATGTGAAAACATTCCTATTTTTAAGTAGAAGTGTGTTATTGGCAAATGACAGTCTCCTTGACTCAGGATCGTCCTGAATTTCCCTGACCAGTTCTCTTTGTTATGTTCTGCATTCTCCTCCCAATCTGTTTATTTCCTTTTTATTCCTTTCCCTGCCTGTGAATTTCAGCCTTTTAAGAACATGCCAAATACATATTACGAGCACTTCATTTTAAGAAAGATGAAGAGATATAGAAGGAACCTTTGGAAATCAGCCTTTTTTTCTAGTCTCAGTAAGTTTTATTAGGTACATGTTCTTTTTTATTTTTTTTATTTCTAGATCCCAGATCATTCCAGTTGCTGCTGCTGACTGTATTTGCTTAGTGCCTATATTGCTGAAAAAGAGTACCTTACCCCAGTTTAAGAAGATCACCTGAGACCTTATCTGTGTAAAGCAGGGTTTTTTCAGGTGTTTTTCTGGTTGTTAGTCTGTCAGTGCTTTGTGGTTTTGCTGTAGTACTGAAAACACTTTTGCCTTGTATTCAGCTATTCTTGGACTTTCCCACCACCGTCTTCATCCTGTGTTTGCACTGTTGATTCTCTTTGTGTAAGTTTCCAGCCTTGGATTTGTCCCTTACTGAATTTCACAGAGGTTTCTCTTCAGCCAGTTTACCAACAATCTTGATTATTTTGAATGCCTTTGTCATCTGCAAGCAAACATACTCTTTCTTCAACCTCATTAATTAACAGTGAACAGCTGGCAGTGCTACTTAATCTCTTTCCATTTTGAGGGGTGTGTTGGCAGCTTCCCTTTGTCTACAGTTCGCCAGTCCATTCAGCATCTGTATTTCTTATTGTAAAGACTGTGCAGTGCAGATTAGTTCAACTTTATTTTTATTTTTTTTTTATAAATGCCATCTAAATGTTTGTAAAGTTTTGTAAAGTTTTCATTAAGAAGTAAATGAGAAGCTTTTTTTTTGAAGGTCACTGAAAAGCTCAGAGTTAGTTCTTGCTGTAATAGTCTTGTAAAACCAGCTTTTTCTCTCAGCTGCAATTAATGGAAATTGTGTAAGGGAAGCTGATTAGTTTAGATTTTGCTACAGGTTGATTGCACTTAAATAGGACATAGTAAAAGAATTAAACTCTTGCCATGGTTTCTTTGTCCTGTTAGAAGCTGGGTTGCCTTGACTAATCTACGTCACCCCGTTCATGCTCTGAACTCCAAAGCAATTTTGCTTCCATGTTTGTCATGCTCATGAGAACTCCTCAGTCCCTGCATTAGCCTTGAGGAGCCTGGTTTGCACCAGTGGTTTCACATAAAAATAGAAAATCCTGTCACCAGAGATGAGGTGGAGTTTATACTGAAAACTTTGATGTCTGACCTTGGGGAAATCAGTTTGTCCCACACCCTTTGGAGATATATGAGTTCCTTCCATTGATTTCCTTGAGTTAAATATCTAGGTGCCTTTGAAGGGCCAAGCTTGACTGTGTATTTTGAGTAGTTGAAGTTGAGTAGTTGAAGGCTGTGCTCAACACAGACATGGAGCTCCCTGCCATTGCAGGCAGTGGTTATCAGTGCCTATCATGTGATTATCATGTCACCATGTTTGCCTGAGTGAAGTCTGACCCTGGATCATATGGATTATGCAGTACCCTAACACCAAAGTAAGTAAGGACAAAAAATACTAAATGGCAGTCAGGTGCCGAGTTCTTCTGGCTTATGGAAAGTTTAAAAGGATGCTGGATTTGACTGTACTATATACTTTGGTGCTTAAATTGTCTCATTAAATTCTAGCTGATGATTTTCTTTAACTTGTATGGGTTTTGATACATCCTGAGGGATATCTAATAGGCCTGTATGTTCTCTTTACATTATTAAACATCAGATTTGCTCACAAAAAGGTTCATTCTTCCCACAGAAAGCTTTGTGCTTCTTTTTTTTTTTTTTCCTTTTCATAAACTCTTTAGGGATTTTTAGAGAAGGAGTCTCAATCTTTAAAATGTTTTTTCTGGGTGGGATAGTCAAATTTGTGTGCTCGGCCTTCAACTACTCAACTTCAACTACTCAAAATACACAGTCAGGCTTGGCCCTACGAAGGCACTTAGACATTTAACTCAAGGAAGTAGATTGTTTT